>NC_044552.1:5021276-5337665 GCF_007565055.1 Rhinopithecus roxellana | reverse complement strand
GGGAATCTTTTTGAGTGTTAGATTTGCTTGAGGAAAGGACGCCTGTGAGGAAGACAGCTTGTACAGGGGTATCTACAGATACAGGAAGAGAGAGAAAACACAAGAGGATCAGATGGGGTCTGCCACCCTCCTCATCTGAGCCTTTGAAGAGAGAGAAGCTGAGGGGGTGGTTTCCCTGTGGGGCTCTGCTTCCAAGCCAGGTGACAAAGTGGCAGGCAGAGTGAGGGAAGGGCACTTCTCTGTCTCTGCCGTGGTGGGACTGAAAAGAACACTATGTCACATTGTCAGCACATGGGTTTTACGGCTGTGAGGATGCCAGAAAACATGATTGTGGGCAAGGGATCTAGAAGTGTTCATAGATCCATACAGTAGGCTCCTGGGGCTGCCCAGGTTTGGGTGGGGAGGCTGGAGGTCTTATGGTCCGTGCTGTTGGTGAGGTGGCCTCATCTGCTCACACGTGTGGGTGAACCTGAGGAACTTGGGACCATAAAGCTCAGCTCAAGTTGAACATCCAGATGAATACTACCTTTTATGGATTCGAATGTTCTTTCCTTCTCCTGATGAAGTATCAAGCATCTTTCAAAGAAGGCTTATAATAACAGAAATATAAACTTATTCAAGACTTGGGTGAACAAGACTGTGTTTTAATGACTCAAAAAAGTAGAGAAAAACTCAGGGAACTACATTCCACTTGGGGAGTGGATTGTTTCTTCTGTTTTGCTCAAATCAGTTCTTATGTACCCTAGCGGGCATGAATGCTGGAAGGGTTCTCCAAATGTGATTTAGGTGCATCGAACAATTAACAGGCTTCAACATACAGACCTCAAAATATACACTGTAAGATGTTGTCAGGGAGACCTCTTGTCAACCTTCCCATCATGACTTTGCTTCCTTTCCTGTCTGAACCTGGGATCTAAGGTCCATGGCTCCAACCACTCTCTGGCTTCAGTGTTCTCCATGTCCTTCATGCCTTGCCTTTCCACAAATCCTGCTCAGCAAACCTCACTCTTAGAACAACTGGATGGTCCATCACTTCTGTGCTGGTATCTGCACTGATGAGTGCTGCCTAGGCCCATACCCCTCTTCCCCAGAAAGATGCTCTAGGCATTTATTTTGTATGTTCAACACTGCCCTCTCCACTGGCTCCTTCTCCAAAGCCTACAAACATGCTCAACACTCTCCATTTTTGAGAAGACAGTCAACTTTCCCTTAGCTATTGTCTATACAGCTCCCTCCTTTAATACTTAAGCCCAGGGGAAAATAAGTCTGTATTTCATCTCCCTATCTTTAACCAGAGCAATCCACTGTCCTGACCCATCTCCCTGGAACCTGCCATGCACTCCACAGAACCCAGCACTCCACGGAGCCCACCCTGCTGAAACAAAGGTTATTCATTCATATTATAAATTCAACTGAATTTTTCTTTGGGACACATTTTACTTTCTCTTTCTGAGATATTTAACTCTGCTGACTACCCCCTCTATACCCATTTTTTTAAAATTTGAAATTTCCCCTTGCTTTATACACATATTTTAATCTGACTTCCACGACACCGTTTTCTCCTAAAATGTCTTCTGTCTCTTGATTCTGGGCAAAGCTTGCCTCATCTTTTCTGATTCAAGTATCATTTCCCAGTGAATCCTTTCTTGGTCCTCCCAGATAAAAATAGCCACTCCCTCCTTCCTATTATTTAGCGGAGACTTTCTTACAGTCCCCATAGCACATCATTGACTGTGTCCACAAGCCTCTCAAAGGAGGCAACTGGAGATTGCTTGTGTTATGTAAATATTCTCAAATGCGCAAAAGCCAAAATGTGTCCAAGTGAAACAAAGTGCATCTCAAGGCTGGCTTCATCCTAGAGGTGGCTCATTTGCAAGCCTGATTTAGAAGAACATCCAAGCAACAGTTGGGAATAGACCCAGTGCCCTTTCAAGAGTGGAGCCTAGGAATCCCAAAGATTGCTTCAGAGTTGCTAACTTTTTTTCTGGCTGGTTCTGTGAGCAGAAGACTTAAAGGGTAGCAGTTCCTGAAGTATGCCATGAGAAAAAGAGAGCACCAAGTATATAAACAAGTGTAACTTTTTAAAAAGGTGATTGTAATCAAATATTTTAGAAGACACTGGGCGAAACAAATCAGCTAGGTCCATATACGGAGAAGGTAGCTGTATGCGTCTTAACTCCACCTGCTTCCTGCACCAGTCTGACTTCAGACAAAAGGTTTGGAACTGAATGAATTACAGTAAGGCTCAGGTACAGTTTGCAGGTGATTTTGATGCTCTAGATCTAGTTCTTTTGGAAAAACTTGTTAAAAAACATATATTTGTGTCACTCCAGTTCAAACTGGTTTGGTGTGTGTGTAGTTTGTTTACTAAGGGGGGAAATGAGTTTTACTTTATAGTTCAGTCAAAATTAATGGATAATGAGGATAATAATTTGAGCATATTAAATCCATTTATTTTCATCTGCAGTAGCCTTAATCCTCACTGCACTGCAGCTCCCAAACCAAGAGCACAGTCTGGAAAACCTGCACAAGGTTCCTTCCACCATATAGAGAAGCCACTGCTGCCTGTGATTGCCAGGCTGGGAGGTTTACTGCCCTGGGGAAGAAGGTAGTCACAGCAGAAAAAGAGTTTCCAACAGAAGAAGTAGAAATCCTGGTCAATCTTCCTATGGAGTGTAGAAAGAAGAGAGGCAGAAGAATTGCAGCAAATGATCAGGGACGTGTGTCTTGACCCTCCAGCAGCCCAGAGCAGACGGGAAAGTCCCCAGCAGAGGGGTCTAGTTCCCTCTCCCTCTCTGGAACTCCACAAGGGCACTCTCTCATGGAATGAGCCTGAGGCTGCAGTCAAAAGAAAAAAATGATGGTATGGTACCATCATGTGAGTGTCTGAGGTGGCAATCCTGACATTCCCTTGGCATTCATGCATCATGGGAGAATCCAGAAATTTCCCGTACCCCATGGGAACGAGAAAGGTGGCCAAAGAAGTGAACTGTAACACTGCCAGGAAGGTTGCAGAAGCCTTGGCAAAGTGATCAGTAGCCCTTAAAGGCTGCAGGGCAGAACTTCCAGACCAGGTATTGACCACGAATGACAACTTGAACCCAGGGGTGGGTCTGCAGTGCCAGCAGGAGCTGAAGGGGAGGTCTATCGAGGAGAGCTGCCAACCCTACCTAAGCTAAGAGAACAAACCACAAAACTAACTGATAGGGACCTCATCAGCAGAAAGCAGCCCAGAGACCAGATCCAAGCAGTACACAACACTACCCAGATAACCAAAGAGAGCAGAATATTCCAGGGACACTACACAAACCCAAGATCCCTGTCTTTCACCACTGAGGTCACACAGGCTCCTGGTCCTGCACACCTGACATCATGGAAAGAAGAGGGAGCGAGGTAGAAACAGCTCCGATATTGTATAAATTAGCCCAACATGTATTGGCTTAAAACAACTCTAAATATATATTATCTCCTACAGCTTGTCTGAGTCAGAAATGTGAGAGTGGTTTAGCCAATGCTTCTGGCTTGAGGGTCTCTCATGTGGCTGCAGTCAAGGTTTGGACCAGGGTGACAGTTATCTGGAGCTTTGACTGGCATTGGAGGATCCACTTTGAAGGTGGCTCACTCACTTGTCTTCCAAGTTGGTGCTGGTTGTTGACAGGGAATTGGAGTTTTTTGGGCCGCTTAAGTGTCTTCATGACATGACGACTAGCTTCCTCCAGAGAAAGTGATCCAAAAGACCAAAGTGGAAGCAGCACTGTCCCCAGAAGTCTGACAGCATGACTTCGGCCATATTCTAGTGGTCACAAAGAACAGCCCTGGTGTCACGATGAAGGGGATCCCGCAAGGGTATGAATCCCAGGAAATGAGGCTCACCGGGGGCCATCTTGAAACATGGTTACCACAGTGAGGAATTCATTTTTGACCAACTGAAAAATCACCAGAAAAACAATTGATTTAACCAGAAGAGATTGGAAAGTTCCTGGCTATGAAAATTCTGTCATATGAAGAGACACTTTTACCTTTAACTTGACATTTTTCATTTTCCCTGATCTACCCAGGCTCGAGAAGCAGAATTGATCATGGTTAGTTGGAAAAATGTAAAAACAACAACAAAAATTAAAATGTGATGTTTGCCCAGTGCTGAGTTGTGGCTGTTCAAGTAAACCTATTGCAGATGTTAATTTGGGTGAAGTTCCATTTTTGACAAATGAATACAGTTTTTTTTTCTAGTTCGGGGTTTGTGGTTTCTTTCAGTTCATATCTGGTAGTCTTAGTTATTGATTACTTTTCTTAAAAAATGGATAAAGTATCTGATCTTTCCCTAAAGGAATTTAGAGTATGGCTCAGAAGAGAAAAAAAGAAAAAGGAATGGTGTAGGTTCACAAAGACGCATCCTCAGAGCAGCACGCGTTTTGGTCAGAGGTGAAGGGTGTCAGGCGGTGGTCAGACGAAGCAGGCTCTCTGATGTTGCCAGCTTCAAGCACCAAGAAGGAAATCTCAAATTCCTCTCACTTCCTAACCACCAGGCAACCGAGGCCCCATCGCATCAGGATCCCACTCCTCACTAGAAAAAGCCTTCCACGAAAGGGGAAAAGAACAAACCACCTCCTGAGAAGGATCTCAGATAACAGTCCTACCCCGTGACTTCTGGAGAAAGAAAAATCTCCATAGGACTTGGGGGCTTGGGAATGTGTTTTCCTGAAACAGGATTCTAATAACATACCAGAGCTCAGATTTCCAGGATAATTGAAACCTTTGGTATTAATTGGAGAAGGGGAGGGAATGGGGGAGCTGGGGAATGCAGAAACTTTTCCTGCTGTTGCTAGAAAACTTCACTCTGTGGTTTCGGGGAACAAATAGCCCAGTGTTTCACTGCTTTGAGTCTGAAGGGTAGAGGGAGGTGGGCACTGAGTGGGGAGGGAGATAAACTCTGTTCAGTCCACCTTTCAGGTTGGCAAGGGACAGATGGCTCAGCTTGGTGCACTGGAGAAGGAATTCCTAAAGCCTTATTATTTTGAAACTTGTGGCTTTGCACCAGAGGCACAAGTTTTGGTCACACACCATGTTATAAATTTGTCCATCAGCAGATACCATGATTTTCAGGGGGCAACTGGCACATCAAGTAGAAATCAATAAACAGTGTTCAGTGACAATGAAAGGAAATTATGCAGCTTTTTAAAGAGTAGCCTTATCGTTGCAACACCATAAGGAGAGAAGAGCAGTCCAGTGGGCAGAAGTGAGAACTACAAATAGAATTTTTCATTTAGCATTCATTGGACTTCTACTTGTATCTACTTAATAAACACCATGTCTCTGGCCAGGCTGGTCTCGAACTCCTGACCTCGTGATCCACCCACCTTGGCCTGCCCCCAAAGTGCTGGGATTACAGGTGTGAGCCACTGTGCCCGGCCCTTCCTTCCTTTTAAATAACCTCCATAGGCCTGAGGGTTCACATTGGAAGACACCGGGATCATTGATTCAGAAAAGCTTGCAGAAAAACACTCAGGGGGAGGGTGTAGGATCCAGGGTATCTTAGCCTAGAGCTGACTTCCCAGAGGAACTGCGGTGTGGCGTGGATCTTTAAAATCTTGCTCCCATTCTCTTGTTTTTAGCATCTGTCCTGCCTGCCTATTCAACCCAAAAATGAATTTCCTTAGCTGAGTCTTGACTTGCCAAGCAGACATCTGAGTATCCGTTATTTAAATGCAGCCCCTGAAACAAATGAAAAGCTTCTCACATTCCTGTGGGGCAAGGAAGTGCAGAAGTCTTCATACTGATGAAGCCTTCATACTGATGTTCATCAAGTTGATAACTCCACGCTTTTTGCATTATTACTGAACAGGACAGCTGCCTCAGTTTCCTTGTCTGTAAAGTGGATATAATCTGACATCTTATAGGGCTGTAAAAATTTAATGAAAAGATACCTAAAGCGGCCAGCACAGTGCACTTTATGAAAATGTAACTTTCAGCCTTGGCCCAATCTTTAATATGAGGGAAATGCTATTTGCCTCATAAAGTTATGAGGATTCGATGAAAAACCTATAAAAGTATCAAATATTGTACCTGGGATATGGAAGTTTTAGCAGTATTAGCTCAGAAATTATAATTTCTATTATTAGTAGTATTAGTTGCCTGTCCTGTAATTTCAGAGGGGAATAAATTTCTCCCTACTCTTACTGCTATACTCCACCGGCCTCAATGCCCTCACTTGCATATCTCAGTGAATCTTTGGGAAACTTTGGGATCTAGACTTCTGCACTTCCTTGCCCCACAGGAATGTGAGAAGCTTTTCATTTGTTTCAGGGGCTGCATTTAAATAACAGATACTCAGATGTTTGCTTGGCAAGTCAAGACTCAGTTAAGGAAATTCATTTTTGGGTTGAATAGGCAGACAGGACTGATGCTAAAAACAAGGGAACAGGAGCAAAAGGGGGTTCTAGTCACTATAAGGCTGGCAGAGACCAGCGTTTTTCTCCAAGGCAACCCCTGGGAGGTGGCGAGACTCCATAGGGCTCCAGCTGGGTGGCTGTGCAGGAGAACCAGCTCCATGGCGCACGGCCCAGGGTGCCTCCATGAAGGTCCCTGTGGCCTCATAGCACCACCCAACTGATGTGAAGCACAACATTTTGTAATAGATGGCCAACAACAAACCTGGTGGTCCTCACAGACAAAGAACCCAGCCTGTCTGTTGCCTGCCTTCCCTTTCAGTCCATTTCTACCCCACCTGGACCCTGAGACCATAAGAACAAATCATCCAGCAGTCTGAGAACTTCTGTAACAAAACGAGTCTTCCGTGTTAGAAGAGCCTTGCTGTTTCTGGTGGGTGTAAAGGTGTGGGAGTGGATGGCATGATTTCTAGCTCTACTCAGACTTCATCAGGTGAACAACCATCTCCCCAATTTACCCTCTTCTTAGTTCTCTTCCCAAGCTATCTCAGGGATAAATAAGAGACAGAACATGTCTCTTAGGGTCAAATTTCACATCAACTTCCTTCCCATCCACCTGAAGTCCAGCTCCCCCTTAGTTGAACCTTCTGCTTCCATGGGGACTGTGCATGTTTCAGCAAGACAATGCTGGGAGACCCTTCAGAGTGTATCCTGAACTGTAGATCAACTGTTTCAAATTATAACTCCAGGTCTAGGCCGGTGTTTTTTAATGCCAAATCCTAAGAAAGAGATAAATGAAGTAAGAGGAGGAAGAAAATGATATGTGAGGTCTTGACTGATGTTGAACATCTGAGGGGGACTCCTGCGAGAGCTGTGCTTTTGTCCAGAATACTTGGGGTCCTTGTTTGTTTTTGCACTTACAGAATGCTTCTATTTATGTCTGTTATGTTTTCAAAAAATCAAAGGGGAGATCCATTGTTAAGAGCACAAAGATTGCCACAGAGCTGGACAGTCTATAAGGGAGCAAAATGAACTTTCTATCAATACACACAAAACAAAACACTTCAAGCAGAAATAGGTGCTGGTGGCCACAGGAAGGTGCATTAGTCTTTGAGCTCTCGGGGCTGGGGAGGTGTTTAGGGTTTCTTTGAAGCCTGCATGGCTGTTATTAGATTTGTCTGGAGCTTGTTGAATAGTATTTATTAGACGCCTTCTTGATGCTTCTTCTGTCTGATAGGTCATAACTTTTATGACACAGAAATAACCACAATGAAGAAGCAGAGACAGCTCAGAGATTATTTGCCAGTTCTCCAAAGACTGCCAGCCATTTCCACGAGGAGCATGCTGGATAATTTATGAAAACAGAAATCGTCTGTGGGAGTGAAATACAGCCCTGTGCGCTGCAGCAGTCATAATGAACAAAATAAATTCCATCGTTATGCAGATGTTGCACAAGGGCTGTCAGCGTGTCGAGGAAAATTTACTCCCTGTCTCCGATGCAGGAGACAAACAATTCCACAAAATGAAAAACAATGCGGAAGGAGAACGGAGAACCCAGCTTTCTGTCTTCTCGAAGAAGTTTTGCTCTGCGTGTGGAGCAGTGAACTTGGACAACAATAGAGTCCAACGAACCATTTCTTTCCTGCAGCATTAGACAGGGAAACTTAAAAATTAAATTCTGGTATTTTGACCCGGAGACATTAATTGAACACTAGGAAAATAAGGAAAAGACGATCCATTTGAGGTGTTTTGAGTGACAGGTCTATGTGTCTGCAAGTGAAACTAAAATAAAACATTCGTTGTTTTGAAGAAACCAAATTATTCCCTTCCCCTTGGCGCATATGACTTTAAAGAAATTCAGAAATCATTCTCTCCAATGTCTATAGTTATATGTGGCCCAAACACTGCCAAAAGTCTCTGATTTCTGGCATAACCTGGAAGAGTAATCTGCCCGCACCTCTGTGTCTGGTTATGCTAAAATTTAGAAACTGCTGTGGTTCCTTAGCTGGTGCCAAGGAGTTATATATTCTGGTCTCCAAGCTACATGCAATTATTTGTCTTGGCTATAATCTGTCTGGTACTCAGCCTCCTCGGTAACTTTGCCATAAACCATCTCTCTCTCTCTCTCTCTTTTATTTTATTTGTCGGAGGAGGGTATTTCCTCACCAGGAATTACGTTCCCATTAGATGGCTTCGTTATTCGTTATGACTGCCAACTTGCCTTGCTCCAGAAACCTTTTATGGATCAGGAGTGGTTGTGCCCTGGCCATCTAGCCCTGTGGATTCCCCCTTGAATTCCATTTAACAAGGCCTCCCCACCATCTGGAATGCACCTGACTTGTCACCCGAATTGTATGTGTTGGCTCTTTTTCTTGGCCTCTTGTTTTCCTTCCTCTTAATCATCTCTACTGAAAAGCAGAGGTAAATAGTAATTTCACTATGGAATATTCTGAAGGAGAAGGTGGCTTGCTTTTCCTTTTCTGAATTTTCAGGAAACCATAAAGATCAGTAGGTAGATAGAGCTAGCCTATCATTCTACGATACTTACAGAAGTATGTAATTTACACTGCAGCTATCACTAACAAATTATCCAACTCAAATTGGTTGGAGGGTAGGTAAAATGTCTTTCCACATTTCCTAAAACAAAGAGAATCGTGCTAGGCAATGAATCTGCAGTGGGCCTAGACTGGGAACCATTTATTTAGAAGCCAAATAACTTCAGTCCTGTAGCTTTCCTTAGCTCAGGGTTCTCGCACAGTTTCTGCATAAATTTACCATAAACTCATAAAGCAAAACATAAAAAGAGAATGGAAACAGTAAAGTAGCTATGCCACAAACTCAACAACGATTATATATTCTATCTAGGGCACACTTAACTCTCTAATTGCTAATTGTAATTTAAATGAAAACATGTGTTTCTTGTTAAATTCATCAACTACATTTTTAAGTGTTGCCGAAGAGAACTGTGATTAAGGCTGAATATTCACCTCCCGGTCTGGACAGCCACAGGGCTCAGGCGTTATCAGGATATCCTTGAAGTTAGAGGCCCTCGATGGCCATGTGGCTTTCCAAAACCAACAGCTCGGCAGGACAGAGAGGAGAGCATCTGGGAGAAATTACTCAGCTGGGATTCTTTGCACACCGTGTGCTGCTCTCTCCCGTGTGTCCAATTGTGACGACCCTGAGAAGTTCATCTGGATCCAGCTCTATTTGGAATCCAGCCCTTTGCTTGCTAAAGATACTCTGTGGATTTATAAAATCCTGACAAACTGGAGCAGCCTCCCAGCAAAGGAGCTGATTCCCTTCTGGTCTCACGGAAGCTGTCCATCCCCCATGGGGCCAAGAAAGGCATTAAATAAGGTGATGACTGTAAAGATCGCCTGTGACGAGTAAGGATTTCATGCCACTGTCTGGCACAGAGTGATCGCTCGTAAACACCAGTCTCATCCTTTTACCTGATAAGCATGATTTGATATTAAGAATGAAAAGAACAATGTCTTTTCTCTTCCTATGCCCAATAATTAATTTTTAGATAAATAAATAATTCTGTATATTATAATGCAAAAAAATTGAAAGAAACATTTAAAAGCTCCTTCATTCAGCTTTTTAAGGGAAATGCCAATCTTTTCTTTTTTTTTGAGACGGAGTCTTGCTCTGTCGCCCAGGCTGGAGTGCAGTGGCAGGATCTCGGCTCACTGCAAGCTCCGCCTTCCGGGTTCATGCCATTCTCCTGCCTCAGCCTCCTGAGTAGCTGGGACTACAGGCACCCGCCGCCAAGCCCGGCTAATTTTTTGTTCTTTTAGTAGAGATGGGGTTTCACCGTGTTAGCCAGGATGGTCTCGATCTCCTGACCCTGTGATCTGCCCGCCTGGGCCTCCCAAAGTGTTGAGATTACAAGCGTGAGCCACTGCACCCCGCCGGAAAAAGCCAATCTTAAGTCATAAAAATCTAGGATAGAGGACATTTTTTTAAAGAGTGGTACAGTAGTTCCTCCTTATCTGCAGGAGATATGTGCCAAGACCCCCAAAGAATGCCTGAAACATCAGGTAGTACCGAACCCTATGTATACTACGTTTTTTTCTAAACTTACACATCTATTCATTTCAATATTAGTTTCACTTATTAAGCACAGTATGACATTAACAATAATAACTAATAATAAAACAATTATAACAATATGCCAACATCACTACTCTTGCACTTTGGGGCCATATTTTTAAAATTGTTTTGAAATGGGGAGATCTCATTCTGTCACCCAAGCTAGAGTGTAGTGGCAAGATCTTGGCTCACTGCAACCTCCACCTCCTGAGTTAAAGTGATTCTTGGGCTTCAGCCTCCCAAGTAGCTGGGACTACAGGTGTGCACCACCACACCTAGCTAATTTTTGTATTTTTTATAGAGATGGAGTCTCGTCAAGTTGCCCAGGCTGGTTTCGAACTCCTGAGCTCAAAGCAATCCACCCACCTGGACCTCCCAAAGTGCTGGGATTACAAGCGTCAGCCACCTAGCCTAGCCTGGGGCCTTTTTAAAGTTAAAATAAAAGTGACTGATACACGCTCTGCAGTGCTGTGACAGTAGACCCGAGAACCAAGATCGCAACTGACTCATGGACAGGTGGTGTCTACAGTGTGGAGACACTGGACAAAGGGATAACTCACATCCCGAGCAGGATGGAGTGGGACAGCCCAAGATTTCACCACCCTACCCAGAACAGGCACTCAATTTAAAACTTATGATTATTTGTTTTTGGACTTTTCCATTTAATGTTTTCAGACCGTGGTTGACCACAGGTAACCGAAACCTTGGAAAGTAAAACTACAGGGAAAAAAAAAAAAAAAAAAAGACGGCAGATAAGCAGGAAATATTGTACTGTTATTTTCAATTAGACATAGGAATTAGAATGAGTTAATCAAATTGCTTCTCCTTTTTAAAAGTTGAGCTAACAAGAATGATTTGTGACTAGCTTATTAATCCATGTGAAAGAATATTAGCAAAGTGTTTGGGGGTCTGTAATAGTCTGGGCTCTGGAGAGGAATAGGAGGTATATCTGTCAATCAATCAAGAGATTTATTATGAGGAATTGACTCACTCAGTTATGAAGGTTGAGTAATAAGGCAAGAGAAGACCAATGCCCCAACTTGAAGACAGGCAGAGAGGGCGAATGGTCCCTTACTGAGTCATTTGTTCTATTCAGCAATTTGATGGATTGAATGAGGCCCACCTCCATTAGGAAGGGCAATCTGCTTTACTCAGTTTACCAATGCAAATATTCATCTCACCCAGAAACACTCTTACTGACATACCCAGAATAATGTTTAACCAAATATCTGAGCACCCAATAACCCAGGCAATTTGACTTATAAAATTGACCATCATTGAGACTAAGGTGATTTCATGAGATATTTAAAGCGCTGTCTCTACAGCATGCCGTGGAAAATGCATGACTTTGGAGCTGGGCAGATTTACACTGAGTTCTGTCTCCTCCACTTACTAGGTCTGGGTCTCTGGAAAGCTATGTGACCCTGCTGAGACTCAGTTACCTCAATGGCCCAGTGTGGACAATAATAACTATCTGCTCAGTTCATTGGGTGTGTCACTTGAGTGGTTCAAAGTGCAACCATATGCTCCGGTCCATCAGTCCACTCAGGAGCATAGCCCCAGTTGTGATTCACGTGGGGCCTGGGGAATTAGGGTCTGTTTTTTCCACTGTGACAATGATGAGAGCATTGGTGGCTAAAGATGAGTGACTGAGAGGGTTGGTCCCGTTGACCAGTCTCCATTCCAGCCACTTCTTGTTCACATATTCACGTGTTCTTTTTCACTTGGTGGGTTGCACCCTGACCCTAGAGTACTGGATCAGAACTGCCCAGGCATGTGCTAACTCACAGACCAGGGCAACCCTAACCTTCTTTCCCCTCAGTCCCCTCTTGAGGTCTGGAAGCTTCTCCTTTGGATCTGTTATAGGCTGAATTGTGTTTCCCCTCCTCAAGTTTATTGTTTGAAGTCCTAGTCCTAAGTACCTCAGAATGTGACTGTATTTGGAAACAGATCATTTAAAGAGGTAATTAAGTTCAAACAAAGCCATTAGGATGGGCCCTAATCCCATTGGACACACAGAGAGACACCAGGAGTTAATGCACAGAGGAAAGGCCATGTGAGGACATGGGGCTTCCATCTGCAAGTCCAGGAGGGAAGTCTCAGGAGAAACCAGCTTGCTATAGGATCTTTAAAACATCATGCCTGTAGTCCCAGCACTTGAGAAGGCCGAGGCAGGAAGATCACAAGCTCAGGAGATCGAGACCATCTTGGCCAACATGGTGAAACCCCGTCTCTACTAAAATACAAAAAATTAGCTGGGCGTGGTGATGGGTGCCTATAGTCCCAGCTACTCAGGAAGCTGAGGCAGAGGAATCGCTTGAACCCGGGAGGTGGAAGTTGCAGTGAGCTGAGATTGCGCCACTGCACTCCAGACTGGCGACAGAGCAAGACTGTGTCTCAAAAAAAAAAAAAAAAAGAAAGAAAGAAAAAAACAAAAACAGAGGTCTGTTTATGTCCCCTTTCTCTGGTAGTAGTGGGCTGCCTGTAGGCAGCAACATTCACGTTTCAGTGATAACTTTCCTTCTGAATACCTGAGATGGTGACTTTCTAATACCTCACTAACCTGAGCAGAGGAAGAAAATACAAGTTCATTCTAGCTCAGCAACCTGCTATACTGCAAAATACTTGCCACACTGCGTGCCACAGAGTCGTCAATTGACACATGATTCCTTCTCTGGGTTTAACCTGTACTTTATTTTTTCTCCCCCCTGCAGCTAGGCAACCCCTTACTACTCCCCTGAAACATGATGAAAATGATCTTTTTTTTTTTTTTCTTGAAATTTGTTTTGGGGGCCTCAAAAACACAGAATTGAATTCATCATAATTCTTGGTTTTTGAAACACTCTGGTTATTGGCTCAGGTCCTCCTTTTAAGGAAGTAAATAATTACAATATAAATAAATTCCCTTGAACTTCTCTTCCAACATGAGAACCAAAACCCTGACAGTCAGTTATAGTTCTTTATATCCATCCTGCCTCCCCACTTCCTCACCTGGTAATGGCAGTAGTGAAGCTTGTGCTTATCATTGTTTACTGCATTAGTTAGGGTTCTCCAGAAAAACAGAACCAATAGGATATCTATCATCTATCTATCTATCTATCTATCTATCTATCTATCTATCTATCTATCATCTATCTATCTATAAAGAAATTTATTATAAGATATCTGGTCATGCAAGCACAGAGGCTGAGAAGACCCACCATCTGCCATCTGCAAGCTGGAGACCCAGGAAAACCAGTAATGTTTTCTGAAGACCTGAGAACCAGAGAGCGAATGGTGGATATTCCAGTCTGAGTCTGAAGGCCTGGCTGAGGGGCAGGAGAAGATCAATGTCTCAGTTCATACGCTCAGGCAGAGAGCGAATCCAACCTTCCTTCAGCTTCTTGTTCTGGTCAGGCCCTCAGTGGATTGGATGCTGCCCGCTCACGATGCAGAGGGCCGCCTGCTTCACTCAGGCCCCTGATTCAAATGCAAGTCTTTCCCTGAAGCACCTTCACAGACACACCCAGAAAGAATCTTGAATCAGATATCCGGGCATTCTATGGTCCCGTAAAACTGACACATGAAATCAAATATCACATTTTTAAGAAGATAGTTTTTATCCCGTATTCCTGAAAAGCATATTGTTCAGTCCACTTTGTCTACATTTTCAATTTGTTGGCATAAATGTGTTGATAGTTTTCCCCACTTTTTTTTTAGACCTTACTTAATCTGTCACTGTGTCCATTTTCATTCATGGTATTAGTACCTCTGTCTTCTCTTTCTGTCTTGATCAGCCTTGCCAGAGTCATCTAGTTTGCTGGTTTTTCTGAAGAAGTTTAGGTTTTACTCAATTAAGACTTTTCTTTAGGTTCTTCTCTATTGAATTATGTCTTCTATTTCAGTAGTTTCTCTGATCATTTTTGGGATCTTATTCTATTTTATGTGTGTGGCGGGGTTCTATTCTTTGGTTCTTTATCTTCTAACTCTTAAAGTTGGACACAGGATGCTCACTTTCAGTCTTTCTTCTTTTCTAGTAGGAGCATTCAGTGCTTTGGCTTCATCCCTCACTTATTCTCACGAATTTTTGTTGTTGTTGTTGTTGTTGTTTTTGAGACGGAGTCTGGCTCTGTTGCCCAGGCTGGGGTGCAGTGGTGTGATCTTGGCTGACTGCAAGCTCCACCTCCTGGGTTCACACCATTCTCCTGCCTCAGCTTCCCGAGTAGCTGGGACTAAAGGTGCCTGCCACCACACCTGGGTAATTTTCTGTATTTTTAGTAGAGATTGGGTTTCATCACGTTAGCCAGGATGGTCTCTATCTCCTGACCTCATGATCTGCCCGCCTCACTCACCCAATGCACAAGTTTTAATATTGAGCATTTTCATTATCACATAGACCTATTTAACAAATTTCCATTAGAATTTCTTCTTTGACCCATAAGTTGTTTGCAACTTTTCTTTAGAATCTCATTTGATTTTGTAAAAAAGTGTCTTTTCATGAATGTATTTTATTTCCCTGTTTCCCTCTGTCTCCCTCCTTATTTCTCCAAGACCCATCCCGGGGAGGGAGCCGGCAGTCCGTGTGAATTCACAGTAATAGAAGGAACTGGAACTCCCCCTGACCTTCCTTCCTCCTTCTCTAACAGTAGAGCCCAGAGTGTTATCAGCTTCCTGCCCCGCCTTCCCCTGCAGTTCCTACAAATAACTCTGGAGTTCTGGGTGTTTTCCTGCCTATCAAAAGCTAAACTATTTTCCTTGTGGTTGATTGCATGCCTCTGCCTCTCCTGATGGACTTTCCCTTCCAGTTACTCCTTCTGTCTTTCTGCTTCAGCCTCTCTCTCTGCGTCATTGCCTTACTTCAGGACACAAATATATTTAATTATTTCCCAACCTTAAAACTAAACTAATAATACATGAGAAGAATCCCTGCCCCCACCCCAGATAATCCTGGCTCCTGTTCAAACTACCATCTCATCTCTCTGGTTCTTTGTACCATTAGATATCTTTAAAATAGGAAAAATGGAGGTATGATGAATTCACATGTGTCTCTCCCCTTTGCCACTCCTGGGTCATCTTTCATTCTATGGTAGCCCGGCTTCCATGGAACAGAAATTGCTTGTAGAAAGGCCAGTGGCTTCCAATTCACAAATTCAATGACTGGTCTCAGTCTTCATCCTGTAATCCCTCTGGAGCACATGACCCTCTTGACACCCTGCACACTGAGCTCCCTTCTCCCATGGCTTCCGAGTATTACTTTTCCTAATTTTCCCACCACTTTTCTACCTGCCACTTCTCACCTCCTTTGCTGACCTGTCCTCTTCTGCCCATTCTCCCAGGTGTGTGCTACTGAGGAATCTTACTGTGACCTCCTCACACTGGACACCTCCCTCTGTTTGACAGTCCCACCATGTTGTAGGGAATCAGAATATGCCACCCCTGACTATGCCACCCCAAATATGCCACTTTGACTTAAGTCTCAACTGCCTTCAGCAGTTGAGAACATTTTGAGTTGAAAGGACATTTTGAGCTGAAAGCAGTTGAGAAGAAGCAAACACAAAAAAAGCCTCTTGCTCTCCTCCTCTCTACTAGGAGGAGCAGGATGGTTCTCAGCTACTGGAGACAACTCTAGACTTTTACAGCCCAGATATGGCATCAGAAGCATCTGTGTAACCAACCTTTCTGAACAACCCTTATCCTTGATTAGTTTCTCCCCATACATTAATCTTCCCACAGTTTGCCACCCCTGAATGCCTAAAGCCCTTTTCTTTAGTCTTGTCACCTCTCTATAAATGTACTGTTCTTTGTTAAATACTATATAAAACAAGTTCTGACCACCTTTTGAGTTTCTCATCCTTGAACTTCTTGCACATGTATGCACACTGCATGAGTTAATAAACTGTTTACTTTTCTCTTGTTAACTTGTCTTTTGTCAGTCTGATTTGCAGGGCCCCAGCTGGAGAACCTAGGAGTGTAGAAGAATAAGATTTTGTTCCTCCCCTGCAATGTCCGGATGTGCTCATGTCCATTCTAAGAAGCCCCGTGACTTAACCGTCTGTGCTTCCTCACCAGTCCGCTGGGGTCCCCCATTGCAACGCCCTGGGTTCAGTGAATGGCAGATTCCATAGCCGTTTCCCTGATGCCAGGTTGTGGGAACATGGATCGCTCAAAGGTCCGTCCTTCATAGAAACTGGACAGGGTAGGAAAGCAATATCTTTTCTTTCAATGAGGCAAGATTAATGCACTGGGTGTGGTAACCAAAGATGTGCTAACAGACAGCCCAAGTTTCTGCCCAGGAACACTCACTCACTGGCATGCCCTGGTCAAAGGCACAGACACTCCTTCTACAGGCATGGGCACAGTTCCCCTGAGGTTAGCCCCAGCTCCTGCCCTCCACAGGGCTGCCCTTCCACTCAGACCTGGGCTCAGGTGCCCAACGGCCCCTCCTCCCTCTCCATGGCCAGCTTCTCTCCAGTACGGAAGGAGGCTTCTGCATCTACCCATTACCATCACACTTCCTACCCTCAGTTCAAGCTTCTTTATGCTATATAAAATGTCCCTCAAAATTAGAAATCAAAAAGTTTCCAGATACTTGATCTGTTATTCCTTCTTTCTTCTATTCAATTGAACACATACTTATTGCAGATTCATATCTGTTCTGGGCACTGCGCAAAACACTAGGATATAGCAAATGACAATAATGTCCTCCAGAAACTTACAGACTGCTGGGGAGAAACAGGTAGGTGAACTGGTGATTTCAATGCAATGCAATATGCTCTCAAACAGCTAGACCTGGTCCTGTGCTTCTGAAAGTGGCACTATTCCCTAAATGCGTCAAACCTTGGCAGACATATCTCGATCTCCCTGGAATGCTCTCTCCTCCGCAACTCAGCCTTGTGGGTTACACATTCTTGAAGACATAGCCTGGAAGTCCCCTGTCACAGCAGCTTGCTCAGTCTTCCCAAGCAGAATCTGTCATTGCCTTTGCATAATCTTGCAGCACCCTGGACACACTGCTTTTGGCCCACTGACTGCACTAGACTGATGGTTTATGCGTGTTCCCCATGAGACTGTGAGTTCTGGAGAGACAGAAGAAGTCTTGATCAGCAGTATATGGACAGTGCTGAGTTCATTTCAAGAGATAGTCGTTGAGATAAATACATGTAGAAATAAAAAAAAATTGAATAAAGCTGGTCCCCAGCCTCTTCCAAATATTATGTAACTGAGGAAGTTTGAGGAAGATGATTTTGCTTGAAGGTGAAAATCAAATAACTGCCTTTGGAAATTAAGGAAGGAAAATATACCCCTTAACATTCTAGTGTCTTTTCTAAATAAAGTCAAAATTTGGCAACATGAGTTTTTGGCAGCAAGTACATAGTAGAACAAATAGCAAATTTCAACTTGATTATTTAAATCAATGGTTAATTTAAAAAAAAAAACAGAATTTGGGCAAACATTATGAACACAGACATATTTCTCTTGGAGTAGGTGGAATTTCAGATGGTGGATTTGTTGCTCAGGGCTGCCGTAAAACAAACTACCATGAATCGGGTGGCTTCAACAACAGCAATTTATTTATTGCCTCACAGTTCTGGAGGTTAGAAGTCCAAAATCAGAGTGTGGGCGGCATTGGTTCTCCTGAGGGCCATAAAGGGACTGATCTGCTCCAAGCCTCTCTCTTTGGCTTGTAGATGGTCATCTTCTCCCTGTCTTTCTTCCTTCCATTAGTTGTGTCACATCTCTGCTCAAATTTCTCCTTCTCATAATGATACCAGTTACATTGAACTAGGGCCTACCCTAATGACCTCATTTTTTCTTTATTACATCTATAAAGACTATCTCTGAATAAGATCATATTCTGAGCTACTAAGGGTTAGGACTCTAATAAAGGGGTTTTTTTTGCTGTTTTTTTTTTTTTTTGAGTCAGGGTCTTGCTGTGTTGCCCAGGCTAGAGTGCAGTGGCACCATCATAGCTCACTGCAGCCTCGAACTCCTGGGCTCAAGTAATCCTCCGCCTCAGCCTCCTGAATCACTGGGATTACAGGCAAGAGTCGCTACACCCAGCTAGGACTCTAATAGATCTGTTTTGGATTCAAGGACTATGGTCTTTAGAAGAACAAAAGAAATGCATTTAGGAGTCCCTGAGCAGGACCAAGGAAGGTTAAAGTATACAAGAACAGACAGCACCAAATTAATAAACCAAACCAATGGGAAATTTACCCAATTAAATTGGATTGAGCAAAGCAGGCTAATTGAAGTTGGTCAGCTTTTGGCAGAAAAAAACAACTCAGAAGCTCAGTCTTATCAGTCAACACATAATTTCAGGTGAGAGTTTTATAAATATATTTCTGTGGTTGAACATAGTGATTTGAACACATGCTTTTATTTCTTGCTTTTCCTGAAGCCTGCTACAATGATGGTAGAAGGACAAAAAATAAAAGGTATTAACACATAGTAACCTAAAGAATGCCAGGTGATGCAAGAATAGACAAGAGATGTGAAAAATATTTGGAAAACGGAAAACAGGTGGATGAAATGATGAACTCTGAGGGGCAGGGGGATGTGAAACCCAAGTATGCTCCCCAATGAAGCTCACTGATTCACACGGTAAAACCCCAGAGAGACTCAGGAATTGGAATGTTTGTTCTCTTGGAAGTTCAATCTTTAAATACCATTTCACAACCCTCAATTTAAATCCAGTTCATAACTTGGCCCTAATTTCCAGACTTGAGATAGAAATCTCAATGGCTTATCTGACATCTCCAATTGGATGTCTTTAATGACACCTCAAAACTTCACAATTCCAAACAAAATTCTGGTTCTATCCTTCTTAAAACCTGCAATCTTCCCACCTCACTCTTCCACAACTCCTTTTCCCCCATGGTTTAGGTCAAAACCTTAGAATCAGAAATTTCTGTGTCATTCCTACTTTTCCTGCAAAGCACAACTAAAAACCCTAAAAATTGTATATGAAACAAATACAAGAAGACTTTGAAAAGTAGGGAGAAGAAAGCAGACTGTCTAGGGAACTCAAGACTCAAGGAACAATGTGATGGTGAGTTTCTTGGGTTTTTATTTTTGCCCTCTGTATTCTAGAGTTGCTACTGAAGAAGCCCCTACCAAGAAACACCAAAGATGAAGACATAAAAAATATCTTGAGTCAAAGAATGAGGAAATGGGCAGCCTACCAAGACAGAAAATATTTAGACAGGAATTGCTCTGCTCCAGGCAAACATCGCAGGAAAAACTGGGATCCACCTCCACCAACAGAAGAAAAGACCTCGTAGGCAGCCTAGAATTTCACCCTCACAAAGCTGTGAGGTGCCCCTCTCTCTACCTGCAGGGTAGTATCAGAAGAAGCCCAATAGAAAGTGAGTCCTTTTATCATCACCCACTGACGCCACCCCCAATACAATATCAGTAGAGACCACATGTGAAACTGGGGCTCCGACCCTTACTTAGTAATAATGAAAATGGTTTATTACATTTTAATAAAGGTGAAGATTGGCAGAGTGGATTAAAAAACACAATCTAACTATATACCAACTACAGAAACTTGCTGCCCATATAATATGAATAGGTTGACAGTAAGTGGATGGAAAAACATTAATCATGCAAATATTAATGAAAGAAAGCAGGAATAGCTATACTAATACAGATGTAGACTTAGAGGAAATAAAATTGCTAGAAATAGAGACATTTTATGATGACAAAAGGCGCAATCTATAAGAAGACAGAGCAATTGTAAATGTGTATGCCAAATAAAAGAGTTGTAAAATATGTGAACACAAACTGGTAGAACTGAAAAGAGAAATAGACAAATCCACAATTATAGCTGGAGACTTTGACACACCTCTATCAAAAATTGATATAAGACACAGAAGAACTCAACAACACCATCAACCAATAGGATCTAATTGGCATTTATAGAATGCTCCACCCCACAAGAACAGATACAAATTCCTTTCAAGTAGTCGTGCAATATATAGCAAGATAGACCACATCCTGGGCCATAAAACAAACCTGAACACATTTAAACAACTGAAATTATACAGTGTTTTTCAACTACAATGGAATCAAAGTAGAAATCAATATCAGAAAGAAGACAAAAATATCTCCAAATATTTAGAAACTAAAGTACACACTAAATAATCCATGAGTCAAAGAGTAAATCTCAGGGAAAATTTAAAAAATAACTACATTGAACTGAATGATAAATACAACTTATCAAAATTTCTAAGATACAACTAAAGCAGTGCTAAGAGGCAAATTTATAGTACTAAACACATGCGTTAGACAAGAGGAAAAGTCTCACATTGATAGTCTATGCTCCAAACTCAAGAAACAAGAAAAGGGAGAACAAAATAAACCCAAAGTAAGCAGGCAGAAGGCACTAGCACAGAGCAGAAATCAATTAAATGAAAAACAGAAAAAACAGTAGAGAAAACCAATGTAACCAGGATCGAGTTCTTTGAAAAGCTCAATAAAATCAATAAACCTCTAAGAAAACTGATAAAGAAAAAATAGGGAAGATACAAATTACCAGCTTCAGAAATTAAACATGGGAGGCCAGGTGCAGTGGCTCACGCCTATAATCCCAACACTTTGAGAGGCCCAGGCTGTTGGATCACTTGAGGTCACGAGTTCGAGACTAGTCTGGCCAACATGGCAAAATCCCACCTCTACTAAAAATACAAAAATTATCCAGGTGTGGTGATGCACACCTGTAATCCCAGCTACTCAGGTGGCTGAGGCAGGAGGATTACTTGAACCCAGGAGGTAGAAGTTGCCGCACTTCTACCAGGAGGTAGAAGAACCAAGACCGCACCACTGCACTCCAGTCTGGGTGACAGAGTGAGACTCTCTCTCAGAAAAAAGGAAGGAAGGAAGGAAGGAAGGAAGGAAGGAAGGAAGGAAGGAAGGAAGGAAGGAAGGAAGGAAGGGAAATTAAACATGGAACATTACTAGGAACCCTGCAGATATTAAAAGGATCATAAGGGAATGCTATGAACAATTCTACACACAAAAATTTAACAACTCAGATGAAATAGACCAATTCCTCAAAAAATACAAACTACCAGCTAGGCGTGGTGGCTCATGCCTGTAATCCCAACACTTTGGGAGGCTGAGGCAGGTGGATCACGAGGCCAGGAGTTTGAGACCAACCTGGCTAACATGGTGAAACCCAGTCTCTACTAAAAAATATAAAAATTAGCCGGGCGTGGTGGTGTGCACCTGCAGTTCCAGCTACTTGGGAGGCTGAGGCAGGAGAATCGCTGGAACCTGGGAGGTGGAGGTTGGACTGAGCTGAGATTGAACCACTGCACTCCAGCCTGGGTGACAGAGCGAGACTCCATCTCAAAAAAATAAAATAAAATAAAATACAAACTACGGCAACTTACCCAGTATGAAAGAGATAGCTTGTATAGCGCAGTAACTGTTTAGAAAATACAGTTTGTAATTTTAAATCCTCCCCCAGCCCCAAAAAATCTCCAGGCCCAGATGGTCTCTCTGGAGTTACTTACAAAGGATCAGGAATCAAGATCATGGGTGGACTTCTGAACAGCAATACTGGAAGCTGTAAGACCGTGCAGCAATGCCTTTGAAAACCGAGAGGAAATTTTTCTTACTGAAAATTCTGTTCCAGCTAAATGATCAATGAAGTGTGAGGATTAAATAAAGGCATTTTCATATATGCAAGGCCTGAAACTTTATCTCCAATGCCTTCATGAATATGCTCCCCCAAAACAAGAGAATAAATTAAGAAAGGAAGACATGGGGTCCAGGAACAGGGGATCTTTCAAAAGAGAGGGACATTTACAGTCTCCTAGGAAATGATGAGACAGACACCAGGATGACAGCTATGGAGCAAATCTAGAGAACGAGAGGGAAGAGGCCCCAGGGAACGTATTTCCAAGAAAATCAGTGGATCTCTTTTGTTGGGAAATCTGGTAAAAATATTAGTTATAGGAACACAGAAAACAAGTCAAATAAAAAGACAAACAATGACTAACTCCAGTAAAAACAAAGAGTTGTACTATCAGAAAGAAAATATAATCATAATATGTTAGGGATCCTCACTGTGAACAAAATTTCCATAGTTATAATAACATGATCACCAAATTACAATTTAGCTATGTATTTTCATGTAACTATATTGGGAGGATGTGGAATGCAAACACAAACAGGTTTGTATGGTTAAAGGTATCTATGAGATTTTCCATATAAAATTTCCCAGATATCTTTTATACAAGTTAATAAAGAATATTCAAATTGGAAAAATTAATGAATAGTAAGCGTGTCACTTAGACAAGTGGAGGTAAATACAAGAAATCACAGTGAAAGAATTCAAATGGATTGTCTCAGGGGTATGGTACTCAGGGGTGTGGATGACAGGTAGATTTTTTTTTTTTCCTTCTATGCCTTGTAGTACTATTTGACATTGTAAACTGTGTATATGTATTACTTTGATAAAAATTAAAATTATGATAAAATATATTTAGATACTCTTTTTTTTAAGATGGAGTTTCCCTCTTATTACCCAGGTTGGAGTGCAATGGCACAATCTCGGCTCACTGCAACCCCTGCCTCCTGTGTTCAAGCTATTCTTCTGCCTCAGCCTCCTGAGTAGCTGGGATTACAGGTGCCTGCCACCATGCCCAGCTAATTTTTTGTATTTTAAGTAGAGACAGGGTTTTACCATGTTGGGCAGGCTGGTCTTGAACTCCTGACCTTAGGTGATCTGTCCATCTTGGCCTCCTGAAGTAGCTGGGATTACAGGTGTGAGCCTCCGTTAGATAAGTTTTGAGTGTTCCTTTATTTTCATTATGAACTTTCACAGCTCTGCCCACCAGCTAGCTCTGCTACCCACACCACGAGGTGTGGAGAGCTACAAAGGCAGAGGGGATTGACATTTCTTCACCTGGTGAAATGGGTAAAAGGTTTCAATTAAGCTTCCGTGAAACAGTGAAATAGTGAGCACCGTGAAACAGTGAATGGGAACAACTTGCAGCCCTCTCAACATCCTGTTTCTCATTTGCCTGACTGAGTAGCAGGAAGTTCAGGATATTTTTGTTGACCAGAAGGTGAGAGATTTGGAGTTTATTTTTAATCTCAGCATATAAACTCAGAAGCTTTTCAAGCAAATCCCATTATTGACCTTGGAAATAAAATGTCTAGGAAGCTCAGAGATGATGATGTGTTCTCAAGCACAAAGGATAAAGCTTTCCTCCATCTAGGGTTTTGACAGTGTCCACCTGAAGAAGGCCAAGGTCCATCACTCAGACAAGCCCTCCCCTCACGGTTGTGTGGGCCTCCAATTCTGCAGTCTGGAGCTCTTGTTAGATATTGTTATGGGCAGAAGCAATACAAAAGGCCTGCTTGGAGAATTCTAGCTTGACATGAAGATGAGCTGCAGTGGGAGAACTAGGGCCTTTTTCTTTTCCACTGATGCTCTGAGCAAACTCTGATAAAATATTCCAAAAACAAACAAACAAACAAAAAAAACTGTCTAGGCTGAGTACAGTGGCTCACGCCTATGATCCCAGTGATTTGGGAGCCAAGATGGGAGGATCACTTAAGCCCAGGAATTTGAGACCAGCCTGGGCAACCTGGGGAGAACTCATCTCTACAAAAAATAAAAATAAATTGGCCAGGCATGGTGTTGTGTGCCTATAGTCCTAGTGCCTCAGAGGCTGAGGCAGGAGGATTGCTTAAGACCAGGAGGTCAAGGTTGCAGTGAGCCATGATCTGGTCACTGCACTCCAGCCTGGGTAACAGAGCAAGACGTTATCTAAACAAACAAACAACAACACAGCAACAACAACAACAACAACAACAACAAACTCTCCAAACATACACCTTTCCTTACCAGAGTGAACAATCCGAGGCTGCAGGCAGGACTGGCTGCATAATATGCAGAACCCGGTTCCTGCACGATGATAATGCAGGGCCTTTTATAAAAAAATTAGTAAGGACTTCAAGATGGTGAGAGCAGAGTGTGAAACCAAGCATAGGACCCTGTGAGACTGCACAAGTCACAGCCCAGGGAGCAGCCCTGGGTGCATGGTCTGATGAAAATGTTGTCTGGGTTGAGGTAAAGTTCCACGTTTATATTTGTTCATTAGAAGTTCATATCATGGTTACCTCTTCAGAGATAAAAGTTCCACTTTGGGAGGCTTAGGAGGGTGGATCACTTGAGGTCAGGAGTTTGTGACCAGCGTGGCCAACCCTGTCTCTACTAAAGATACAAAAATTAGCTGGATATGGTGGCGGGTGCCTATAATCCCAGCTACTCAGGAGACTGAGGCAGGAGAATCACTTGAACCCGGGAGGTGGAGGTTGTAGTGAGCCAAGATCACGCCACTGCACTCCAGCCTGGGCAACAGAGCAAGACTCCATCTCAGAAAAAAAAAAAAAAAAAAAAAAAGCTCCAGGTGTCTGAAACCTAGGTATGCTCTTTTCCTACCAGAATGACCACAGTGAAAGGTTGTGACCAGGGAGGAGGTGAAATCAGAGCAGACACCACGTGTCTGTCCAGCAGCCATCTTTATTCCTATAGATTGGGAGGTTTAGGCTGATGCCATCAGCACTGCTCTATGTGCCCTCCCCTCCTGCAAACCAGAAAGCACTTCTGAGAAGATCAGGTGCCCAGTAGAAATGATTCTGTATCCCCCAAGTAAACAGCATGCATAAAAAGAAGCAGAACCCTTTATCCTTTAAGGAAAGTGTTTTGACAGCTTTTCCATGTAATGTAAAGAAAATAAAGAAGAAAATTAAGAGTCTCTGCATATTCATGATATTTCCCCTGTGGAGCATTTTGGTGCTATTTTGATAGCCGTGGGTGGTACCCTCTCTTGGGAAGTTTCTAGCTCTAAATGATGTGGAACATATACATGTTTGCATGAGCACGTTGCATCTGCATTTATACCAAATCCTGGGCAAGATGGGGAGCCGAAATCATCCCTGTGAGAAATGGACGTTGACTCTGAAATACACCAAACTTTGGCCTGTGTTTGAGTTCTTCCAATTGGCTCATATTTGAACATAGAAATGTCATTTTAAAGATAAATCAAAGCTAATAAATAAATATTAGACATTTAGACTACTTAAAATATTAAGTAGTCTTTCGAAAAGCTAAAAAGCATCTGTTTTTAGCCATGAAAAAAAAATGTCAGTCGATGTCTTAGAAAAATGTCATTTACTAAGTTTCCACATCTCCAAAGTGGGTCAGCTGTGATGCTCGTTTGTTTGCTGGTTCCTGCTCAGATTCACAGCGTTCTTGGGATTAACCATACGGGGTAAGTGAAGATGAAGCAAAAGGAATCTGATCTGAGATCCTGACCAAATTGTCCCTGTCATCTTTGAGGAGAGAAAGTGCATCTATTAAGGGATGCTTCCATCCCTCCCATCCCTTCAAAGTCTGGCTCCAGTCTTACCTACCTGGAAAGTCAGTTGTGAAACTAGATCCCACACCCTGAAATTAAATCTCCACTGTGTCTGCCCTTTTCTCTTATATTCTCAGAGAAGATTGTATTTGTTTGCAGTTAATTATCCTTTTGTTTATAAGAATGGTTTCATTTTCCTCACAAGTATACACGTCATTCACCTTTGCTGGAATGCAATCTTGGAGAACAATGTGGGTCTCCCCAGAGTGTGCAGGACAGAGCTGTTTCCCCAGAGCCCCTCACATTGCTGCTGCTGTCTAACCGCCTCTCTCACTCTGTCAATGTTTGGCACTAATCACCAAAACAAATGCATCGTTTGATCTGCTCGATCAAACCTCGATTAAAAATATGTGAACATTTTATGCTTGGAGAAATAACTTATGTAAGGTTTTCTTCATAATACCTGATAGCTCTTGTAAAGGGTATGCTTATTCTATAAAATATGTTAGATAAATTCTCGATAAGCTGCAGTGGTTATTAAACAAACGCAACTACGATTAAGATAACAACCGTGATAAATGGCTTAAAATAAACAATGAAATTCTTAGACATTTAAAAGCAACGTGGTAAGTGGAAAGAACATCAATAAGATGGGAAACCAGAACATTGCTGTTCTTGATCCAGGCTGGGGCTCCAGTGTCCTCATCTTATCTGAACCAAGTAGTTATGGTCTTTATGAGTTCTGTAAGGTTTGTTATTCTCAGTTACTTTTCTTTTTAAAAGTTATTTTTAAGCTTACAAAAGTATTCTTCCAGCTGGGGCTGCAAGGTAAAAAAAAAAAAAAAAAAAAAAAAAAAAAAAAAAAAAAAAAAAAAAAAGGTATTAACCCCCTACAATAATATCAAGCAATGTGGAATTTTTGAGTAAAATGTAAATGGTCTCCTTTGCCCTCCTATGACTCCTCCCTGCCAGATCCTTGTGCAATTTCTGTACACCTCACGTGTGCACTCATGCACATGTGAACATGTGGATTTTTTGGTATATAAATGATACCACATATACATATTGTTTGGAGTTTAACTGTTTTCATTTAATAACTGACATTTTTCCAATCGAATTCAAATCCATTTCATCCTACTCATAGGCTGTATGATATTCCATAAAATAGTTATATCACAATTGTTCTTCTATAGAAAGCCACTTAAGCTGCTTCTTATTTTTGATCCTATCTGTAATGCTTCCATGAACATCCTTGTGAGGGTATCTTTGAGTGTGTGCATGAATATTTTTGTAGGAAAGTTTCTAGAAGAAGAGTTTCTGGGTCAAAGGGTTTGTGCAATTTTAGTCTTAATGGGTATTGCCAAACTGACTTCCCAAAAGATTTTTATCATTCCAGAGACAGTCCATGAGACTGTTCATTTCCTCACAGCTTTACCAACACTGGATGTTACCAGATTTTTTTTTTCTTTCTTTCTTTCTTTTTTTTTTTTTTACTGTAACGATATGGTTTAATTGGCATTTCCCTGTGTTTAAATTTGCATTCACCTTATTATCAATAAGATGAAAAATCTCATTAGTTATTGATTTTTGTTTCTCCTTCTTCTCTTTCATACCTACAGATTTCATCAAATATCTGATCATCCTTTGTTGATCATACTGTTTACAAACAAATTAATAAAATTCAACAAAATTAATAAATTCAACAGTATCCATAGTTGAGTTGCGTTTCTTCTGCAGTCATTACTCTTATTTACTCTTTCTTTCTTCCATAAAACTTTCCTCAGAATTGGAGGGATTTGGTGGAAGAGAGCAGTGCATGGTAGGGAGCCAGTACAAAGGCTGGAGGCCTCATCAGTTCCAAGGAAGGAAGGCTTTGTTCTGGGAGCCTTTGTGTCACTTCTGAGAGGAGCTGTATTTGAGGGATTTTCCTTCCATCCAAGCTATTATAGACATTTCAGGCTCTGCTTCTCTGTCCAGCCTCAACATCTAAAGTAGAAGCCCCCCACCCCCAGATCCTCCCTAGACTATGGTTGTAGTCTAGGAGCTCTGGTTTGGGGACAAACACCTCAAAGCTAGCCAGTCCCCTTGGGCCAGGAGAAGGTTGTAACAGTCCCAGCCGTTCTGCAGACAACCCTTCTTCCACTGCTCACCTTGTATATCTCCTTCACAGCCCACTCCTGCTCTAGGTATTGGTGACTTAGGAGTTTTTGAAAGGCTCCCACCTCTGTAGCAGCCTCCTCCTGCATGGGTTTTGGATTTTAATTCTCTCAGTCCATCAAATTAAGTGAGTCTCAGCTGGGGGCATCTGACAATGTTTGAAGACATTTTTTGTTGTCACAATTTAGGGGGAGTGTCAGCAATATTTGATGGGCAGAGGCCAGTCATGCTGATAAACATCCTACAATGCACAGGACAGCTTCCACAACAAAGAATTATCCAGTCCAATGTCTCAGTAGAGCCAGGTTTGAGAAACCCTGACTTAATCCCACCTATTTTCTTTCTTTAATACACCCTTTCCTGTTTCCCAATGCTTATATAACTTTATTGTTTTGAAATATATTTCATGTAATTTCAATGAGATTGGGGGAGAGAAAGGATGTCTTAGACAGTTCTGGCTGCTGTAACAAAGTACTGTAAGATAGGTGACTTATAAACAAGAGAAATTTCTTCCTTACTGTTCTGGAGGCTGGAAGTCCAACATGGTCAGGTTCTACTGAGGGCCCTCTTCTGGGTTTCAGACTGCTGATTTCTTATTGTATCTTCACATGGTAAAAAGAACAAAAAAGCTATCTGTAGCCTCTTTTATGATGGAATGAATCCTATCATGAAGGCCACCCTCATGACCTAATCATTTCCCAAAGATTCTACCTCCTAATATCATCACCTTGGAGGCTACCATTTTAAGATACAAATTTTGGGGGACACATTTAGTCCACTGCAGAGGACAAGCATATTGATGAGTTTAGTCTGCTGTCACAAATAAGGAGATACAGTCTATTATTTTATTAATACACCTTGGGTAGCGACCAATGAGCAAATATTTCTTAAATATGCACCATGTACATGCCATGCACATGAACTCTTTAGTCTGAGTCAAGCTTGAGGACTGTGGAAATGGGTTCAGATTTCATTTCAGATTTCTCAAACTCTTCTCTTCCTATTACAGTTTTTCACAAATCACATCTGACTAAAATGAATGCATAGTGCAATGTTAAAGGGCCAAAGCAAAATTTTAAGTGTCAATATATATGAAAGGGCTGTGTGTCACAAGGGAAAAGATCATCCCTTACTCTACTTTGTTGTCTTGGTGATAGTGGGGAACTTGCAGGCTGCTTGTGGTGTTTCTAACTTGATATCCAAAAATGAGAATTCATGTTCCCAGGAAAACAGAACGTTAGAGTTGAAAGGACCTTAGAGATCATGTGGTTTGTGGTTGATTGTTACATTCATGGCCTCCATGAAGTACATCCTGTGTAGTCTCCTTTCCCATTGACTATGGGCTCAGCCATGAGACTTGCTTAGGCCACCAGGATGGCAGCAAATATAATGCCAGTAAAGGCTCAATAACTGCTTTTGCTTTGGGTTTTCCTCCTTTTGGAACACAGCTGCAGCAGTCAGAAACTCAGTATCCTGCAAGAAACAGGGCATCCTGGATGGTAGCCCAGGCTAATCACCAGACAGTGAGTGAAGATACCTTGGACTACCCAGCCTAAGGTAAGCTGCTAAAAGGCTGCCTCTGAATAAGTGAGCACTGGTAAGACCAGCAGAAGAACCACCCAGCTAATCCCAGCTTACTTGCAGAATTGTGAGCAAATAAATGGTTGTTGGTATAAGCCACTGATTTTGAGGCTGTTTGTAACATCAATAAATAAACATAGTACAACACCTTCCTTGAATAGGTCCAAAGGGGTAGATAACATGCACAATTATATTAGCATACTCAGAGGGGAGGTTTATATGATCTGGAGAGATGGGTGGTACACAAATAATGAGGGAAAGCTAAGGCCCTTGATATGCGCAATTCATAAAACACAGTTAGAATAGTTTAAGTACAAGCCAGAAGTTGCCTAGTTAAATGACAGAACGGGGGATGCAATTTGGGACTTTATAATCCCTAAATCCATGCTAATCTCCAGAAAGGAGGGGGACAAATTGTTTTCTAAAATAAGGAACTAAAATAGGTACAGAGGCAGGATGAAAAAGGGTTGTTCCAAGGCTAGGGTTCTTCCAGGGAGTGAGATTTTTTTGAAGACTAGCAGGTGATAGGCTTGAAAAGGAAGAAATGAGCCATAAATAAAACACACACACACAATTCTAGCAGACTGTTTCCCATGAACACAATCAACGGAATAGATTTTGTAGTTTTTTTGTAGCTCAACATACTTACAGTTGCCAAACCATGCTGCTAATCTTTTACCAGATGAGTATCTTTTTATAATCTGTGTTCTTCAGTATAATTAATAGCACTACTAAGTATACTGAACACTTACAATGCCAAAATAAAAAACAATTTATCTAACGCTATCACAACAACAAACATCATTTAACATCACACCAACAATATCATTAACATCACACCAACCATATCATTTTTCACAGTTTCATTCATACATGTGACAATAATCTTCCCTTCACTTTCTTCTTACATTGTCTTCATATTACGTTCTAGTCTCAGATGCAGCTTTTTAAAAGTTTTCATTTTAGGCTGCGTGTGGTGACTCATGCCTGTAATCCCAGCACTTTGGGAGGCCCAGGCAGGAGGATCACCAATACGGAGAAACCTTGTCTCTACTAAAATATAAAATTAGCCGGGCATGGTGGAGCATGCCTATAATCCCAGCTACTCGGGAGGCTGAGGCAGGAGAATTACTCGAACCCAGGAGGCTGAGGTTGTGGTGAGCCGAGATCAGACCATTGCACTCCAGCCTGGGCAACAAGAGTGAAACTCCATCTCAACAAAACAAAACAAAAAAACAAAACCCTTAATTTTAAAGCTACTGAAATAAAATGCTTATTAATGAATCCATCTTATCACACAGTTCCCAGTATCCAGCAGGTGCTCACTATGTGCTTCCTAGAATGAACAATGTGAAAGTCAAGAGTGGAATTGGTGGATGGAGATTGAACTTGTGTTTACAAGACCACTGGCCAAGCATATTTTGGATTTATTGGTGTATTTTCACTACTCACTGCATTGTAATGCAGTTTTGTAGATAACCCAAAATGCTGGAGGTAAATGAATGGGAGCTCCACCTTTCATTCATGATCAGCTACAATGCTGGTCCTACCTGGTAGTGAGAAGCCCTTCTCTTTGCCTTTGATACAGCCTTGTGCTACTTAGGATGACAAGGGGAGATTAGCAAAGAACAGGGCAATAACACTAAAATTCAGTCACAATCACATCACAGAAAGGAGCATTGGTGAATCCCATGCTTGGGGCAGGGAAGTAAGCAGCCAGCATGTTCTTTCTCCTTCCTCCTAGTCCAGACTCTCAGTCATAGCAGTCATAGCCATACCTTGGACATATTCCTAGTGTGGGGGTTGGAGCAAGAAGATTATTCACCAGAAATACATGCACCTCATGCATCCCTAAGGATTCCAGGGCTTCTGGGTCCAAAATATGCCATGTTAAGTTTTGCTAACGGAAAACTCTGACCTGCTTAAGAGGAATGCTAGACCTGACGGAGTTATTATCCAGTATGCCTTCTTGTAGCAACCAGCCTGTCTGCTCAGGTCGCTTTCCAGGATCTGCTTGACTTTGCCTCATTCAAAAGCCTCTTGCAGGATCATCTGTGCCCTCACCACAGCTGTGGCCATCATCAAATACCGATGTCCTTACCAAGGCTTCAGTGTCCTCACACCTCCATAGCTGGTGGTCTTTGGGCAGCCAGAGCAATATTGGGGTCTATGCCAAAGTGACGAGAAGGGTTTCCTTTCCAAATTCTGGCTGTTTTCAAGCCCAAAGCTTAAAGTTTTGTATGAAAACAGCTCCTTCAGCTTCTATTCCCTCTCCTCACCAAATTCCCCAACCAGTCCAAGCATCGTGATGAGAGACAGGTGTCATGCTTCTCTCCTGTCCCCTCTCCTTGTCCAATACAATCTAGTCAACCACAAAAAAAACCCTCCCTCCCCACTTCTCCCTCCCTCCCCCACCAAAAGCCACTCAGGACATCAGTCATGCAAACATATTCCCAAAGGATCCCCCACTGACCAATTCAGCAAATCTCCAAACTAAGTGCTAGGAGAGCTCAGCTAGGACCCCGGCTACCCTGGGGATTCTGGATATGTTGGAAAGGAAGAGCAGGGGTTAGTTGTCCGCTTGTGTCTGAAAGGGGTTTTCCGATTTGCCTTGGTTGAAGACAAATGAATCGAATAAGACATCAGAGAGCCTTGATTCTTGCTTCTTTCTGGAGGTTATTCCCAAACATTCCAAATTATGATTGGTTGCCATTCTAAAGGTCTTAAAGTCATTTGAGATCCAAGAGCACAGTAACACCACCACCAAGAACTCACAGTTCATATGCTTCCACCCGAGACCTATTCTAGATCCTTACGTGAAATAGGTTCTCATCTCCACCTTATAGACAAGCCACTGAGGTAGGAGGAGGTTAAGAAAATGAATACAGTCATACAATTCATAAGGGCAGAATCAGGTTTGAACTCAGGCAATCCGAAAGAGAGCCCAAGTCCCTAGCCATTCCACTGCCCCAGCTCACCCAAGGAGTCAAGCTCAGGGTGTAGCCCAAGCTGTTGAAAGAGTAGAATGACTGGGATGCTGGAGCTCACGGTCATCAAAGGCCTGTCTGCATAAGTCCCTCACTTAAAAGAGAGAAATGTGAGCTAGGCATTCCCTGGAACCCCGTGACACTGACATTCTTGGAAGAATGAAAGAGTTTAAGCCTCTCCAGTCTAATATCTAATTGAGAGGATAGCTGACTTCTCAGAACGGAAGCCAGAGAATGTTTATGACTAATGTAGTCTCCCTTTTCGTTCTGTAATGCTCTGCAGTTTTAAGAAGGCAAAGGACATTTCAAGAAGGAGAAACATCCTGTGCAAAGACTCAGAGAAAAAAAGGTGGAGCGAGGCCACATTTGAAGGATGGTGAGGGGTCTCAAGAGGTTGGTGGAACCTGGATGGATTTGGAGCAGGAAAGGGAGGTGAGTTCGCTCCATTTGTATGTATCCTTGAGGTACAGTAGCTACTTCAGGGCTAGAAATAGATGTTCTGGACTCTGTCTTGATTGAATTAATAGAATTCATGCAATAGGATCCTCTCTATCTCATTTCATATAGTTGTTATAAGCAGTGTCCCAATTCTATTTTACACTTAATAAATTGGGAGCACACTAATACCAACGAGTGAAGACCTTTCCTGAGAAGGCTCCAGTCCTTGGTAAAGTTGATGTCTCCTCGAAGCCCTAAAACTTCTGAAGTCCTGTGATTAAAGTGGTGAATAATAGGTCATTTTTTAGGCAGAACGACCAAGGCATACTGTTATGGACTGAATTGTGTCTCCCCCACAATCCTCCCAAAATTCATGTGTTGAAGTCATAAGCCTCAGCATCTCAGAATGTGACCTTATTAGGAGATAAGTTCTTTAAAGAGGTAATCAAGTTAAAGTGAGGCCATTAGGATGGAGCCCTAACCCAAGAGGACAGATGTCCTTATAAGAAGAGGAGAGGAGGAATAGCCACACACAGGAGGAAGACCACGCAAGGACACAGGGAGAAGATGCCACCTGCAAGCCAAGGAGAGAGGCCCCAGGAGAAACCAAGCCTGCGGACACCTGGATCTTGGGCTTCAGCCTCCAGAACCATGAGAAAATACATTTCGGTTTCTGAAGCCCCCCAGACTATGGTGCTTGGTTAGGGCAAAAAGCCTGAGCAGACAAATATGCGCACCAGTCCCAGCGCCCAGCCTCATAATGGACCTATATTAAATCAACTCTCACATGCCAAATATTCCACTTCCTCCAGCTTGAGGTACAAAGGAAGGCAATGAGCTGCCCTCTTACCTATGTTCTCTCAATACAGATCATCAGAAGGCAGCAGAAGGAAGTGGGAAGGAGGCCTGAGAAGTTGCCACAGTAGACAGGAAGTCCTCAGAGGGGACAGCAGGACATTCTGGGGGGCAGGGTTGGGAGGACTTTGTGGAGATTGTGCTTCAGTCCTGCCCCACAGGGCTGTCATGAGCGCTGATGGGTTTGAAGGGAATGTGGACAGAAGGAAGAGACACTCGGTCCCTGGAAGGGCCATCCTTCATATTTAAAATAGCCTCAGTCAGGCCTGCCAGATGACAGTGAGTCACAGGATGGTGAATTTCTTACCTGCCCCTTGGCCAGAGCCACCGTCCTTGCGGCCAGCAGCGTGGCCCAGCTCCCTTCCAAAACAAACACTAATGCAGGCAGGCAGCCCTGTGGGTGAGAAGGCTCAGGAGGGTGAAGACTTGTTTTGGAGGTCATCCCATTAAATCCTTCCCGTCTGCCTTTCTCTTTGTTTCTCACTGAAGCCCAGAAAGCTTGCCTAGTCGTGATTTTTATTATTAGTGGTATTAATATTAGTGTCTTGCCTTTCAGTTTGGATGGCCTGCAGAACTCATGCCCAGCAGTGTACGGCCACTAAGCCCGCTGAGGCAGGGGGGTTAACTGGGCTAGGGGGCTTCTAGCTCCCAGCCTCTGTGGGCTATTTTTGTGATTTTTCTCGCTCTCTCCCAGCAAGCCTTGTGTCTGTGGGATGTACCCAGTCTTTCCCGTGCACGCATTTGAAAGGAGCAGATGAAAGCTGCTCCTCTGAGCCCGCCTAATTGGAGAGAATTGCAGTTTAGAGGTAAGGGTTGGGCCTAATAAGCAAGCAGGGGAGGGTGCATAGAGGAGGGGGCGGGCTAGGAGGAGAGGGCTCTTTTTTATGAAAATGTGGGCCTCCCCACTGTCATTCCCCTTCAGCTGCTGCCTCGCAGATGGACCCTTTAATTGAATTTTCCTACAGGCCTGGGGGAGGGAGTCATTTCAGGTCCAGAGAGCAATTGAAGTGAATCCGAGGGCTTTGGTTTCTTTTCATCAGGAGCTGAGGGCCAGGTGGGGTGGGTGTCAGTCTTGGTGTTTTCATCTCGTGCCTGCTGTATCTTTGTCTACCTTGCCATTCTTGTCATGTCCCCCCTTTTAAAAATCCACACTCAGGATTATGTTGCTACATCCTGGACTTAGTCATCGCAGAAGCTTGGAGGAAGATGAATGAGAAAGATAGGGTTTTGTTTGATTCCACTGGATTCAACCCTTTACTGAGCACCTGCTGTTTGCCTGGGCCTATGTTCATCTCTGATGAAGACAGGGGGAAGTTCAATGCATGCCTTCTGAGAATTTCTGCCCAATCAGAAAGATTACCCTTAAAAATAAAAGAAAAAAGCAAAACAAAACAAACAGCCAATAAACAAAACCAGCGGAAAGACCACAGAATGAGGCATGATGTTCTAAACTGGATATGATGAAGCACTAAAATGTACGGGTAAGACAACAAGAACAAGTTCCTCGAGGGTCAGAGTCATGTGGGACACTTATTTTGGACAATAGACTGTAAATGGCCTCATATCAAACAATGCACCTATAGAATTCTCAGCACCTCTCTCTGCCTCGGGAAGAGCAGGAGAGCCAGGTAAGAAAAGGAAAATGAGGGTCCAGTTCTCCGCCTTTGTGAAAACAGCAAGGAAGTGCCCGTGTCCAGGATTCTGCTGAGAGTCCTGTAGGTTCAAGTATGATTCCAGGAACGCTGTGAGACTGAATATCCACCCGACTGTATCTTCAACCATCTTAATTGAGCTTCATGAGATGGAGAATGTGGTCACATAGAGGGGAAAAAAATCTCCTACCACAAAACCGTGCATTGGTTCATTCATTCTTCAATGTTGAAGTGTCTACCGTATTTCTGATTCTTTGTTCAAAACTGGAGATACAACGTCAAATGTCACACGGTTTCTGAGGTTAAAGGAGGGAAGCACCATGTAGGCATAACTTAGTTCTTTTGTTAGTATTTTATAGCAAGAAAACTTAGTTGAAATCTGGGCATAGAGTACTTAATGGATATAGTAGGTGAGGGAAGAACACAAACTGCCTCTGTGTAATAGATATCCCTAAATACAAAACATTCTAAACAAAGCAGGAAGCCTGTAAGTTATTCATTGTGGCCCTCAGTGGCAGCCACGTGAGGCTTGGCATAGCGGTCATCCTCTGGTGCTCAGGGGACAATAACTGAAGCTACTAGGGAGGATGGGGTGACCAGGAGAGATGAAGCCAGAACCGTGCTACAAAAGAGGGAGAGGATTTACATGGAAAGAAAAGGAAGGCTACCGTGAGCTGATCACCCCTGGCAGAGACATAGAGGTGGGAATGAGAATGGATATATGGAGAGAGGTGGTCGGCCTCTCTGTGCAGGACCATGCCCACCGCAAATGGGAGAAATGTGTAGTCAGGTGAAGTCGAACCATCAAGGCAGATCCTCACTTGCATGATGAATTTATTCTTACAGAAAAACAAACAAAAAAAAAATTAACTTTCATCAAGTTCCTGATATAAGCAGTTACTTTTTTCATCTTGATTACTTATCATCATCATCATCAGCAGCAGCAGCAGCAGCAGCATCACCTAATCCTTACATGACTACTGCGAAGTAGCAAATGTAATCCATTGTAGAGGGAAGGAGATCCTGGTTCAAACCGCATAAGTGACTCACCCAGCATCACAGAGCTGGCGTGTGGGTGGAACTGAGAGTCATGCATCAGCTAGTGCACCACAGCTGCCTCCCTGGCAGGGAGCAGGAGAACAGGGTCATGGCCAACATCCCCTTGCTCACTCCTTTGGGCACTCTAAGCATTGCCTGGGTACATGGTGACCCAGGGGAAGGCGAACAAAGCCCATCAAAAAGCACTGGGGTCACCATTTTAGCAAACAAGCTGTCCCCCAGCCAATCCTCTGAGGCCAGCCTGCCCTACTCTTTTCCTGATGATAGGTACCAGGCAAGTGTTCATTATGCCACCTGCTGTGTTAAGCACTTTCCATTCATTACTTCAATTAATTCTCACGCCAACCCTTGAAAGTAAGAATTATGGCTCTTGTTTTACACCTTAGGACATGGCGGCTCTGAGAAGCTGGTCTGACTCCAGTGACTGAGCTCTTTCAACCGGGCAGCCCTGCGCTGTAAGATGCTACCTCTGGAGCACTCCCCCCTGCCAATGTCTTAGAGTTCACACTCAATAAACACCTTTTCAGAGATAAGAACATGCCACCCACTGCTAGCCACACACCTTGCCTCCTCTACTTAAAAAATAAAAGCAAACATCTTTGATTCATAAGGAGCTTGACGCATTAATGAGAACTGGCGTCAGTGGGTGACTTGCACAGTCACCAAGGGGAGGAAGGCATCCTGTTCTTCCTTGCTTTCCCCAAGGAGGACCCCAGGGATCACCTACCAAAAATTGTCAACTCAGCCTTCACATACGAATGCTTGGAACCTGGTGATCGATAATGACTAAGCTGATGTTTGTTGATCGGTGTATACCAGTCACTGTGCTAAGAACTTCACATATATGGTGGGATAGTACTTCAAAGTAGGGTGTCTCAATCTTGATACTCCTGGCATTTTGCACCAGATAAGTGTTTTATATAGGAGGTTTTTCTGTGCATTGTAAGATGCTTAGCAGCATCCCTGACCTCTTTCTACTAGATGCTGGTAGCACCCCACTCTCTCCCAGTTGTGACCATCAGGAATATCTCTAGACATTGCCCAATGTCTCCTGGATGCCAAAGTTGCCCCCAGTTGGGGACCACTGTTTTAGAGTATAAATTGATGTGCCTCTAAATTGATATGCTGGGATCATTTGCCTCCAGTTCAGGTGAGCACAGAGACCGACAGCAATCCTTGTCAGCTTTGACTTGGGTCATTCCAGGCCATTCTGCACCATCTGCCTGGAGTTCTGGGTAACAGGGTCACGCCTCAGGTTGACCTTCCCCCATATAGCCAACACATAGCAACATGAGCCCCACTCATGAAGGACCACAAACATAATTAATTGTCCCCAAACCCCTGGGCCTTGGGTTTCCTGAGTTCGTTTGCTTGGGAACAGCTGCTAGTGGACATAAAACACTGGGAGAACCCTTCCAGATCCTGCCTTGCCGCTAATTAGATGTGCAATCTTGCAAAGTGACTTAAGCTCTCTAAGGCTCAGTTTTCTTCTCTGTAAAATCAGGATAACAGCACTTTCATCACATGGGTTCTTGGGAAGACTAAACACGATGCTAAATATAAAACACCTCCTCTTGTGCCAGGCAACATAGTAGGCTTAATCAATCTAAATTGTCTTTGTCCTCACCCTTATCTCCCCAAGACAACGATAGGATTTTATCTGGAACAAAAACCAGTGAAGGGTATGTAACGAATTCCATCAAACAGAGCCGTGATATGAATGAGTGGCTGTATTTCCTTCCAAGCACGATGTTTGGTCTTGGCATAATTCAACCCCTTTGTGATTCTCCAAGTAATCTCTCTTCAACCAAGTACACAGACCTGATGAATCAAGGCTGCTTTCGGAGCCCTCATGAAGAAAGGTGTGGGCCCCTCTGCAGGTGTCTGCACTCCGATAAGCTTGTCAGCAGAGGCTTTTCAGAGCCTGCCGCATCTGTCAGATGTACAGGTGTGCCTGGACTCAGCTTACACCCCGAGTCAGGGTCACAGTTGGCAAGATGGAGTTTTTCCCCAGGGATGGAAGCCTTTATCAACTTGAATAACAACCTGCTGCAGCCTGGTGCCTGCAGAAGGCAATGAGTAAGTTTCTCTTTGCCCTGCATCCAAAAGCCAAGAGCCAGAGCACATTCTCGAGGGAATCAGATTGGGGGTGAGGGTCTTGGTAAAGCTGCCGATTACCGGGCCAAAACAAACAGAAAAGTAGATGGTAGCTACCTAGTAAGGCTTTGTGTCTTTTAAGGTTTAACTGATTAAGAAAAGCCTAGAAGATTCTAGACTGGAAATCCAGTTTTGGATTGCCTCTGCTCTTCCATTCTCTCTGGCATGCATTTTCCTGAGTATTGAGAGAGAAAGAGAGAGAGAGAGAGAGAGAGAGAGAGAGAGAGAGAGAGAGAGAGAGACAGAGAGAGGTAAATAAATATGATGCTGAAATCTGAAAATCTTTCTAATGGTTGCAGTTGAGAAAATCATTTTGATGGAAGAGGAAGGTAAAGCTTTTTGGATGAAATGGAATTTGGGAGTAATTCAGACTTCATTTATTCTCTTTCTTGTTCTCTCTATAAGTCAGTAGGGCCCTCTAACAGTCACTGTAAAATATTCCGCCTATAGCAGCTTGCTTTAGCTGTAGTTGCTGTGATACAATTATTAGGGGAAGCACAGCCAGTCTTAGGAGTTAGGCCTCTCTCTGGTATCACCTGAAGAAGCCATTTGAGGATTCTACCCAAGAACCGTGGAGGAAGAATCTCTGTCACCAGCCTGCTGTGACCCAGCTAGGCTGGAAGCTTGGCTGTGTGAATATTGTAAAAGTTGCATGATTTGAACATAGACTCAGCTGGGCTAATGAGGACAGGACTTCAGACAACCATGTGACAACATCACTCTCCTTCCACAGAATAATGCCTCTTGGGGATGGTGGATGGTGAAGTATATCAACATTTAAGAGCTGAAAATAAACACTTTGTGTTCCCCAGGAAAATGATGAAATTACCCAGAACTCAACTGAATATCAGCTAATAATTAAGAGCACAGACTCCACAGTCTGCCCTGCTTTTAAATCCTGGCTATCTTACTAGTTATGTGAGAACTTCGGTAGGTTACTTGCTTATTCTTTGTCTCGGTTTCTCCATCTGTAAAACAGGGAAAATAATGGTATCTGTATTTGTTTTTTAGAGCAACTGAAACAAGTCATCACAAACTGGGCAGCTTAAACAATAGAAATTTATCCTCTCACAGTCCTGGAGGCCAGAAGTTCCATAGCAAGGTGTCAGCAGGGCCATACTCTGTCTCTGAAGGATCCAGGAAAGACTCCTTCCTTTCCTCTTCTGGCTTCTGGTGGTGGCCGTCAAGCCTTGGCATTCTTTGGCTCATAGCTGCATCACTCCAGTCTCTGCCTCTCTCACCACATGATGTTCACTCTGCGTCTGTGTCTTCTCCTCTTACAAGACACCAGGCATATTGAATTTAGCACCTATTGTAACCTTGTATGACCTCATTTTAATGTAATTACATTTGCAAAGATCCTATTTCCCCTATTTCCCAATAAGGTCACATTCGCAGGTACCTAGGATTGGGACTTCTACATGATCTTTTCAGAAGACACAGTTCAACCCGCAATAGTACCCCATGGGGTGTTGTGAGAATTAAGTGAGATAGTATGAAAAGAGCTTAGACCAGTGCCTGGAACATAGGAGCATGAACTATTTATTCTTTCTAAACCTTACAATAAGCTCAGAAGGGTGGATCTTATTGCACTTCTTCAACAGAAGAGAAGCCCTAGCCTGGAGGTGAAAGAAACTGGCCTAAGGCCACCCAGGTAGTTAGTGGTACAGTTCAAGTTTACAGTGGCTTGCTCTAGCTCCAGAACCCAAAAACTTCTAATAATTGATTACTCCACACTCCAGCTAGAGTGACTTGGCTTTCTAGAACAATCTAGTTTCTTTATACTTTCCTTACAAAACTCACTTTCCAACCCTGGGATTCTCCTACTTCACTCTCCTGCCACCTGCTATAAATTGTTCAAGTTCAAATTCACTACTTTAGAATCCCAAATTAAAAAGCACTCAGCTAGAATAGCGGAGATTCTTGCATATGTCTTTAACCAAGCTTGTCCAACCTACTCTTGCAAGCCACATGCAGCCCAGAACAGCTTTGAATGCAGCCCCCCAAAATTTGTAAACTTTCTTAAAACATCATGAGACTTTTTTGTGATTTATTTTTAGCTCATCAGCTAGCAATAGTGTTAGTGTATTTTGTGTGTGACCCAAGACAATTCTTTCAGTGTGGCCCAAGGAAGCCAAAAGATTGGACGCTCCCACCTTAAACCCTTACTCATTCTTAGTACAATGTCAGGCTTAACCAGGACATCAAAATAGACTGCCACATTTCCTCACCTCAAGGGTTTATGGATGAGAAACGTCCAGAATCAGTCAGTTACAAATGAATTTACAATATGCCAGATGCTCTTCTAAGTGCTTTAACAGATATTGACACATTAAAGCCCCCTGACAACTCTGTGAAGGAAATATTGGTTTACTCCCATTTTACAGATTAGGAATATGCAGACACAGAATGGCTAAGATCACAGAGCTGGAATGTTCCAGAACAGGGACTTGGCTGGGGTAGTCTGCCTTTTAGTTCCAGAGCCTATGCTTTTATGAGCTGTGTTCCATGTACGGTGGATTTATTTAAACATCCCCTGAGGACATTAAGGTTAGTTTTAATATTTGGACATTCGAAACAATGCTAGAGTAAACATTCTCAAGTTAAATATTTGCGCACAACCCGAATTATTTTTCTGATAGAATTGTTGTGTCAAAGAGTAAGCATGTTATTAAGGCTTTGGTATATAACGTCAAATTGCAAGAACGAGGGAAGGAGCTCTCAGGAAGTGAAAATGGGATCAGCAACAGCATGAAATGGAAAAGCATGGGGGTATGTCGGGAAAATGGCAAACACTCCAATCTGAATGGAATGTAAAGTGCTTGAAGACAAGAGATTGAAGCGCTGCTTCTAAATTGGTCTGGACCCAGCTTGTGGAGCACTTTGAACACCAGACTTCAGAATTTAGACTCTGTTAAGCAGCACTCAAAAACCAGCATACATTTTTGAACTGGGGAGTGAAATGATCAGATTCTGTCTAAAATAATTTGCTCAAGAAAAACTTGAGGAAAGAAAAACTTCTCTCCTTTCATAGGAGGAGTCATTCATCACAACTGCATCAGTACAAATGGACTGGCGGGGGTACATTTCATTTATTCTTTTAACATGGTACACTCTTGAAATTACCTACTTTAACACACAGAGAAATAAAAAGATTAATGTAAAGAATAAATATATCAATAACAATAATTATATGTATTCTATTTTAATATATGGATTATTTTATATACTCTATAAATGTATAATATACTTAATATTATAATGTATAATAATACAGTAGTTTCCCCTTATCCGCAGTTTAGCTTTCCAATGTTTTACTTGCCCGTGGTCAAGGGCAGTCCAAAAAATAATCAATGCAAAATTTCAAAACCACAGAACACAGAAGATGGTTCGAATGAGTATTTTTTTAAGTTGCCCGTGGATGGTATATTGCTAACATCATTCTAGATATAGAAATGAGAAGTTAATTCATTTCACACAATGGGTGCCCCAGGACATTAGGGCTTCATTCTCTGCATAAATGGTTGAGAAAAACTGCCAATGTATCTTAGGAGTGGAATTGCTGCTGGGGGTGTGCAATTTCGATGGTACCTGACGGTGCCACAGGGTTGTATCAATGTACACTCATTGGTAAGAGAATTCACAGCTCCATAGCATTGCCAACAAATCAGGTTGTTAAAATGCTTGCTACTTTGAAAGGAGTAAAATAGCATTTCAGTGTCTCGAACTTGCGTTTCTGCCATTACAAATATGGAAATCTTTCTTTTGTCATATTTGTACAGACTATTTAGGCTTCCTTCTTTGTGAATTTCCTGTTCAATCCCTGGTCCATCCATTTCTCAACTGGCGTGTGTGTCTTTCTCTATCGATTTGTAGGCATTCTTTACCTATCCTGATAGTAATCCTCTGCTGGTTATATGCATCATGGCAATTATTCATTAAAGTAATCCTTTATGGTGAATTTTAATAAGTGTTGAGTCCTACTTTAAGGCTAATGAAGGGCAAAAAAAATAAATAAATAAAAGAGATTCCTGAAAGGACAGCCAATATGTAAATATATTTACCAGATGTAATTATATTTACCAGTGTAAATATATTTACACATCCTTCACTAAATAGACAAGTATTACATGTCTTCTATGGGTTAGACTCTGTAGGGGAAACATCTGGGGATATAGAAATAAACAAGTCAGGATATCTACCCTTAAGAGATTTGCAATCCAGAGGAGGAAACAAACATTTAAATGCTATTACAACCGCATAAGAGCCATCATGGTTAGCAGTGAAATATTACACGTCTTAGCTGCCATGATGCCACTTTAGAGTAAAAAGGATAAACGTTTCTGCAGGTCATTATCACAAGATTGAATGAAGACAAGGAATAAGGAAAGCTTCTCTCCTGCACCTCAAGTCCCATTTCCTGGCAGGGCACAGGCTGACCAGTTCACAGATGTGGAGGTACCTGCTGTCCTCCAAAGCCACCACACCTGGCAGGACCAAAGTCCTTCTTGAAATTACATTCTCTTAGGTATACACGTGCTCTTTGTTCTCTCACACCTCTGTAAACAAGGCTTTTTGTGCTGTTCCCATCAAGCTGCTCCCTGCAACTGTGTAGAAAGACTGTCACAACAGCACTTGTCAGGAACTGCAGCGTAGCAAGCCATGACAGCTGGTGGCACAAGGAGCCCATGCATCTGCTTTTCTCCCTCTGCCAGGCCTCCCTGAATAATGGGAGGTCTTGTGTACACAAGAATAATGCTATTGATCCTTCCACTGTGGGCCCCAAGCACTGCCATTCTTTGTAAGTAACTGGGGGTCACGTTTACACTGCTCTACTCACACACCATCACCTAATTCCCCCTGAGATCCAGTGAGTGCATTTGCACTTGGTTATAAGTGCAGAGAGCCCTGGAATCTTTATCAGGAGAACAGAATTTGGGTGGCAGCCTTGTCGCATACGAGGTGGGTGACTGTTTCTGTACCTCTTTTCTCATACGTAGGAAAATACCTGTTCTGAAGTTCTCAGTGAAATGCATGTGAAATTACTTATGAAACTGATTTGTGAGCTCTCTCGTATGAAGCAAATGAAAGTTATTGTAATTATTTGCAAGACTCTTGATATGGAAGGCACAACTCCAAGGGGTCCATTAATTGCATCTTGCGGTTTCTGAGTCCACACATCTGTGGCGCATCACAAATGGGCACACAACGTTTTCCTTGGACAGCTGATGCTCTCAGCCCTGATGGGGAGTGGGGGAATCTCAGGAAAATAAGTGAGAGAATTCTCCTCAAATTCACAGAATCATGGACTACCAGATACAAAGGGGCCTTCCCTTCATCTACAGTAGAACCTTGATAGGTTAAATCAGTGGCCTCCAAACTTCTTGCTCCCATGCTTTTAGCAGGAATGCATTTTTGCATATAACTTTCCAATATATGCCTATTTATTCATTTATAGACAATAGATGTGTACTAATATAAACGGGCATTGTAAAAACATATACAAAATTAGACATTTTAAAAGTGTAAAAAACGTTCTAATATTTTCTTCTGGCACCACACAGTGGATCATCTTGCCCATTCTTGAGAGTACATGCCTTTAACATTGTAGTCCACTGGACAAATCAGGAAACTGAGGACCAGAGAGATGAAATGATTTGCTCCAAGCCAACTGGCTAGTTGGTGACTGAGCTGACATGCTGGCCTGAGATCGCTGTTTCCTGACTATGCGTGTGATCTCAGAATTTACCCTATATTGTAAATTAACCTCTATGGAATTATCACGCCCTATTCTTAGTTTGTTCCTGATACATCAAGAGGCTTTTTGTTTGTTTGTTTTTGCTTAGACCTCTTTTTTTTTCTTTTAATTTCTGAGAACAGACCTGAGAGAGTGGGTATAGATTTCCTTCACATAGCAATGTGAGAAATAATAGAGCAAGATTTTGTGTCACAGATGAAAATGCTGTATTTATGCCTCATTGTAATCCATTCATTGCTTTATGGATCCAAAGTCCCCTTGGGAGTGTCACAAATCCACATAACGTTCCTGAGTGCAGGATTTGGCATTTGGATCTCTGATTTAGCTGTCAGATACGTAAAATCACATGTAGCCAGACAACTCCCTTGGGACTCCACAGCTGCGGATACCGAAGAGTGCGAGTTACTCCAACAAGGTCGACATTAATTTAGGCAGATACCGTTTCCCTTGAGTTACCCTCTTACTGCCCCATCTAAGTGTGACTCAGAGGACCCTGGTGGAGTGAATCTAGTAGCCTTCTCTTCTCCGGCACTTTTTCCAAGCCCAAAAAGGGTGACTTTCAAAGGAGTCACACGCCCTTAAGGGAGACAACGGTTTACCCAAGAGTCTGAACTTCCGAGGCTACTGTACAACTCTGCTTACCTGTCTTCACCCTTCTTTACCTGCTTTTCAGCCTCTCAGGATCCTTCTCTACCCAGTGGCCTTGCTCTAAGGATCCCACATATGTCATGCGAATTGCTGGGTGGATGGCTGTCTTCTGGACCACGTAATCATGACTTGGATATCCTCTCCTATGTCCAGATTGCTTCTAATTGATGGTTGATGAAAGATGCAAATGAATACTAAGTACAGTTTAGCAATAAAATGAGCTGACAGGCAAGTTAGCATTCCCCTCATCACCAGGGGTATACCAGGAGAAATTATTGTACTGGGTGAAAAGTTAGAAGTGAGTGGTCTCTTGGCTGGGCACGGTGGCTCCACCTGTAATCCCAGCACTTTGGGAGGCCGAGGCAGGTGGATCTCCTGAGGTTTGGAGTTCAAGAACAGCCTGACCAACATGGAGAAACCCCGTCCCTACTAAAAACACAGAATTAGCCAGGCGTGGTGACGCATGCCTGTAATCCCAGCTACTTGGGAGGCTGAGGCAGGAGAATTGCTTGAACTCCGGGAGGCAGAGCTTGCAGTGAGCTGAGATAGAACCATTGCACTCCAGCCCGGGCAAGAAGAGCAAAACTCCATCTCAATAATAATAATAATAGTAATAAGTGAAAGGTCTCTCCATTCCCTTCCAAATCACTATTAGAAAAAAACAAAGAACATAGAATTAGAGGGCCTGGATTTAAAATCTCCCTCTGCTAGTTAGTAACTGAAGCACGCAGCACACAAAGAGGCAAGAAATATTTGTAGCCAGACATGGTGGCTCAAGCCTGTAATCCCAGCACTTTGGGAGGCCAGAGTGGTACGATCCCTTGAGCCTAGGTGTTCATGACCAGCCTGGGCAACACAGGGAGACCCTGTCTCTACACATTTTTTCCCTAAAAATCAGGTGGGTATGGTGGCACATGCCTGTAGTCCCAGCAATTCAGGAGGCTGAATTGGGCCTGGGAGGTCAAGGCTGCAGTCAGCCATGCTCATGCCACTGCACTCCAGACTGGACAACAGAGAGAGAATTTGTTTCAAAATTAAAAGGCATAAAAGGAAATATTAGTGACATTGTGCAAGTTATTTCACTTTTCTATGCTCAAGCTTATGTGTAAAATAGGAATGATGATCACTGTCTTACGGGATTGTTGCGATGATTTACATTTAACAAATATTTACATAAATAAACTATATAATGGAAATGAAAAAGAAACAAGTCATGTCTACATGTTTTAATCAATTAGTGCTTAGCAGTTCTTAAAAGGGCACAACTCTACAGCTGATTTTTCCATGAGGCCTCACACGTGGCACCATTTCCAAGCATGACAAGTTTGAAAACCATTGCTGTCCCCCTCGATTCCCTCCTAAGAATAATGAACCACATCACAATTGACCACAGCGTACATGAATGGTCACTGAGCCAGACCTGTCTTTTCACTGCTTTTCAAATCCCTCGCTCTTAATTCCAGTTGCTGCCTCAACAACTGGTTTTATGTAGGTTTCCTGCAGGCACAACCTCATCATGCCTCACTGTAGGCACATACCTCATGCTTCTCACGTTTGTCCCTGGCACCTCTGTTTCTAGAACATCTGCAGAGCCCACATACAGATGCAGCAACGAGAGAGTTGACAACTCTAGGGGTAGACCTTGGTCAGCAGGGGACAGAAACCATCCCATACATCTATTCCCCTTGAGGAAGAGATCCTGAGACATGTTCCATTACGCGTCTAGAGAGTCCTGGGGAGCAAGCCTCCAGTTGCCCTAGAGGCAGCTAACTCAATGACACATCTGCCTGTTGAATCCTTCTCCTTCCCTGTTTAGTGCCCCTGTCTCGGCTGTGTTCCCTAAATAAGCCACTCACCCTGCACGGCAGTCTTTGTCTCAAGCTTTGCTTTTGTGAGGAGCTCGGGCTGAGATAGCACCATGTGCCAGGCACTATCACCGGTTATCTCATGCATCCTCTAGGGCAGCAGTCCTCAAACTTTATGGCACCAGGGGACCAGTTTTACGGAAAATAATTTTTTCATGGACCAGGGTGGTTAGGGGTCAGGGGTGGGGGGACGGTGTCAGGATGATTCAAGTGCATTACATTTATTACACACTTTATTTCTATTATTAATACATAATAAAATAATTATGCAAGTCACTATAATGCAGGATCAGTGGGAGCCCTGAGCTTGTTTTCCTGGAACTAGATGATCTGGGGGTGATGGGAGTCAGTGACAGATCATCAAGCATTAGGTTCTCATGGGAGCCCACAACCTAGATTCCTCACATGCAATAGGGTTCACGCTCCTACGAGAATCCCAGGCCGCTGCTCATGTGACAGGAGGCGGAGCTCGGCTGGTAATGCAAGTGATGGGGAGCGGCTATAAGTACAGATGAAGCTTCGCTCACTCACCCTCTGCTCACCTCCTGCTGTGTGGCCTGGGTCCTAACAGGCCACAGGTCAGTAGTGGCCCATGGTCCGGGGGTTGAGGACCCCTGCTCTAGAGGGATCAGCAAACTACAACCCATGGGTCAAATCCTGCTGCCTGCTTGTGTAAAAAAAAAAAAGAAAGGGTTGTTGGAACATCTGGGCTCATTTGTTCACATTCCGTCTGTCGATGCTTCTGAGCTACTGCAGCAGGGTTGAGTGGTTGTGACAGAGACCACAGGGTGCACAAAGCCTCAAATATTTACCATCTCACCCTTCATAGAAGGAGTTTGCCAAGCCCTGTTCCAAGTGTGATGCCTGGACCACCTGCAGCAGGATCACTGTGTTGAAATGTAGATTCATGTCTCCAGTTCCATCCAAGCCAGGTGGCAGAGGAAGCATCAGAAGAGCCAAGCCATGGAACATGGTCCATGATGGGTCACAAGCCCAGAGGCCCAGGGAAGCACTGTGAGTAAAGTCAGATGAGTCTGGTGTTCTGGCCAAGACACAATTTTGTGATATGAAAAGTGAGTAGGAAGAGTTTTCTATTCCATGAGAAAATACACTTTTGCCTGTAATATTTCCTGAAACAGTCTGCTCTTCAGGCTCTTCTGTCCTTCTCTTGCTATCTATTTTGGTACAAACATAGGCACTAGGCCTAGGGAAATCATTTTCATATCTTTTTTTTTTTTTTTTTTTTTTCTGAGATGGAATCTCATTCTGTCACCTAGACTGCAGTGCAGTGATGTGATCTCGGCTCACTGCAGCCTGTCTCCCAGGTTCAAGTGATTCTCCTGCCTCAGCCTCCCAAGTAGCTGGGGTCATAGGCACATGTCACCACACCTGGCTAATTTTTGTGTTTTTTAGTAGAGACAGGATCTCACCATATTGGCCAGGGTTGTCTCAAACTCCTGACCTCAAGTGATCTGCCCGCCTCGGCCTCCCAAAGTGCTCGGATTACAGGTGTGAGCCACCATGTCCAGCCTGGGAAATCATTTTCTGCAATGAGACAAGGGTGCAGGCTGAATGGCCACCCACACTTGACCCCAAGGCCAGGCAGACAGCAGAGTGAGCGAGGGTTCCTGTCACCCTGGGAAAGCCCACCTTGTATAAGGGTGTAGACTCTCTTCAGTTCCAGGTGACCATCGCCACATGAAAATTCTGGGCTCTAAGATGCTAGATTTTGTGATTTGCTTTTTAAAAAGCAAACAGACTTTTGAATTCTTTTGTAAAACTACTCCATTTTGAAGGTTGGCCTGTATTTCTTTTTAATTACTCTATGGGTTAAATAAGACAAGACTTCAGGCCAGATTCCATCTAACAGGCATTGATATGTTGGTGGGGGGAAGTTGATTTGTTTTTCTTTGTACCTCTGGCTAAACTGTAATTAAAATAGCAGTTACCAGGGCTGTTATTCAATAGGTGGGTCCAGGTGCAGTTGTTAAAATGTTGAAATATAGTTGTACCACCTGGTAAATAGACACTGTCCCTCACCTCCCATCCCCAGCCTGTGTCCTCTAGCCTAGGGGCCTCCTCTCTCCAGGACCTTAAGACCTCCCAGATTCAAAGGCTGAAGGTTAATGCCGGGGCAGCAGGGCCTTCCGTGGCTCCGAGGCTGCCAACCCTTCTGACTAGCAGGTGCCAGTGGGTCAACACGTTTACTATGCCCTGTCCCCTGTAACTGTCAGAGCAGTGCGTGTTCTACCTATGGCGAGAGCTTTACGCTTTTCCATTTTACCCTCAGACAGACGGTTGGATCAGGTAGGGCTGACACTGCTGTGCAATCTAAAGTTAACTTTAAATTGATCAGAGTCTCCATTCTGCTTCCTTTCTCTCTTCCTTTCTTCTTTGGGAGCCCCATTCGCTCCTCCAGCCCTCCGCCCTCCTGAATGCTCCAGAAAAGAAACAGCTCCTCAGATGACCCCTTTCCACTAAGGAGTAAACAAATCGCTAGTAGCTAAAATGCAGCTGGGCTTAAACCTTTCTTCTGTAACTCACAAGACATTTGACCACGGGCAACTCACTTCTTTCTGAAGTTAGGTTTTCATTTGTCATGGGTCATGGGCCCAACCTTTCTGGGCTTTTTGAGAATCAAGTAGATGAGAATGTGAAGCTCCCACCACAAAGCAGGCATCCAACAAATCACAGACCTGTTTTCCTCATTCCGGAAGGCCCCACCCTAGATGGACTGTGCTGATTGTAACTGGAATCGGTTCCTCGAACTAAAGGGAACAAACACAAATGACAAGTCTTTCCCTGGATGTCCATGGGACGGCTAACATCCTTACTTTTTAACCTTTGGCACTACGTGCCTTCCACCATGCACCTACTGTGTTTGTAAACCATGCATTTATTGCTGCAACCCTTTGATGAAGATCTGCTTCTTCATCAGCCTGTCTATGTCCTATGAGGGTCTGTTTTCTAGCAAATCCTTGGCCATGTAATGCCTGACACTATGAGTGAAAAAAGGGCTGCGTGATTGTAGAGGGAAATGCCAGGCATTGGTGTCTGTGTGTGGACAGGTGATTTTGGATACGGTCTTTCTCAGGATCCTGATTCTTATAATATGGGACCCAAAGAGAGAAAGGGGAAACCTGTCTTCACTTCCTTCTCCTCCCTTTTCCAACCTGTTCAGCTCCTAGCTTCAGTGCTGCTCTACTGGTTACGATCTGTGAGGATATTTGTGAATGCAAAAGAGTGTGCTTCTAAAGCCCAGGCTTGGGAAAATTAGGGGCAAAGAAGGTATGAAACAGGCCCTGTTCTACCCAGTTTTGGGAGTGAGAGGATAAGGAATAGGCTTTGGACTACAGAGGTCTGGACAAACTCAGAGTCTTTTCTAGGTTTTTCCACAAAATCTGGATATTGCACAAAGATATTGCCAGCTCACAGGCACCCTCCAGAGCAAAGATAAGCAACATTACATTTGTGTCTGTCTTTTCCTTCAAGACCTGGACCCGATAACTCAGGTCTTAATTGGACCCAGCCTATAAAGTCTCTACCTCTACCCCCACTCCCAAGCTCTGAGATGACCAGTCAGCTTCTCTGGACATTTGCATTAGCAGAGGTCTTTGCCAATGACCACTCTTAATTCTCTTCAGCTTTAGGCGTCCTGAGACCACACTGGTAAAACAAAGCGCATTAGCAGGGAGCCTAAAATACCAGCTGGCAACACCAGGCCATCAAAAAATTTATTTTGTCATAAATGCTTTATGGAGATATGTTTTTTTTAAAGGTGAGGAGAACAAAAAGGTTGTTCCAATAAATGATTCACCAGTGCTATTGAAGTAAAAAGAATGGCTTGTATCTCCAAGCCTGGATTTATGGAAGAACCGCCTCCATCATCCCCTCCTCCTGGCAACCCAACACAAAAAAGAATCAGAATCAGACCAGTTTCCTGAGCCTGAGTAAAGTGAATCCAGTTCCCCAATGGACCACACCACAGAGGGACACCAATGCTTTCCTTTCATATTCACAATGTTGTACAGGATTTTTGCTTTGAGTTCTCCATTTTACAGGACACTGTTCTATTACTTGCCCTGCATGAGCACGAATGTGTTCTAGGTGCTGAAGATGTAGAGATGAAACAGGGCAGATCCCTTTTCCAGCACACATTACAGTGGGTGGCGTGGGTGGGGATGGTTGCAGCATCCACCCGGAGAAGAACAGCAACTCAGGGGTGGTGGACAAAACTCCAGGTGGGTCATCAGTGACCGCTGAGAGGGTTCAGAGGTGGCAGCGCCCCTGCTGGGAATGCTTCACTGCTGTGATTGTTAGTTACTAGACGAAAAGCAAGCTGCAAGATGCAGAGACTAGACTCCAAGTTTTGTCAGAGTTCCTCCCATGTCAAGCACAAAAGTCAAGGTTGAGCCATAATTGCTGGTCGAGTCAATGCTGCAAAGCATCCCCCAGTGTCCATCTTTCTTGTGAACCTCTTGGTACCACGCAAGCACCAACACGGTCATCACAGCGACTTTCAGAAATTCCACAAAAATCTTAACACCCGCCTTTCTGGGCCACAGTTTCCTCCTCTATAAAATAAGGAGGTTGGACTGGATAAACTCGATTATCTCTGAGAGGCATAAACAAGGTGTTCTTTTTCTTTCCGGTAATAGAAGTCATGTAGATTCACACTCTAAAATAATTCAGATGATATTTTGAAAAGCACAAAGAAAAAAGCAAAAATTATATAATTTCACCATCTTTAAACAGTCACTATTAACTTTCAAATGTATATCATTGAAGATATTTTTTTCAAGTGGACTTTCTGTCTTTTCACAAAAATCTTAGCACATTATACATTATCTATGAACATTTGAAGAAGCGTATCCATCATGAATGTCTGCCCAGGTCAGTGTGGCCATAGCTACACCTCATTTTTTTTTAACTTTAAGTTCTGGGGTACGTGTGTAGAACATGCAGGTTTGTTACATAGGTATACATGTGCCATGGTGGTTTGCTGCACCTATCACCCTATCATCTAGGTTTTAAGCCCTGCATGCATTAGGTATTTGTCCTAATGCTCTCCCTCCCCTTGCCCCCTACCCCTGACAGGCCCGGGAGCTACAGCTCATTTTTAATTCCTACATGGCTTTCTACTCAGTACATCCCCAACTGTGGGACATTTCGATTGTGTTCCATTTTCACTATTAAAAACAAGACACCAATAAATATCATTGGACAATATTTCTGTACATTTGTCTACCCATTGCTGTGGGATTCATTTTTAGAAATGAAATTGTGGGGCCAAAAGATTGATTTAGACAAGATGCCAGAAAGCACCCCAGCAAGTCTGCAGCGCTTGCCGGTCCCCATGGCTGGGTCTGAAGGCACCCGTTTCCCCCTCATTCCAGGTATCATCATTCTTTTTTAGCTTTGCCAATCATATGGTTAAAAAACAGGAACTTTTGTTTTTGTAAATTGAATCCTATAACTCAAGTATCATTTTTTGCCTAACGTGATGCCTGGCAAACACTTGGTATGTAATAAGTGCTCATTCATTTTTATGAGTCCGGTTAATCATCAAACTGAGCGTCTACTAGAAAGCTTAGAAAGAAACTTGTGATATATTTATGAGAAAGAATATACTGTATTGTCCTATGTGCTTTTTCTTAACCTTCTACCTGTTTAGATTTTAGTCCCATCTTTAAGAAAAAAAGTCCTTAGCATCCACTGTTAACATTTTTGTTTGTTTTTTAAATAGCCACTTTAAATTGTTCCTTTCTTATTGTATGCATCATATGTGTTTCTTTAAAATCTAAGACAGAGAATGAATGGGTAGATGAACGAATGAGTAAAAAAAAAAAAAAAAAAAAAAATCAACAGTGGTTACTGGTGATGGTGATGTCCTGATGACATCATGTCACGGAGCCTCCTCATTCCCTTCTAAACCATAAAGATATTGTTGCTCCCAGGAAGATTCCAAGTATAGAGAAGGCTTTTTTGGAGGGTGTCCAACGGGCCCTTATCTAGATATGTGGCACACAAGGAAAGGTTTCTAGAAGACCTATATGCATGGAATGGAGATGGTGCTGGGGGATGCAATGTAATAGTCACATGCATTGTTGGCCAGGTGCGGGGACTCATGCCTGTAATCCCAGCACTTTGGGAGGCCAAGGCTGGCAGATGACAAGGTCAGGAGTTCGAGACCAGCCTGACCAATATGGGGAAACCCCATCTCTACTAAAAATACAAAAATTAGTCAGGCGTGGTGGCAGGTGCCTGTAGTCCCAGCTACTTGGGAGGCTGAGGCAGAGGAATCGCTTGAACCCGGGAGGCAGAGAGTGCAGTGAGCCAACATTGCGCCATTGTACTCCAGCCTGGGAGACAGAGCGAGACTCCATCTCAGAAAAAAAAAAAAAAAATCATAGGCATTGTTGAGATGGGAGAGGGGATGGCATGAGGTATCAGGTGGGGGAGGGGAGGGGACTCCAGAGCAAAACGGTGGACACTGAAGGAAGTGTCCAAGACAGCTCTAAAACCATAATTTCTGGGCTCTGTTCTGGGACACTAAGCCGAAGGGACACTTTTTGGTGAAACTAGGTGCATGTTCATTAAATGTTTTCATACCAAACTCGAGGGAAATTGGAACCAGATGAATTACTAATAAATGGACTCAGTAGAGAGCTCCATGAAGTACAGCCTTCCACACCACTGGGAGTATTCAAATATCCTGCAGAGTCACAGGATAATAAAGAATCTGTCAGAATTCCTGTAGAAGAGCTTCCTGCATTATGTGACTAGGTGCCAACAGTATTTTTCATTACCTTACAGTCTGTCGCTATTTGATCAGTCAATTTAGCTCAACAATTAAGGGGGAAGAAAAGGAGTCAAACTGATTGTTTTACTTTTTTGTAAGAATTGATTGTTCAACTCGAACAAAAATGTTGATCCCATTTTGCATGTGGAGATAGTCAATTTAGAAGAATTGTTCTTGCTGGCCTAAGCCCAGGGAGACAAAAATTAAATTTGACACTGCAGCAGAGGCTGGCAAGTGGGAGAAGGTGAATGATTCACTGAAATCCTTAGAGCTTTTTCCTCTGGTTCCTCAGTGTTTTGCAATCTGGTAGCAGAGGGGTATTAATTATTGACAATTCGGTCAACATTAAGCAAACATTTATTTTGCTGATGATTCAATGGTGCAGAATCACTGACTCTCTCTGGCTTGGGGAATCGTGAAACATACTGAATGATGGGCATAGCTGTAAAAAGTAACCCAGAGAGCAAGGTCTACTAAAGTCTGGGACTGTTTGCCTCATTATCTGGACAATGAAGTTACAAAGCAGAATCCCGAGGGCCAGTATTCTTCCCTTTGGACTCTCAATCTAACCAGAAGGAATGGAAGCCATCAGGGGTTACCCTTGTGACCTGCACCGTGTGGGATGGGGCGGGGGGGGGCGCGTTTCCAAAGGGAAGCATCCACTGCAAATGCACACACTGTTTATAACGGAGAACCAGGTGAAAGGCACAAGAACTGTCTCTTTGTGTGCTATATATTAGGGGTATTCTTGAAGAATATGCAAGGGTCAGTGCAAAAAGAAAACAAGGAGATTCAAAATGTGGTGAAAAAATTAAAACTGGAATCAAGAGGAAGAGAACAAGGAAATGAAGAAATGTTTTATTCTTAGAGCCTTTCAAGTGGTATGAGACTTATCCGATAAAGGTGTGGCTCAAAATTCAGGGACAAAAAGTGGAATGATGAGGAGTCTGACCAGTTCTTGGTGAATGCCAGGGAATTTCCTAATAGCTTAAGAAGAAAGGGGCATGCTGTGATATTGGGACTCTCAATATCCCAGGGAGGGGGAGGGAGGTCCTTGTAGGACAGCCATGACTGAATTGCTTGGAATGAGTACATGGGATGTGACAGAAAGCCTAAGATGTATTACACCCACCAACTGCATCCATCTCAACTATTCTTAAGGGTACAAATAACATCTTTCAAGTGACCAGAAATATATTTTTAAAGGTTTCGAAATTTAAAGAAAGAAATTGAGGATTTGGAGGTACAGATAAGACTTTTATTGCTTCTTTACATCAATAGCTGGGATTCAGAACAAGAGAGGGAAGTTGAGGAAGTGAGCAGTTGGCTCTATAGACAATATTTTGGGCAGGATCTAGGTTGCTGGACCATGGTTTAAGATGCCAGAATGGTGGAATCTTGGCTGAGAATAGAATGAACTTCATGTAGACAGAAAAGAAAGAATTTGCCCAGTAGCTCACTGACTCAATTAAGAATGTTTTACAGATACTGGCAAGGTTGTGGAGAAAAAGGAATGCTTTTACACTGTTGATGGGGGTGTAAATTAGTTCAACCTTGTGGAAAACAGTGGGGTGATTCTGCAAAGACATAGAGACAGAAGTACCATTCGACCCAGCAATCCCATCACTGGGTATATACCCAAAGGAATTTAAATTATTCTACTATAAAGACACATGCACATGTGTGTTCATTGCAGCACTATTCACAATAGCAAAGACATGGAATCAACCAAAATGCCCATCAGTGATAAACTGGATAAAGAAAATGTGGTACATGTATACCATGGAATACTATGCAGCCATAAAAAAGAATTAGACCATGTTCTTTGCAGAGACATGGATGGAGTTGGAAGCCATTATCTTCAGCAAACTAACGCAGGAATAGAAAACCAAACACCACATGTTCTCACTTATCAGTGGGAGGTGAATGATGAGAACACATGGACACATGGAGGGGAACAACACACACTGGGGCCTGTGGGTAGGGGGTGGGTAAGGGGAGGGAGAGCATCAGGAAGAATAGCTAATGGATGCTGGGCTTAATACCTAGTTGATGAGATGATCTGTGCAGCAAACCACCATGGTACACAGTTACCTGTGTAAAAAATCTGCACATCCTGCACATGTACCCCTGAACTTAAAAGCTGGAAATTAAAACAAGAAAATATACATAGGAAATCAATAATTTTAGAAAGAATAACCAAAAAAAAAAAAAGTTTTAATGGTTCAAGTCTTGCAAATGTTAATAATCTTTTTAGGGCAGACAGAGATATGCTGGCCTGCTTCTAAGAAAGGACGCTGTCTAGCTGCAAAGATGGTGGCTAGGGAGGGCCCTCAGAGGTTAACTCCTTGAGATTCACCTTGGCTTTTGAGCCAAGGCCATACTCTTCTCTGGGAGATCCCAGACAATGCCTGAGCAAGGCTGTGGTCCCAGGGCTCAGCATCTAAGCCCAATAAGGCCTCCTGTAAAAGGCTATCTTTGCTCCAGACCTCTCGGTTGGGCTGGCAGACTCTGGCAGATGTTGCAGAAGTCCGGTGGCTCCCCTGTCCAATCCTGCTTCCCTGTTTTCCTTCCCCAGGTGTTTTAGAGCCTGATGCCACCTCATCATCTGTGTCCCAGAGGTGGTACCAGGAGCAGCCCAAGAAAGCAGGCAGTAAGATGGGGCTTGGGCCAACTGTTCATTGTTGAATGAGATAAAATATGGTCTATACATACAATGGAATGCCAATCAGCCTTTAAAAAGAATGAAATTCTAACACATGCTACATGGATGCAGCTTGAGGTTATTACACTGACTGAGAGAAGAAAGACACAGAAAGACGAGTACTGAATAATCTCACTCACATGTAAAATCTAAAACAAGTCAAACTCACAGGAAGAGAAGAGAATGGCAGTTACCAGAAGCTGGGGTGGGTAGGAGAAATAGACAGTTATTTAATCCATATAGAGTTTCACTTTTGTAAGATGAAGAGAGCTCTGGAGACAGAAAACAATGTGAATGTACTTAATGGCACTGTATATTTTACCACCACTAAAAATAATTTTTTTTTTTTTCCTAAAAGGATGGGTCTTAAGGACTGGGTCACTCACAACTGACTAGCAATGAGGACTTCGTCCCACATGTTATGTGGGTAATCTATAGTCTTTGACACAAGGGGGTAGCCCAACTTCTAAAACTTTTACCCTGGTAACCTGGGAAAATATTGCCGTGGTTAGGCATGGGCTGGCCGATGCCATAATTCGGATGTTTGATATGTGTGTGGAGTGGAGAAGGTAGAATGCAAACAAGCTCACTGTGGGCTGATGGTTAATAAATTGCATTGCCCCCCTACAGAGGTATACTGAAAAGCTAAAGGCAGTTAACACACCATTGAAACTGAAGTGTAAGGGCCAGAAGGCCTCCTTGAATCTTACAAGAAGGTCTTTATCTCCTGCAGCAGCAGAGCAGAAAAGGCTAAAGACCAAATTTAGGTTTTAATAGATGGAGGCCCAGCTCCAAGACACTGGATGCTAAGCCTAGGCACATTTGGTGTGTCAAAGTCGAGGTCTTGGCTGGGAAAGCCTGGGGCTCTGACGTGGGGGATGGGGATAATACCCCACAATGCCTTGGCTCCCCAAACTCCTGTGAATGCAGAACCTGCAGAGGTGGCTCATTCCTCCATACTAATAACTAGTGCTTCCTTCTTGTGCTAAGAAACTATGGAAGCCTCCATCTTCAGGGAAACAGCACCCCATCTATTCCTCTGTCCACCAGAACTTGCCCCCACTTCCCCTCTTGGCTGTTAAGCCAAGAACCAGGGTAAAGTCTGACTATAACCCAGAAGGGGACATACTAATGCTGATAAAGGAAGGACTGTAACGCCAAAGAATCTGCAAGAATTAGCTAACATGCACCAGTAGGATTTGGGGAGTACCTATGAGACTGGATTCTAAGGGTTCCTAGTTGGGGGCTGGAATACAAGACTGTGTATAGAAGAGTACATTGACATGGGGGCACTCTCTCAGGTTATGGTATTTAATAACCTAGCAAGAACCCCAGGAAATAATACAAACTAGCTGCTAGGATGGTTCCTAAAAGGCTGGAAAAAAGCCATAGCCCAGGCTAACCAATGTTGAAATGCCTGAATTGTCATGGGAGATGGAGGAGGAAGAGATTGACAGGCTTAGAGAAATGGGCATGGTAGAGTGGATATATTATATGAGATCAGACGACCCTCTGGAGTTTTGTGTTAACCAAGAAGGACTAGAGAGCACACAATCAGGAAGACTATTGGGAGAGACACCAGCATCACTGAGAATTTCAGCAGTGGCTGTCCTCTTCAGGCTAGGGCTAATAGTAAAGAGAAGCTGCCACAAAATTTGTCTCATTGATAGCAGCAGGGACAATGGAACCTTGAAAAGACAGAAAGAGTCATTAATATCAGAAGCCAGTGGTTGCAATTATTGAAATAACCAGCAATACAGGATCAGCAGCCAAAAAGACAGACAGTTGTGAAGATGGTTAACAGAATACAGCATCCATAGGGGCAAAATATATAGGCAACCAATGAGGGTATTACTTAACATATACAGTCAAAGTAAAAGTAGGATGGATGAGCAGGAGGCCGGGGGAGGACACCTGTATTAGTCCATTTTCATACTGCTATGAAGAAATACTTGAGACTGGGTAATTTATAAAGAAAAAGAGGTTTAATGGACTCAGTTCCACATGGCTCGTGAGGCCTTAAAATCAAGGCGGAAGGCAAAGGAGGATGAAAGGCACGTCTTACACGGCAGCAAGCAAGAGAGCACGTACAGGGGAACGGCCCTTTAGAAAACCATCAGATCTCATGAGACTTACTCACTATCATGAGAGCAGCATAGAAAAAAACCCACCCCCATGATTTAGTTACCTCCCACCAGGTCCTTCCCACGACACATGGGGATTATCGGAGCTACAATTCAAGATGAGATTTGGGTGGGGGACACAGCCCAAACCATATCAACACCCCAATTAAAAAGCCATGATCCATTGTCCAGTTCCCAGACCTGAGGCAGTTTTCAGATCCAAAATTTGTTAACTGCAGAGGTCCCAGGAGGAGAGACCCTGAAGACTGTAATGAGTCCTGTGATCCTTCCCCAAAGGGATGTATGGCCATTTACTTGGGTAACTGTACACTAGAGAGAGGAGAATATCTGGACTTCTTGAGGACAGTTGGACACAGGGTCTGAGTTGACATTTCCAGAGACCTGGCCCCTTGTTAGAGTGAGGGTATGTGGGGTCAGGTAATAAACAGAGTCCTACCAAAATCCAACTTACAGTAAGTCCACTGGGCCCAGGGACACACCCAGTGGCTATTTTCCCAGTTCTCACACATATTGGGAGTGACATACTGAACAATGGGGACAATCCTCACTTTAGATCCTTGGTCTGGAGTAAACTCTAGCATAGTGGGAAAATGTAGAAGCCTCTGTAACTGCCCTCCCTACCACCCCCAGCCAAGACAGTGAAATAAAAAAAAATCATCATCACATTTGGGGATGGGAGATGACACATTAATGCCCCTCCTAAAGATCTAAACATTCAGAGGTGATGCTCCCTTACATAGGTCTGCTGAATTCACCTTCACCCATCTGATCCCTGCAGAAATGGAAATGGCCTGCTAAGGAAGCAGCTGAAGTGACATCTGAAAAGGTGCGACACTACCCTCCAGGTACAGTACATGCAGTGAATCAGACACCTCTATCTGATGCTGTGTGACGCTGTGACCCCAACAGGCTAAATACATGGATCTGGGACCCAAGGAATGTAACCAGTAGTTGCCCAGTTACCATCATTCCCAATGGCCTACTAGGAATCTTTGTTCTTCCCATTCATGGAATTCTGGGCTTTGCAGGGTTAAAAGACCTGGTCCCCAAAGGGACTCACTTAACCATAGGATTGGGCTTCTGCCTGGACACTTTGAACTCTTATATCCAAGGACCAGCAGGCAATAAAAGGAGTCACCATCTTGGCACTGGTAATGGACCCTAATTAGCATGAGGAGAGAGAGAGCTGCCATTACACATGGCGGCAGGGAGGAGCACAGGTGGACATGGGCAATCCACTTGGATGCATATTGGTCCATTCTCACTCAATTGCTCAACTTTGACTGTGAATGAAAAAGTACAGTAACCCTGGCCTGAGAAGGGTTTATGTACCAGTGGGCTTTTTGCCCAGCATTGAGGAGTGTGATCTGCTGCCATCTTCTAGCAGTTAACTTCCTCAGGTATACCAGCTTTTGAGCAGAGGTCACAGTTTTCTCCTGGTGACCCCAGCTAATGACTAAGCAAGAACATGGTCCAAGGGCCCAGCCATTTCTGCCAACACAGAACCTCTCTAAAGACCAGCTTTGCCCTGGACCTCCTTGCTGGGCTGGCAGAAACTTTGCCAGGTCAGCATCACTGCCTGACAGCTCCCCTGGCCCAATCCTGCCCCTCCCATTTCCTTCCATGGGTATCACTCCCAAGGCATTTGTTTTCCTAACTCCATCCCAACATTTGCTTCCAAAGGAACCAACTGACACACTGTTGATCCAGGTGATGGGTATGAACATTTATTGCACTAGTCTTTCTACTTTGCAGCATTTTAAACATTTTCATAATATAAAGTTTCTAAAAAGCAAGGAAAATTAAAAAGAGAGGGGAAAATGTCTTAAACGTTAAGTATATATTAGAAAGCTAGGTGTTGTGGCTTGCCTCTGTAGTCCCAACACTTTGGGAGGCAGAAGTGGGAGGATTGTTTGAGCCCGGGAGTTCATAACCAGCCTGGGCAATATAGCAAGATCCTGTCTCCACAAAAAAAGTTAAAAAGTAAAACATATAGATGAGGAGAAATAAATATGCCCAGATAAATTCATAAAACTAATTGCTCTGAAAATCAGAAGATACGACACAGGAAAAAAATAAGAATGAGTTATGTTATGTGTGATTTTCTTTTAACTAGAAAACAATTAAGCAGAGGGAAACAGAAAAAAGCCTGTTATCATCTTACACGTCTTACTTTATGCCAGTGATAATAGCATGAGTAACAAAATGAATTAGAGAGAATCTGAAAACAAAAATCTTACAAGATAGGGCAGTAAATATGACCTTATTTCACCAAGCTTGGGAAAGAGTAGACACAAAATTGAAATGCACTGATGGAAGCATGACAAATGGGCCTGTTAGGGGAAAAGATTGAATAGAAAGCTATGTCAACAAGACAGACATCTATGTGAAAACCCAGGAACCTGCAGGTGGATGAACGCCAAAGAGCAAACAGATGAGAAGACAGGGATAGAGGGATATTGTTGTGGGCAGGTCAGTGTTTCTCAAATCTGGTTAATCATCAAAATTGCTTAGGAGAGCTTTAAAATGCAGACTTTTGGCCAGGTGCAGTGGCTTATACCTGTAATCCCAGTACTTTGGGAGGCCAAGGTGGGTGGATCACGAGGTCAAGAGATCGAGACCATCCTGGCCAACATGATGAAACCCCATCTCTACTAAAAGTACAAAAAAAAATTAGCTGGGCTTGGTGGCGTGTGCCTGTAGTTCCAGCTACCTGGGAGGTTGAGGCAGGCAAATCGCTTGAACCCAGGAGGTGGAAGTTGCAGTGAGCTGAGATTGTGCCACTGCACCCCAGCATGGTGACAGAGCGAGACTCCGTCTCAAAACAAAATAAAACAAAAGCAGTTTTTTGAGACCTCACTGTATTATAAATTGGAGGGTTGGATCCTAAATTTGTATTTTAACAACTGCTCAAGTAATCTCTAATATAGAGATGAGGCTACTAAGCTGGATCATTTTTTTTAAATACCATATAGGTATAAGTTGGTAATGATGGGAGATTTCAACTTTCTAGACATCTGCATTTCATTTAGCCAAAAGCAGAACAGCAGAAAACTTGCCTTGCTAAATTTCTAATAAGATTGGGCAAACAAATGGAAAAACCACTATCCTAGATATATTTTGACCAAGTAAGTTAAAGTGATGTTTAGCAAACAGGATGAGATAAGAGAATTAGGGAAAAGGTCATTGAGTTCACAAAGTTTAGAAGAGCAGAGGTGAAAATTGCATGAGTCAGAGATAAAATTCAAAGGTAAAAAAAAAACATAATCCTGAGGCATGAAGAAGGAAGGTTCATTGTGGTCAGGATGTTTCAGAAATTTCTCAAACATTCAAATCTCACCATGCAGATACAGGTGAGGCCAATGATAAAGAGAAAGAAAACCTCAACAATTGTGAAAACCACCAAACAAACAAACAAAACTACTGTGTTCTTCTGCTATAGTTTCAACCTTGGTTGTCCTCTAGGGCCTTAAAAAAATACAAATGCTTCTATTATTTCTCAAAGTTTTATCCAGCTTGTCTAGGGTGGGAAACCAGCAAGAGCAATTTTAAAAATTTCCCCAGATGATTCCAATATTCACCCTTACCTGCAAATGACTGCTGTAGAAACCCAGGTTTTAAAGGACAGAATAGGAAGAAGGACACAAAAAGTGTGTAAGAAAGTAACACAGACAGAATTTTGACAAAATGACCTATAGCTGGCAAAGAAAGAAAAAGGTAACAATAAAACCAAAATACCTTTCAGCTATATTTGGTACTAGTTTGAGATCGAGGACAGGATACGTCTGTTGTTTGGGAAGATGTCAAGAGACCTTAGAAGGCTGGGAATGAGCCACTATCTTTCCAATTTTCTAAAATGGATAGAAAATGGATTCTGAAAACTATGGATGATTGAGCTTGATATGGATCTCTGACAAGATTCCAGAGTCATTACCAATGCAATGTTATAACAGGCACCCAAATGACAAAGAAGTGATTTTAGGACCCAGCATGGGTTCACAAGAACAAGTCCAGTTAGCCCAGCCCACTTCCATTCCTCAGTAGGGAGCTGGCAGATGAAGACAATGGACACACATTTTCTTTCAGCCGTTTGGACTTCAGCAAAACAAGTGGCCATATCTTTAATGATACACTTGTGGGTAAGACGGAGATCTTTGAACATTTTAGTGGGTTTCTAACTGTTCTGAAGTTTTATCCAAAGAATATCCATTAACGGACTGATATAAAACCTGGTGAGGGGTTCCTAGTGTCCCAGTGTTCTGCCAGAGAAATAGTTCATTGCCCTGTGTGTGAACTCAATATTTTTGCCAATGACTTGCAAAGAGCATGCTCATTACTTCTACAAGAGATAGGTGTGATAACGCAGGGATGATGTGGAAGAATCAGAGCCTAAAAATATTTTTGATGAGCTGGAATTCCGCTTTCATTTCTGATTTCCATATTTAAAGAGTCAAGTATTCAATCTGAAATATATCTCAGGGAGAAACACTAGCAGGGCATGGGAACATAAAAAGCTACATGAAAAGCAAATGAAGCAACTGTCTTGCTTGCTGAGGGAAGACAAAAAGAAATAAGATGCCTGTCTTCAATAACTCAAAGTCTGTTTTGTGGAAAAGGGATTAAAGTCATCTCGTGTGTTCCAGAGTGATTAAGCAAGTACTGAGAAGCTTGTAGGGAGGGAGTGCATGTCCTGAAAGACTTCCCTATATAGAACCAAGTATTAACAATGAGTTGTCTGAAAATTGAACCAGCCTTCTCAGGAAGCTGAGTTCTTCAACACTAGATGTACTGGGGCAGAAGCTGAGTGCTCACTATAAGGGATCTTGTGTGGAAAAATCAGGCAACAAATAAACCTGGATGACTCTGAAGGACATTCAGATCCTCATGTGTTATGACTCTGAGAATATAAAGTATACTCGTAGAGCACATTAGGCACATTGCTGTCCATGGAAGAGGCCCAGAGGTGTTTCTAGAACAATGAGGGTGAGTGGCAGGTAGGAAATCAGGGCAGAGATGGTAAACCACTTCCTTGGATGGAAGATTGATCACTGACTGGTGCTTCTGTCTGCACAGCAATCCAAAATGGGATAGTCCATTTGCCTACCAAGTGGCTTTGGAGTAGGTGCTACCCCTTTCCCAATTCTGCCTGGCCAGCATGGCCCAGATTAAATACTGAATTCCAGAAGACCTTTACAAAAGAATTGGAATCAGTGTCCCAGAGTTGGGGGCTGGATGGGGATGGGGACCTGCGCCTTGGATTAGCTACTTTCTCTCCTTATGCCGCACAGTGGGACTCACCCTCCCAGCCTTCCCAGGGAGCCCACATGAACACATCCTCCCCCTCAGCATCCCCTGTCTCCTGCAGTCTTCCTCAAGAACATCTCACAGTGTGCTCTTGAAGCCCCCTCCCCAGATTCCCTGCACCCTTAGGTGAACAGAGCCCCAGAACTGTCTTCTTCTGGGTTGAACATTCTGCTGCCTTAGGCTTCAGGTGAATACCAGCAGAATCTTCCATTGAGAGTTCAGGTGTCTGCTGGCTCCATGGTGGGAAGAGGGCAAAAGGAAGTGGAAGTGGAAGCTCTTAAGGAGGCTCATGGCCAGGGGAGGAAGAGGTGGCTTTGCTTACAGGTTGATTTCTCTCCACCAACTAGGCTCTTGACATTTTCCCTGAAAAGTCTCTGAAGATAACACATGTTGCACCACAAGAATCAAATTCCCTCCTCTAGACCACAAGTTTGAATTTTATCATTCATTTGTCTCTCTCCTGGCAGGGTCTTTAAGAACTATTAACTTTAAGCACTATTCCACTGTATTAACCACGCCTTTTAGTTTCTGTATTCTGATGCCTTGACATCGGGGGTCTTGCTACCCTGAAGGGACTGTTACTTCCAGGGCTAGCCAATTCCTACAAATAGAGAACAACTCATCACTCAATGTGCCTTTCAAATACAAACCAACGAAACCAGAGCCTACGCCCCAACCATCTCCTTTATTGGGTTTTCACACTCTAAACCACCATCTACCCGACCTAGTGACCCCAGGGCCAGGTACCAGACAACTAGGAACAGCCCCCATGTTGCAGAGCCCACTGGAATTACTCACACTGGCCAATCCTAAGCCTGCTTGCCCCGCCTCACCTGTCCCTTCCTGGGAAAACCACGATCAAGGCTCTTGTCCACTTGCTCTTGTCTTCTCTTCCCTCAGGCTCCTAAGTGACCCAGTGCTTCCCCGCCTGGCCCTGTATGACCCGCCTCCTGCTTCTAAGGAATGTTGGTATAACTTCTCCCTTCAGGACATTCCTTTCTGTGTCTGTGTGTCCCACCATACCTGATTAAAAATAACCAACTCAGCCAGGAGCAGTGGCTCATGCCTGTAATCCCAGAACTTTGGGAGGCTGAGGTGGACAGATCACCTGAGGTTGGGAGTTCAAGACCAGCCTGACCAACATGGAGAAACCCCGTCTCTACTAAAACTACAAAATTAGCTGGGTGTGGTGGCACATGCCTGTAATCCCAGCTACTCAGGAGGCTGAGGCAGGAGAATCACTTGAACCCAGGAGGCAGTGGTTGTGGTGAGCCAAGATCTCACCATTGTACTCCAGCATGGGCAACAAGAGTGAAAACACCATCTCAAAAAAAGACAAAAACAAAACAAAACAAAAACCAACTCACTGATTCCACTTTGCCCTCCTCTTGTCTTATTTTTTACTCAGCAGCCAGAGGGCGTTTCCTAAAACATGTATCAGAGCTCATCACCCCTGGCACCTTTCAGTCACACTCAGAATAACATCCAGACTATCCCCAATGCCCACAGACCCGACATACTCTGAGTGCTGCCTGCTGCTCCACTTTCTTGGGCTAAACCAACTACCTAGTAGCCTCTGCCCACTCACTCTGCTCCAGCCATGTGGGCCCTCCTGCCTTTCTTCCAGCAAGCCAAGCTCCCTCACCACCCCAAGGCCTTTGGACCAGCTATTCCTACTTATTCAGCCATCATGTGACCTGCTTCTTTGCCCTCTACATGCCTCTGTCCAGGTTTCAGACCCTACCACCAACACCACATCCAGTTCATCCCCCATTTCCATTTTTCTCTACCCTTTTTCACTCCTTTCTTTTTCTCACCTGGCTCATGACCTGTAATCATTTTATACGTTCATCTGTTGCTTGTTTATGGCCTCCCTCTCTAGAATGTGACCTTGATGAAGGCCAGCATTTTCTCTGGCTTGTTCATTATCGCAACCCACAGTGCCTAAAACCATGCCTAGCACAAAGTCAGTGTTTAACAAATATTCTGTTGATAAACAAATGGTCCAAACTTGGGCCCCGTTGCAAGGCCTTTGAGGTGGAGTGCAGAGGTAATTCCACCTACCTGCCTTACCCCAGTCCACCCCTTCTGGATGTATTTGGGCAGAGGCTGGCTGCTCACTATAAGGGATTTTGTGTGGAATAATCAGCCAGCAAATAAAACTGGATGACTCTGAGGGACATCTAGATTCTCCTGTGTTATGACTCGGGGAATATAAAGCATACTCGTAGAGCACATTAGGCATATATCTGTCCATGGAAGCAACCCACAGGTGCTTCTAGAACAATGAGGGTGGGTGGCAGGTAGGAAATCAGGGCAGAAGAAATGGTGAACATTGAAGAAATTGATTTGCTGTGTTTGGCTCCATCTAAGTCAGGCCAGTAGCCGTTGCTCTCCCTGGGGCCTCTGGATGTCATGGGCAAAACTCCTTGGCTAGTTTGACTATGATCCAGCTACCTGTTCTTGTTAAATGAGAGTGTTCTCCAGGTATCTTGGTAATGAGAAAGTGGCAGGGGTGGGGGGGTCCCTCAGAGTGGAGTTAACTCTAGATTGCCCACTGGCTGTTTGTCCCAGGAGGGGAATCTCCAGGCTTCCTGCTCCTCATTAGAGAAACCCCAGGAGGGGGCGGAGCAAGATGGCCGAATAGGAACAGCTCCAGTCTCCAACTCCCAGCGCGAGCGACACAGAAGACTGGCGATTTCTGCATTTTCGACTGAGGTACTGGAGTCATCTCACTGGGGAGTGCCGGACAATCGGTGCTGGTCAGCTGCTGCAACCTGACCAGCGAGAGCTGAAGCAGGGCGAGGCATTGCCTCACCTGGGAAGCGCAAGGGGGAAAGGAATCCCTTTTCCTAGCCAGGGGAACTGAGACACACAACACCTGGAAAATCGGGTAATTCCCACCCCAATACTGCGCTTTAAGCAAACGGGCACACCAGGAGATTATACCCATACCTGGCTGGGAGGGTCCCACGGCCACAGAGCCTCCCTCATTGCTAGCACAGCAGTCTGCAATCTAACTGCAAGGCAGCAGCGAGGCTGGGGGAGGGGCGCCCGTCATTGCTGAGGCTTAAGTAGGTAAACAAAGCCGCTGGGAAGCTCGAACTGGGTGGAGCTCACAGCAGCTCAAGGAAACCTGCCTGTCTCTGTAGACTCCACCCCTGGGGACAGGGCACAGCTAAACAACAACAGGGGAAGCAGCAGAGGCCTGTGCAGACGCGAACGACTCTGTCTGACAGCTTTGAAGAGAGCAGTGGATCTCCCAACACGGAGGTTGAGATCTGAGAACAGACAGACTGCCTGCTCAAGTGGGTCCCTGACCCCTGAGTAGCCTAACTGGGAGACATCCTCCACTAGGGGCAGTCTGACACCCCACACCTCACAGGGTGGAGTACACCCCTGAGAGGAAGCTTCCAAAGTAAGAATCAGACAGGTACACTCGCTGTTCAGCAATATTCTATCTTCTGCAACCTCTGCTGCTGATACCCAGGCAAACAGGGTCTGGAGTGGACCTCAAGCAATCTCCAACAGACCTATAGCTGAGGGTCCTGACTATTAGAAGGAAAACTATCAAACAGGAAGAACACCTATACCAAAACCCCATCAGTACGTCACCATCATCAAAGACGAGAGGCAGCTAAAACCACAAAGATGGGGAAGAAGCAGGGCAGAAAAGCTGGAAATTCAAAAAATAAGAGCGCATCTCCCCCTGCAAAGGAGCGCAGCTCATCGCCAGCAACGGATCAAAGCTGGTCAGAGAATGATTTGACGAGATGAGAGAAGAAGGCTTCAGTCCATCAAACTTCTCAGAGCTAAAGGAGGAATTATGTACCCAGCGCAAAGAAACTAAAAATCTTGAAAAAAGAGTGGAAGAATTGATAGCTAGAATAATTAATGCAGAGAAGGTCATAAATGAAATGACAGAGATGAAAACCATGACACGAGAAATACATGACAAATCCACAAGCTTCAGTAACCGACTCGATCAACTGGAAGAAAGAGTATCAGCGATTGAGGATCAAATGAATGAAATGAAGCGAGAAGAGAAACCAAAAGAAAAAAGAAGAAAAAGAAATGAACAAAGCCTGCAAGAAGTATGGGATTATGTAAAAAGACCAAATCTACGTCTGATTGGGGTGCCTGAAAGTGAGGGGGAAAATGGAACCAAGTTGGAAAACACTCTTCAGGATATCATCTAGGAGAACTTCCCCAACCTAGTAGGGCAGGCCAACATTCAAGTTCAGGAAATACAGAGAACACCACAAAGATACTCCTCGAGAAGAGCAACTCCAAGACACATAATTGCCAGATTCACTAAAGTTGAAATGAAGGAAAAAATGTTAAGGGCAGCCAGAGAGAAAGGTCGGGTTACCCACAAAGGGAAGCCCATCAGACTAACAGCAGACCTCTCGGCAGAAACTCTACAAGCCAGAAGAGAGTGGAGGCCAATATTCAACATTCTTAAAGAAAAGAATTTTAAACCCAGAATTTCATATCCAGCCAAACTAAGTTTCGTAAGTGAAGGAGAAATAAAATCCTTTACAGATAAGCAAATGCTTAGAGATTTTGTCACCACCAGGCCTGCCTTACAAGAGACCCTGAAGGAAGCCCTAAACATGGAAAGGAACAACTGGTACCAGCCACTGCAAAAACATGCCAAAATGTAAAGACCATCGAGGCTAGGAAGAAACTGCATCAACTAATGAGCAAAATAACCAGTTAATATCATAATGGCAGGATCAAGTTCACACATAACAATATTAACCTTAAATGTTAATGGACTAAATGCTCCAATTAAAAGACACAGACTGGCAAACTGGATAAAGAGTCAAGACCCATCAGTCTGCTGTATTCAGGAGACCCATCTCACATGCAGAGACATACATAGGCTCAAAATAAAGGGAGGGAGGAAGATCTACCAAGCAAATGGAGAACAAAAAAAAGCAGGGGTTGCAATCCTAGTCTCTGATAAAATAGACTTTAAACCATCAAAGATCAAAAGAGACAAAGAAGGCCATTATATAATGGTAAAGGGATCAATTCAACAGGAAGAGCTAATTATCCTAAATATATATGCACCCAATACAGGAGCACCCAAATTCATAAAGCAAGTCCTTAGAGACTTACAAAGAGACTTAGACTCCCATACAATAATAATGGGAGACTTCAACACTCCACTGTCAACATTAGACAGATCAACGAGACAGAAAGTTAACAAGGATATCCAGGAATTGAACTCATCTCTGCACCAAGCAGACCTAATAGACATCTATAGAACTCTCCACCCCAAATCAACAAAATATACATTCTTCTCAGCACCACATCACACTTATTCCAAAATTGACCACATAATTGGAAGTAAAGCACTCCTTAGCAAATGTAAAAGAACAGAAATTATAACAAACTGTCTCTCAGACCACAGTGCAATCAAACTAGAACTCAGGACTAAGAAACTCAATCAAAACTGCTCAACTACATGGAAACTGAACAACCTGCTCCTGAATGACTACTGGGTACATAACAAAATGAAGGCAGAAATAAAGATGTTCTTTGAAACCAATGAGAACAAAGATACAACATACCAGAATCTCTGGGACACATTTAAAGCAGTGTGTAGAGGGAAATTTATAGCACTAAATGCCCACAAGAGAAAGCTGGGAAGATCTAAAATTGACACTCTAACAATCACAATTAAAAGAACTTGAGAAGCAAGAGCAAACACATTCAAAAGCTAGCAGAAGGCAAGAAATAACTAAGATCAGAGCAGAACTGAAGGAGATAGAGACACAAAAAACCCTCCAAAAAATCAATGAATCCAGGAGTTCGTTTTTTGAAAAAATCAACAAAATTGACAGACTGCTAGCAAGGCTAATAAAGAAGAAAAGAGAGAAGAATCAAATAGATACAATAAAAAATGATAACGGGGATATCACCATGGACCCCACAGAAATACAAACTACCATCAGAGAATACTATAAACACCTCTACGCAAATCAACTAGAAAATCTAGAAGAAATGGATAATTTCCTGGACACTTACACTCTTCCAAGACTAAACCAGGAAGAAGTTGAATCCCTGAATAGACCAATAGCAGGCTCTGAAATTGAGGCAATAATTAATAGCCTACCAACCAAAAAAAGTACAGGACCAGATGGATTCACAGCTAAATTCTACCAGCGGTATAAGGAGGAGCTGGTACCATTCCTTCTGAAACTATTCCAATCAATAGAAAAAGAGGGAATCCTCCCTAACTCATTTTATGAGGCCAACATCATCCTGATACCAAAGCCTGGCAGAGACACAACAAAAAAAGAAAATTTTAGACCAATATCCCTGATGAACATCGATGCAAAAATCCTCAATAAAATACCAGCAAACCGGATTCAGCAGCACATCAAAAAGCTTATCCACCATGATCAAGTGGGCTTCATCCCTGGGATGCAAGGCTGGTTCAACATTCGCAAATCAATAAACGTAATCCAGCATATAAACAGAACCAAAGACAAGAACAACATGATTATCTCAATAGATGCAGAAAAGGCTTTTGACAAAATTCAACAGCCCTTCATGCTAAAAACGCTCAATAAATTCGGTATTGATGGAACATACCTCAAAATAATAAGAGCTATTTATGACAAACCCACAGCCAATATCATACTGAATGGGCAAAAACTGGAAAAATTTCCTTTGAAAACTGGCACAAGACAGGGATGCCCTCTCTCATCACTCCTATTCAACATAGTGTTGGAAGTTCTGGCTAGGGCAATCAGGCAAGAGAAAGAAATAAAGGGTATCCAGGTAGGAAAAGAAGAAGTCAAATTGTCCCTGTTTGCAGATGACATGATTGTATATTTAGAAAACCCCATCGTCTCAGCCCAAAATCTCCTTAAGCTGATAAGCAACTTCAGCAAAGTCTCAGGATACAAAATTAATGTGCAAAAATCACAAGCATTCTTATACACCAGTAACAGACAAACAGAGAGCCAAATCATGAATGAACTTCCATTCACAATTGCTTCAAAGAGAATAAAATACCTAGGAATCCAACTTACAAGGGATGTAAAGGACCTCTTCAAGGAGAACTACAAACCACTGCTCAGTGAAATAAAAGAGGACGCTAACAAATGGAAGAACATACCATGCTCATGGATAGGAAAAATCAATATCGTGAAAATGGCCATACTGCCCAAGGTTATTTATAGATTCAATGCCATCCCCATCAAGCTACCAATGAGTTTCTTCACAGAATTGGAAAAAACGGCTTTAAAGTTCATATGGAACCAAAAAAGAGCCCGCATTGCCAAGACAATCCTAAGTCAAAAGAACAAAGCTGGAGGCATCACACTACCTGACTTCAAACTATACTACAAGGCTACAGTAACCAAAACAGCATGGTACTGGTACCAAAACAGAGATATAGACCAATGGGACAGAACAGAGTCCTCAGAAATAATACCACACATCTACAGCCATCTGATCTTTGACAAACCTGAGAGAAACAAGAAATGGGGAAAGGATTCCCTATTTAATAAATGGTGCTGGGAAAATTGGCTAGCCATAAGTAGAAAGCTGAAACTGGATCCTTTCCTTACTCCTTATACGAAAATTTATTCAAGATGGATTAGAGACTTAAATGTTAGACCTAATACCATAAAAACCCTAGAAGAAAATCTAGGTAGTACCATTCAGGACATAGGCATGGGCAAGGACTTCATGTCTAAAACACCAAAAGCAACGGCAGCAAAAGCCAAAATTGACAAATGGGATCTAATTAAACTAAAGAGTTTCTGCACAGCAAAAGAAACTACCATCAGAGTGAACAGGCAACCTACAGAATGGGAGAAAATTTTTGCAATCTACTCATCTGACAAAGGGCTAATATCCAGAATCTACAAAGAACTCAAACAAATTTACAAGAAAAAAACAAACAACCCCATCCAAAAGTGGGCAAAGAATATGAACAGACATTTCTCAAAAGAAGACATTCATACAGCCAACAGGCACATGAAAAAATGCTCATCACCACTGGCCATCAGAGACATGCAAATCAAAACTACAATGAGATACCATCTCACACCAGTTAGAATGGCAATCATTAAAAAGTCAGGAAACAACAGGTGTTGGAGAGGATGTGGAGAAATAGGAACACTTTTACACTGTTGGTGGGATTGTAAACTAGTTCAACCATCATGGAAAACAGTATGGCGATTCCTCAAGGATCTAGAACTAGATGTACCATATGACCCAGCCGTCGCACTACTGGGTATACACCCAAAGGATTATAAATCATGCTGCTATAAAGACACATGCACACGTATGTTTATTGCGGCACTATTCACAATAGCAAAGACTTGGAATCAACCCAAATGTCCATCTGTGACAGACTGGATTAAGAAAATGTGGCACATATACACCATGGAATATTATGCAGCCATAAAAAAGGATGCGTTTGCATCCTTTGTAGGGACATGGATGCAGCTGGAAACCATCATTCTTAGCAAACTATCACAAGAACAGAAAACCAAACACCGCATGTTCTTACTCATAGGTGGGAACTGAACAATGAGATCACTTGGACTCGGGAAGGGGAACATCACACACTGGGGCCTATCATGGGGAGGGGGAAGGGGGGAGGGATTGCATTGGGAGTGATACCTGATGTAAATGACAAATTGATGGGTGCTGACGAGTTGATGGGTGCGGCACACCAACATGGCACAAGTATACATATGTAACAAACCTGCACGTTATGCACATGTACCCTAGAACTTAAAGTATAATAAAAAAATTTTTTAAAAAAAGCAACTAAAGATAACATAAAAAAAAAAAAAAAAAGAGAAACCCCAGGACACAACACAGCAGGTGAGGGGAGGACCCTATCCAACCAGCCATTAAAACACCCATCTGTAGCTCTAGATTAGAAAAAAATTGTGACACCTAGATGAGGAATGATAGTGAAGCCTCTGACCAAATAAGGCCTGGGAATTATTGGTAGATTTAATTTATCCAGATTATCCACTCAACCCCCACTACTACCACAAGAAATGGGCATAGCTGCATATTTACTAAATGCTGCTGAACTCAATGCTCCTTGCTAAACATCAATCACTCTTTCACCTGCTCAAATGTTTTCATCATATGAGTAGAGCATCACGTTTTATCAAATGGCCAGGCTATGATGGCCAACTCTGAGCCCTAGGCAGGGAAGAGTTATACTGAGGAATATTCAAACTGAGAAGGTATTTTAAACCTAGGGTACTTTTCAAAGTGTAAAAATAAATAGTCACTTATGCATGCTAATTGTATCTACCATTTACCTAGAAAGGAAAAACCAGCAACTGAGAGCAATAATTACAGATGATAATGATCATGATGATGACAAACACTCATCTGACACTTACTATGTGCCTGGCATGGTTCTAAGCACTTTATTGATAATAATTGAACCTTCACATCAGCCTTGTGAAGTAGGTACTTTACCTCCATTTCATAGGTGAGGACATTCAGGCTGACAGTTGGTGGGTGACTTGTCTGGGGTCACACAGCTAATAAGTGGTAGACCAGACGGCCCCTCTCCAGGACTGTTCTCTGTACTGCTGCAGCATACTGCCTGGCCTGAGTTTCCTGGATGCGCCTCCTAGCCCCCGGAAGGAAATTAGCAGACTCAGCTCAACTACACATTAAGGGAGAAATGGAGCTTCTCAGAGGCAGGTTCATTTGTTCATGCTTTCATTCATTTCAACTCTTATTTCTTGAGTGTACTCAGGCAGGCATTAGGAGATGGACCTTTAGTGGCCCCAAGGGGTTGATTTCTTAGACCTTTGCTCTTGTTTGCAGTCTCACATCATCTCTTTTTTTATACCTCCGCAGAGGAAGAGAGGACCATCTGTCAGAAAAGAGGACATTGGAGGGAGGAGCAATGCATTTCCTCATCCTTCCAGCATCCGCCCCAGGCTGCAAGTCTGCCCTGTGATAAAACCCCAGGGGTGTGCTGAGCCCTGCTTGCAGGGGCTCTAGGACTAGTTGTGTGCCTCTCTTCCCAAATCCATGATATCACATTGGTACCTTGAAATTAGCCATGGAAGGAGCACGTACACCATGAAATCAACAAATGCTACAAATCAAGGGGTGTGTGTGCATGTGTGTGTATGTATGTGTGTGTGGTTTGTCAGAGAGCCAGCTTATCAGCCCGTTACTGCACACACCACGGGATGTCTCCCCCAGAGACAGAATGACAAGCCTCATGCCATTCTTCTTTCTCCAGAAACTGCATTTAGGATAATGCAGAGTACACACTTGTATTCCCTCATGATTCCCTCTAGAGCCATTATCATCTGTCAAGCAGAACTTTCACTATGAACTTTTCACTCCAAAAAGTCACTAAACCACCAAAGTCAACAGACTCACGACTTCCCTCGTCACAAGCACAGACCCAGCATTTCTTTAGATCTACTGACTCCCTTTCCGAAATTCCCAGCTCGCACTTTTGGCTTTTTCATTTCCCTCAGCCCTGTGGAATCCCCTTCTCCTGGCATAAATTATAATTAGACCTGCATTTGAATCCCAGCTTTATCACTATAGATTGTCATTAAGCCTCAGTTGCATCATCTCTAAAATGGGGATTCTAGCAGTGCCTAGCCTCAAAAGATTGGTTTGAGGATTAAGCTTCTGAAAGTATATAAAGCACATAGCAGAAACCTGGCATGAAAGAAGAGGTTGCTACTATAACGCTCTACAAGGAACCAGAGCCTACACACTTATAACATTTGCCTGCTGCCTGCTACCTGCACCTGTCCAGACACGATATAAACAGGGTGAATGCACCATCTTCTTCCCTAATTTCTGGGTATCGCTTATATTGGTCTCTTATTCTGGAAGGCCTTTTCCTACCTTTTGAAGTCCTATCTATCCTTCAAAACCCTACTTGAATTCCACCTTCTATGTAAATTCTTTGCTGATCCTCTCAATTGCAATTAAACCCTGGATTCTTTGCTCTCCTGGAGGCCACTGAGTTTCCCAAATGGCAACATTACCTTTCCCCTCCCCATCATCCTCACTTTGCCTGAAAAGTTGATAGAACTCCATTTATTTGGGCTAAGATATAGAAAAGTGTTGAAATGGTAAAAGTGACTGGCAGGATATACATTTTTCTACATGGATGCATTTTTGGGTATCCCTAACACGGACTAATTTCCCAGCATCATGAGACCACAGAGCTGGAGGCGTTCCTAGAGACCATATACTCACCTGCACATTTTGCAGATGAAGAAAGGAGACCTAGGGAGCAACTCAGCCAGTGCCACTCAGCCAGACTCAGAACTGGGCTGCAGTGACCACCAGCCCGGTGTTCTATGCAGCCTGCCAGGCTCCGAGGGGAACAGAACAAAGCCTGACAGAGAAAGAGTGAGAGGCAATGGTCAGAGCATGGAGGGCTTCCCAAGAAGACTGGCAGGGCAGCCAGGAGAACAGGAGAGCCAAGGGCAACATGAAGACATGAGTCTGAGGAATGGCAAGGAATCGGTCAAAGGTCTCGAAGTCCTGGAGGGAAATGATCTGCCTGCTTCATCTCCTTGTCCAGAGTGGCGATATCCCCATCTATAGCCCTGGCCCAGCCACGAATGGCCACATGCAGGAAGGCATCTAGCAAGGAGTCCCTCACCACTCTATGATTTAGGATGCGGGCCTTTTACTTTTCCTCATGGCTATATGGGTTCCTGTCCTCAGAAGACATCCTAAAGTCTAAAATAGCCACTGCCAAGTGTAAATTAGTTCAACCACTGTGGAAGACAGTGTGACGATTCCTCAAAGACCTAGAGGCAGAAATGCCATTTGGTCCACCAATCCCACTACTGGGTATATATACAAATGAATATTAAATCATTCTGTTATAAAAGATATATGCACATGTATGTTCATTGCAGCATTATTCACAATAGCAAAGACATGGAATCAACCGAAATGCCCATCAATGATAGACTGGATAAAGAAACTGTGGTACAAGTACAGCATGGAATACTATGCAGCCATAAAAAAGAATGAGACCATGTTCTTTGCAGAGACATGGATGGAGTCAGAAGCTGTTATCCTCAGCAAACTAACACAGGAACAGAAAACCAAACACCACATGTTCTCACTTATAAGTGGGAACTGAATGATGAGAACACATGGACACATGGAGGGAACAACACATACTGGGACCTGTGGGTAGGGGCAGGTAAAGGAGGGGGAGGGAGAGCATCAGGAAGAATAGCTAATGGATGCTGGGCTTAATACCTAGGTGATGGGATGATCTGTGCAGCAAACCACCATAGTACATGGTTACCTGTGCAACAAAACTGCACATCCTGCACATGTATCCCAGAAGTTAAAATAAAAGTTGAAAGGAAAATAATAATAAATAAATAAATAATAGCCACCATCGACTCCTCACCGCTCATCACTCTATTCCTTTGTTCTGTGTACCTACTTCAGCTTCAGTGTGCTTCTCACTACTTGAAATTAAACTATTTGTTCATTCATTCATTCAGTTTATTTGTTGACTGTCTGCTCTCCCATGAGAAGAGAAGCTTGAGAGTTAGGAACTCTGTCTTTTCCTACTATGTACTGGGTGCTCAATAAATATTGGTTAAATGGATGCGAAAAAAATGTTATAACCATCACAGGTTGTACTAATAGATATCTGTTCTTTCCTTTCTACTTTTTCGGTAGATCCATTCTGCTGTCTTTTCCCGACTTCTTAAGTTCGATGCTTAGCTCAATCATTTTGGTCCTTCCTGCTCTTCTAATGTAGGCATTAACTTTCTAAGGACTGGCTTAACTGTGTTCCCAAGTTTTGATTTACAATATGTTAAATGTCATTTGGTTCCAAGTATTTTTAAATTTTCATTAATATTTTTTGACCCTTAAATTGTTTGGAAGCATGTATGTCTATGTGTGTATACACGTTTAAGGTCCAAATAAGTGAGGGTTTTCCACATTTTATTTAATATACTAGTTATAACTTCATTTGTGGTCTGAGACTGCGATCTTTTGAAATCCAGCATTATGGCCTGGCACTGGGGCAATCTGCATTAATATTCCATACATTTTGAAAGTCAGATATTTTTTCTCCAGCTGGGTGTCACGTTCTATAAGTCCAGTTGATCAAGCTTGCTAATTACACTGCTCAAATGGTCTATATCCCTTCTTCCCTTCTGAATTATTATACTTTTTTAAATTCTATTTTTAGTCTCTGGTTGTTTGCAAGTTAAGAGCTTTGTTGTATTTGTTAGTGCTTACTCTTCCTTTTAATAGGACTATATTTATATAACTAACTCTGATCAAGCCTCTCCCATAGTACATGCTATTGTTTTATAACAGTTTAATTTCTTCAGTCTCTTTTTCTACACAAACTAGACTTTATTTTTATTGCTTAAGCAGTTTTAATTTGGATTTACCTGCATCTTGCCTCACTATTCTTGCCTGTATATCATACTTTTCACTTGGAATAATTTTCCTTCAGCCTAAAGTCATCTCCCAGAATTTTCTTTGGCAATGGTCTTTCTATGATAAGCTTTTTCAGTTGTGGTTTGTCTGTAAATGTCTTCATTTTATTCACATTCTTAAACTGTAGTTTTGCAAGATAAAGTATTATATGTTGACAAATTTTCTCTGAGCACACTGAAGATATTATTCCCCAGTGCAGCAGTTTCCTCTGTTCCTGATGAGAAGCACCCATCGACCAGACTACCATTCCTTGGTGGATGATCAGTCTTTTCTCGCTGGCTGCTTTGTAAAAAATCTTCTTTTGTCTATTGATATTCTGCAGCTTGGCTATGGTAAGCCGAAGTGTATATTTCTTTTTATATTACTTAGAGTTCAGGGGGCGGGGTTCTAGAAAAAATATTGGTGTTTTACCATAATTCTGGAAAATTCTCAGCCATTTTCTTCTTGGATAGTGCCTCTTCCCCATTCTAATCATTTCCTTCTGAAACACTGATTAGACAACATTTAAACTTGCGATGTCCAATATACTGGCCACTATCCACATGCAGCTATTTTAAGGCACTTCCATCATTATAGAAAATTCCACTGGACAGGACTGGTAGACCTCATTCTATTCTTATTTTATTTTAATCTTTCTTTCATCTTTTCTAACTCTTTGTCTCACAGGGCCCCAGACTGAATGCTTTGACTAGATCAATCTTCTGGCTCTAAATTTTGTTAGTCTGTTTAATCATTAATTTTTCAAAAAATCCAACTATTACATATATGTGTGTGTATATATATGTTATTTCTAGACATTATATTTTTAGATAACACACACATGCACACACATATATATACACACACACACACCCCAAAAATACTAAATATACTTTGTGGTGATACCAACCCAGGATCTCTTTAAATTATTATTTTTTTCTTTTTTGCATGAAGTGTCTTCAGCCCACACCAGACGGAAAGCTCACATGTAACCATCCATGGCTTATGGTTATACACATTGTCACAGGAAAATCTCTTTTTCCTCTACCTAGCTCCTAGGGTTGCGGCAGAAAGGTGTTCTCACTGTCCTTTTCTGAATGGCGGAATTTATTTCCCATCAATCCAATAGGGACTTGCGCTCTCAGCTTGACACAGAGGTGGTGGAGTGGGGGGGTGGGCTGTGTTTTTCTATTATATTCCTCACCTTGGGAAATCTAGATGTCCTGCCCCGGATGCCTTGTGAGGCTGTCAAAACGTATGCTCAAGGACTCAAGTCTTCAAGGTTTGGCAGCAAGTTTGGGAGAAAGCCAGTTTTGGTAGTGTGTCCTCATTTTTACTTTGTTTAGAATGCTATAATCTTGAGAAAAATATCAGATAAATTCAAATTAAAGGACATCCAGCAAAATACCTAACCAGGACTCTTCAAAACTGTCCAGACATGAAAGACAATGAAAGACTGAGGAACTGGCATAGACCAGGCCAAGGGAGACTGATGGGACAGAACAACTCAATACACCATGGACAGTACCCTGGAATGGATTCTGGACATTAGTGGGAAAACGAGTGAACTCTGTAGAAAGTCTGGAGCCAACAGTGATGTACTAACTTTAATATGGAGGTTTCGTTTGTTTTTGTTTTTTGTTTTTTTGAGATGGAGTCTTACTCTGTCACCCAGGCTGGGGTGCAATGGCACCATCTCAGCTCACTGCCACCTCTGCCTCCTGGGTTCAGGCGATTTTCCTGCCCCAGTCTCCTGAGTAACTGGGATTTCAGGTGCAATATGGAAGTTTGGAAAAGATGTCATCTTAATGTAAGATAATAACCTTAGGGGAAACCGAAACTGGAACTCTGTGCTATCTTTGCAGCTTTTCTGTAGATCTAAAATTATTCCAAACTAAAAAGTGTATTGGAAAAGAAAAACTCTGATGGTGTCTTACTTTCATTCCAGCTCAGCAGTGTATTTAAAAAGACATTTATGGCCGGATGCAGTGGCTCACGCCTGTAATCCCAGCACTTTGGGAGGCCAAGGCAGGTGGATCACGAGGTCAGGAGATTGAGACCATCCTGGCTAACATGGTGAAACCCTGTCTCTACTAAAAATACAAAAAATTAGCCGGCGTGGTGGCCGAGATCGCACCACAGCACTCTAGCCTGGGTGGCAGAGTGAAACTCCGTCTCAAAAAAAAAAAAAAAGGTGCTTATATCTTTAAAGAAGTATTTTAGTTGTTTCATTTGGGAGGCTCCTGTACAGTATCTATCATACCAGCTATACCTCTAGAAACAAGGCCTCTTCTTTGTAATTCTTTCCCCTTTAGGGAAGGATGGATCAGAAATCATAGTAACCACATGAGGCAGTTTTAATAAGTGAAAAGTTATGGAATCAGTGTAGGATGTGCTCAAGCAATGAGGACCTAGAGAGTAAAAGATGTTTAAAAGAAAACAAACGTAGCAGTTATAGAAAAATAACATCAGTTCACATGGATCCATCAACAAGGGGAGGTTACTCAATAGGCCCATTAGGTATGTATAAAAATTACATAAGGCAAAAGATATTTTTCCTCCAAGTTTCTGTGTTTATATATTGAAGTCCTAATCCCCAGTTCCTCAGAATGTAAGATTATTGGAGACAAGTTCTTTACAGAAGTGTGGAGGTTTAAGTGATCCCATCTCGGATGCTAATCAGCCATGTTGGATTCTGATTAACCACAGTTCTAGGAAAGTCTCTAAGATTTCCAGTTTATCTATTGTTCCTTGTGCAAACTTGGGTACTTACTGTAAATCTTGGCCTTAGGTAAGACAACCTTGATGTTATCATACTTCAATTGTCCCACACATCCTTTCTGAACCATCCCTTTATTTATGGTATATAAGCCCTGGGTCTGGGGGATAATGGTGCAGGGGTCCACCATCTTGTCTTGCCATCCCCCGAGACACAGACATGGCTTCTATTCATAAGTCCCAGTTCTTTCTGAGAAACTGGATTTGTCAGCCTCTTTCTTTAGCCTCTCAGCTTCCTTGGACTTTGGGAGTAGGGTTACATGGATCTGTCCACCATGAAACAAAAAGTAATCAAGTTACAATGGTTTAGAGTGGGCTCTTATCCAATATAAATGATGTCCTTATGAGGAGAAATTTAGACACAGACATGCAAACAGAGAGAACATCACGTGAACTTGAAGGCGGAGATCTAGATGATGAGCCTGCAAGCCAAGGAATGCCAAAGATTACTGGCAAACCACCAGAAGCTAAGGAGAGAAGCATGAAATAAGAGTTACACTGAAAACCCTTAGAAGAAACCGACCCTCCTAACATCTTGATCTCAGACTTCCAGCCTCTAGAACTATGCAAGAATACATTTCTGCTGTTTAAGTCACCCAATTTATGGTACTTTGTTATGGCAAACTAACAAACTAAAACAGCGTAATTCCCTAAAACTCTACACGAGGTCTTTGATTAGGAGGGCTAGTCAGCCTGGGTCTGCTGTGTGGAGATAGTTCAGACCACGTATGCTTTAACTGTCTAGAGTAACCTGAAGGGGGCACAGAAGATGCTGTTCCCCCAGTTCATTTCCACCTGCTTCAACATTCCCAGAATTGGGCAATGTTCTCTTCTATTAATATTACAGTTCCACCCAGAGGTCCTGGAACACAATCAATTATTCTCCTCCAAAGTGCTTTCTACCTAAAAAAGCATGATGTTCTTATTGATGCTGTACTTAAAAAATGTTTTAAAGTAAATCTACAGAGCACCCTGGCTATTCAGATCCGGAAATTGGTTAACCAATAGGATATAAAGAGAGATGCTGCTATCCTCAGCAAGGTCGCACAGCAATTTGTACGAGAGACTAAAATAGAATCAACACCCCATTTCAGAGCCTGGTCAACAACTCAGATGACCTCCAGCAATTGATCTGGTCAGTCCCTCCAATTATGGGTCAATACAGACCATAAAGTCTTTAGGCCCAGGAAATTCCTATATCCTTTTTCAGCCCAATAAAGCCTAGTTCCAGGCCTTTACAAGTCAAGAAAATAAGATGTGGGTTGCCCCAACATATAGCCAGTGAAGACCCCAAATCATGCAGCCTGATAGAGACTTGTTAGACTCTCAGACCTTCCAGCAGGGCAAATGGAATGTGTCCAGAACCAGACTCAACTCCTCTAAAGAAGTTAGATAGGCTTCCCCTCTATTGCCAAGTATCCCTTCCCTTTCTCAGAGCACAGCCCTTGTCTTTTCTTCCACCCATACTATAATATTAGAAGCAAAAGGGAAGCAAAGGTTTCAAAGAATTCTGAACTAAAAAGCTTCTGATGTGGTGGGAGGGTGTGGAGTGAATGCACTATCTTACACCAGTCACCAGGAATGGGTGTGAGAACCCATGTCAGAGGGCTGCCTGCACACAGCACCCTTCTCTGAAGCTGAACCCAATACTAACTCTTCTCCAGCTCAGCTTTCCCCAGGCCCTACACTAGACCCCCTCAGCACAGAGTGAGTGTCTAGGAAAGCAAATGGGTTGTGGTCCTCTCAATATGCCTGGGCTCCCTTCTTTTTCATCCACAGTGCTGTTGCCAGAGGCTCTCTTGGGCCATTGCCACAGCAGCCTATAAACCAGCACCGTCCACAAGGGAGACAATGCCAGCCACAAGGCAGACCACAGATAGCATTTTAAACTGAGTAGCAGTCCCTTTGAGAAGAGTGAAAAGAAAGAGGTAAAATCGATTTTAACAATGTGTTCTATGTAACTCAATACACCAAAAACATCATTTCAACATGTAATCAATATAAAAAAATTATTAATGAGATAATTTACCTTTTTTGTGACATCTCCAAATTTTGATACTTTAGACTTAGGAGCACATTTGATTCAAACCAGCCACATTTCAAGAACCAAATAACCACATAGGTCTAGTGGCTACCATATTGGACAGCATCAGGTTCAAGCTTTCTCAGCGTCTCAAGGGATCTCTTATGGCTTCAAATCTTGGGAAGGCATAAGATTTTAGAGGACATTTTCTCTTACACATCTTTTATATTTCCAGTGAGGTCCACGAGAGAAAGTTCTAAGTTCCTTTTTTTCCCATTAAATTCATATAGAACTCAATTTCCTGCCCTTACATCTGTAGTTGTCTGCCTGAAAAGACTCCTTTCCCCTCGCCACCTCCCCATTTGCCTCGAGACATCTATTTTTTTTTCCTCTCCAGTTTAAAAGGCAGTTCTTCAATGAACCAAAGTTGAAACAAGCATCATTTCCTTGAAACTCCAGGGAAGGTGTATCCACTCTTCTGCTGTTGCACGTACCATGGTACACTGCACTGCTTGAGCACATTGCTGTCTCCTCTGAAAAACTGACTAATTTTTTGAAATGGGAATGTATCTTATCTCTGTATACCCAGTATTTAAAGGAAAGGAAACTTTTTATGTAAGTATAATATTATAATGGCGATTTAATTCTCTTTGTACAATTAGTATCTCTCTCTATCTATCTCTGTACATTATAAGCTTTATGAAGGTTAGGGCTACCTCTGACTTACCCCAGTGATTAATGCATAACAGATACTCAATAGAAACTATTGGATGAAAAAATGAATAAATGATTTGATCATAAAACAGCTCACTCCTCTAGCAGGTACCTTTCTACTCTCAGCATTTCTTCTTGGAGCTAAGTATGGCCTCAGAATGTCAATACAAATTCTATTCCTTCTTCTAGTTGAATTTCAGATTCTTCTCCCTATTAAGTTTCCTACATTATCTATCTTGTCAATGTCTCCTGCTATGTTGCCCAAGCTGGAGAGCAGTGGCTATGCACAGGCACAATTATGGTGCACTCCCTATATACCCAGCACTTAGCACAGGGCCTACCACAAAGCTGCTCATGACATGGCATCTCAGTTCCCCAGAATCAAATGATCCAAGAGAGAAAGAGAATGAAGGAAAGTGACCAAGACAAAAGCCACAGTGTCTTTTATAACCTCATCTTGGAAGTGATGATATGCAATCATTTTTGCCATATTTTATTGTTCACACAAACCATCCCTTCTCCAGTGTAGGAAGAGTCCATACAGGTATGAACACCGGAGGTGGGGATCACTGGGGGTCCTCTTGGAGGCTGGGGATGGTGGTGGATATGGAGTAAAGAGTGAAACACATGACTTCTAGACACCATAAGTCCCAAATGCAGTGCTCTATGGCGCCTGAGTCACTGACCTTAGAGACTATGAAACTAGCAAGTCAGACCCGGCCCGTGCTCTCCATACATGCCCTTTTGCCACACGAATACTGCAGTTCAGTGTTTATGCCATTGAGTTATTTGCTACCCTTCTTCAACATGGCCTTACATGAGTCCATTTGGATAAGCCAGGCCCAAAGTCTGGGAAGTCAACAACGTCTACCAGCAATGCCTAAATGGACCTTAATGGGAATATATGCAGTTCAGTTGGCTATGGTAAATAGACTCATTTGTCAATTTTTTTTGCTTCAGATTTTTGAAGGCCTAATTCAAAGAGAAACCCTTACATATCTAGGCTTTCTGTAGGTGAAAGCAATTAGCCACATAGCGATTGTAAAGAAACCTAAAGGGAGCATTTGGTTCACAAGTGGAAAAAAGAATGAAAATTTATCTCGCCACAGGTGACAAAATTTAGGTAATAACAGTAGTAACACCAGAAGTTCAATGCAATCTGTTTTAAATTTTAATGTTGCTTTATGAACCTAAAAGCCTTGGTAGGCAAATATTGTGTGAATTTCCTGAGAGTGGAAAGCAAAAACCTTCATCACTCTAATGATAAGTAAAAACGGGTAAGCAGTCTTGATATCCACACAGAAACACTACAACAGTGAGCCTTAAAGTGAAATTATCAAATACACCAACACAATGGGTATCTGGGGCCCCACAGGTCCATCTTGTAGACACTGTTGGATTACCTACTGTTACAAGACTGTACTCCACTCGGAAAAAATATTTGACCATAGATTGTAATGTTTATGCACGCATGTAAAACATGCATGCAAATTTTTTTAAAGCACGCAATTAAAAAATAAATAGAAATTGACTGGGCACGGTGGCTCACGCCTGTAATCTCAACACTTTGGGAGGCCGAGGCAGGCGGATCATGAGGTCAGGAGTTCGAGACCAGCCTGGCCAACACAATGAAACGCCGTCTCTACTAAAAAATACAAAAAATTAGCCAGGTGTGGTGGCAGGCACCTGTAATCCCAGCTACTTGGGAGGCTGAGGCAGGAAAATCACTCAAACCTGGGAGGCGGAGTTTGCAGTGAGCTGAGATTGCGCCATCGCACTCCAGCCCGGGCAACAGTATGAGACTCTGTCTCTAAATAAATAAATAGAAATTATACATTTTTTCCTTCTCACACCATCTTGTGAAACTCACTTCGGAGATCACTGTCTTAAACAAAATTACCCTCCAGCTATTCTGTTGCACTGTGCGGTGGACATGGCTGGCCCCAGAGGAGTTGGGACAGAGGGCCAGGAGAGGTGGATTCTCCCTTGCCTCTATTTGTACTTAAATCCACATAAGAACTAAGGAGCTCATGTAGGAAAAGGTGGATTGAACTCTAATACCCCTTGGGTTTCTCGGATATAGAACCATGCCTAATGAATGAGAGAGAGAACTCCCAGGAAAGGGTGGAAGTTTTAAGGAGGATGGATGCTGTGGTGAGAGTATGTGAGTTGATAGAACCAGATTACACTGGGTCGAGGCAGTTTTACTGTGAAAATTTTGCTGATAGAATGTAAAGCTGGGTGAGAATATCCTTCCTCTTACCATGGAGATATCTCATGGATGGATTAACAAAGATCTACTGCAAGTAAGTGGAGGTTGCTGCTTGATGGGAGCCCCATCCCTGCAGATCTATTAGGATTGAGCTGGAAGACCAAAGCTAAGCCATGCCAGGGTTAAGAGGCAAGTCACAACACAGAAAGGCCTGAGAATCTCCACTCCCAAGCACCCAACACTGGAGCTTGTCTCTCACCTGCAAGGGTGACTGGCACCGAGGCTAGAGATGTCTAGTTCCTCTGCATCAGAGAGAGGAAGAGCCTGTTTTCATGGAAAATGATACCTCCAGCAGTACCAGCAATGTTCTCACTACAGAGTGAACCCTGAAGAAATTTGCAGCATGGGGCTACTGTGTGGTCCTGGCTTAGCCATCAGTGAAGTCATAAATGACCAGAACTGATTTCTGGACACATGTTAATGTCCCTAGGGATTCATGTAAAAAAAAAAAAAAATAGAGAAAAGAATCCTGGATGCAATTTAGTTTTCTGCAGCCAGCAAGAGTATTTTTATAACCATGGTTTCATATGTATGGGCAGGCAAGTGAGACTGAGACATTCCTATCACACACCTCGGATTGTCCTGCTGGAGCCACTAAGTGAAGTTTGAGAGTTTTAATACGAAACTGAGATAACAGAGTCATTGGAAAAATTATTTCTGTCTTAATTCAAGAGAAAAAGACAAATATATAAACCTATTAAAATAATTTAGAGTCTTTGAAGCAAAGCAAAAAAGAAATTATACTACTAAAAAAATACAGCAATGGGGTTTGGCCATCTCAGCACATACCCTACTACATGACAAAATAAATAATGTAGTGGCAGTTAGTGCAATAGCTTCCATTTTAGGATATGTCAAAAATATCTGTGGGAAAAATAAACAATCCCATGCCTTCAGTGGAAGAGCTGAACCAAGTGTGGAAGCCAAGTAATCAGTTCCCGGAGCAGAGGCGTCCACACACCCATTCTTCTCCTCTCCCTGCCGAAATCTCACTAAAATGTCAGCAAGAAACAAAAAGCGGCTCAAGCCCACATGGCCAAAGAGACTTTGAGAGATGACAATACACAATTGGTATCTATCAACAACAGCTGAGAGCTGGAAGAGAGGTGAACTGCAGCTGAGTTAGCAGACCAGGCAGGAAAAGTTGAAATTTAAACCTGCAGCAGACACAGCCACAAATACAAGATTTTGTTCCTTGAAGAATCCTGGAAAAACCCAGGTGTTTGGGTTACAGATCACACAGGAGGCCAGGATAACAGGAGAATTGGTAGGAAGACTGATGTGATTCAGTTAAATGGGAGCGTAAATAACAACAAAAAAGACATGGGATCCTGGAAACAGAGCATCTAAAACAGAACAGAGAGAGAAAAGAATCAGGATGGTATTGAAGAGAAACCACAAGAAAGCACCTATGCTGCACCTCAAAAGGGCAAAACCCAAACTGGAGAAGAAAGAGAGCCCTTGAGGAATGGTGCCAAGAAAAGAGAGGTGAAGCTAAAAGAATAGTTGGCATGTTCAGGAATTAAGATTGTCAGTTTTATCAGATGGTTTAGGGATGAAGGAATGATAGATACATGTAAAACACAAGCAAATAGAAAAAAGATGCAAATATTAGGTCCAAAGAAAATAAAAAGTTGTATAGAAAAGAAACATATTTATGACTCCCTATAGCATGCACTATAATATTATGTAGTGAGCACTATTTTTTCATAGCTGTGGCAGGCAGCATAATGGCCGTTGTATTAGTCTGTTTTTGCATTGCTATAAAGAAATACCTGGGTCGGGTGCGGTGGCTCACGACTGTAATCCCAGCACTTAGGGAGGCCGTGGCGGACAGATCACCTGAGATCAGGATTTCAAGACCAGCCTGGCCAACATGGTGGAACCCTGTCTGTACTAAATACACAAAAATTAGCCGCGTGTGGTGGCAGGCGCCTGTAATACCAGCTACTCAGGAGGCTGAAGCAGGAGAATCGCTTGAACCCCAGAGGTGGAGGTTGCAGTAAGCCAAGATCGCGCCATCGTGCTACAGCCTGGGGGACAAGACTGAGACTTTGGAAAACAAAAACAACCTGGTAATTACTTAGGTAATTTATAAAGAAAGGAGGATTAATTGGCTCATGGTTCTACAGGCTGTACGAACATGGTGCCAGCAACTACTCAGCTTCTAGTGAGGCCTCAGGAAGCTTACAATCCTGGTGAGAGGTGAAGGGGGAGCAGGTGTATGACATGGCAAAAACAGGAGCAAGAGAGAGTGCAGGAAGAATTGGGCTCATTAAACATCTAGCTCTCATATAAGTTAACTGAGCAAGAACTCACTCATCACCAACGGGGTGGTGCTAAGCCATTTGTGAGGAATACACTGCCATAATCCTACCTCCAACATTGTGAATCACATTTCAACATGAAATTGTGAGAGGACAAATGTCCAAACCATATCATTTCACACCTGGCCCCCCAAATCCCATGTCCTTCTCATAATTCAAAAGACAATCATGTCTTCACAATAGTCCCCCAAAGTCTTAACCCGTTTCAGCATTAACTCAAAAGTTTCAAGTCCGAAGTCTCAATTGGAGACGAGTTCCTTCTACCTATGACACTGTGAGTTCAAAAACAAGTCATTTATTCCCAGGATACAATGATGGTGCAGGCATTGAGTATCATTCCCATTCTGAAAGGCGAAAACTGGCCAAAAGAAAGGCACAATAAGCCCCGCACAAGTCTGAAACCCAACAGGGTAGTCATTAAATCTTAAAGCTCCAAAACCATCTCGTTTGACCTCATGTCCTACATCCTGGTGCAAGAGGTAGGCTCCCGAGGTTTTGAACAGCTCTGCCCCTAGGGCATTCCAGGCTGCAGCCCCCTGTAGCTGCGCTCACGGGTTGGAGTCTGGCACCAATGGCTCTTCCACACTGAGGTGGAGGCTCCCAGTTCTTTAATTCGGTAAGAAGAGTATTAAGAGAAAGTGTGCTGAGATGAAGGACAGGGGTTCTCAGATGGATGTCCTCTGGGAGGAGAGTCTGACAGCCCTTCGGAGCTGGATAATCCATCCAAAACAGGTAGTGAGGTCCATGAGACCCACAGTAACATGACAACTAATCAGGAGCTTGAAATAAGGGATAGGGTCTTTATGTTGAAAAGGAGATTGACCGAGGAGAGAAGCAGGAGATGTCTGACCAAGCATCAGACTTTCTCCAGGAGCTGGGGAAGATGCTCATGCAAGTGAAGGAGAGCTGCACGAGCTTAAAATATGGGTTAATTTAAGGAGAAGGACAATGGAGAAATACTTAACTGTTTTTACACACACTCATTGGACATGTAATGTAATGATGACAAATCTACAAAGCGACTCTTGTATTAATAGTATCACATTAGTAGATTATCATTCGTACAATAGATGATGTTAATGCACATCCTTGACTAAAGACCCTCTGCTAATCAGACTACTGTAAGAAATTCCCACTCAAATTACAATAGCTATTATTATTATTTCACTCACTATAGTCTTGACATATTGTCTTAAAGTGGGCATGTATTTTAAGTTGTTGAAATTACAACAGTCTCAGGGTAGATGTACTGTCTTCTGAATCAATGCCAGATTCCCGTCAAATGCCTCGCCAGCACCATAAGATTTTAGTATCCTATATGCGTTCTCCTCTAAGTTGGCCAAAATGGTGATAATGATTTTCATCATCTGCTCTCAATCATGTATCTTTTCAGGGCAGCTTCTCCCATGAGAAGCTCGTGGTGGTCTGCTGGGAACTGTTGCTCCAACCCTCTGCCCCACATCATGAAGAAATCGCTTAGCTGGAAAAAGACCATAACAATACAGAGGTTTCGAGGGCTTATCATTTCTGTTGGGTGGCCTCATCATTCACAACTGGCTGAGAAAGCGCAGACAAGAGAACAGGAAAAGGCCACCCATACTGAAGGGAGAGCAGATCTTGGGGTTGATATTTCTTACTTGCTTCACATGGCTCTTGGCTTTCTCTTGACGTGCTTTCAATCTCTAGTCATACTTTAGTAAAGTCATTCCCTGCTCCCTCGCCTGATCAAATGCTGCCTTTCCCAGCCCAAGTATGATGTTTGGTCTCTAAGCTTGGCCTCTCAGGTCTGGCTGCCCCTTCCCCAGGTCCTCTGATGCTACTTTCTCCTTTCTTGTTTCTTTGCAGCTGTGTTTCTCTGCTTTTCTGGCACCAAATCATCAAAGTGCATTCAATGGTATAAGCACAGTAAGAACATTTGTATGTCTTCTTCTTGTACCTCCACATCTATCTCTAAGAACATTTGTACACCCTCTTCTTGCACCTCCACATCTATCTGACTCCAGACAGCCTTTATTTTATTACTCAAGAAGGCATATCCTAGTATGTAATTTCCAAGCAGACATTCACCCAAGCAGACTGGCTCAACCCACTCTCCTATTCTTGTATTTGCTAACATCTACTAGATGGTTTTAAATAAAAATTACATTCCCCTAAATGCCCTTGATTCATAATAAGTATGTAAGTACAAATTTACCATCAGAGAATTACTTTCAGGGATAAAGCCCCAAGTCAAGCCATAAACTATTTCTACATTGCTTGTGTAGACAATAAGCTCAGGCTTTGGGCCATAAACCCATCAACAAGAGGGGAGACAGAAGCACAGGGAATGGTTCCTGCCTTTGGGGACCTTAGTGAGTGTAGGGAAAGACCCAGAGAAAGAGCAGTGCATTGAACCAGCCAGAGTAACTCACTCTGGAAATCTTTACAGAAGTCAAACACCTACTGGATGCCCAGAGACTGCATGTTGAGGCTGGGAAGAGGAGTCACACGAAGAAAATTATTCCTATGACCTCACTAAAGGGGAAATCAGAAAACAGTGGGAAGATTAAGCGAGTTCAATCTTCAGAAGAGGGCACAAGATCTTTGAGGCTTTCCTTCATGATTTCAGAAGGAATTTAAAACTACAAAGGATCCAGACAACAAGGACTTCGTAAGATGCTGAACCATCTACTGCTTCTCCATCATTGTCATTGTTGTGATGCTCTGTTTTCCCTTTGCAATTAGCAGTAAAAGCCTTAAACACAAAAAGGTCTTGTGTGTTTGTCTTTGGGGGTATGAAGGAAAGCAACCCCAAAGGGCAGTGGCAGCTTCTGAAGCAGAGGGAAGTGTGTTGACTTCCTAGAGCCTGTTGCAGAAGGGAAAAAAAAAGACCTTGGGGATTGGAGTAGGAGTTTGGGAGAAGCCCCGGAGCTGCAACAGAAAATACATTACGGCGTTCCTCCAAATTTGGCAACAGAACATGTGACTCTGCAACGTGACTTACACCACAGCACGAATAGTGCCACTTTCCCCTGGTTCTTGCAGCTCCTCCAGTGAGAAATTGCTTTTAGCTGGTGCACCTAAAGCCAGTTGGTGGCATAAAAATGCCACCAAGGCCCACTCTTCCCAGTTGTTGACTATATTCTGCTGGTAAAGTTAGAAAACTACCAAAATGTGCCTTAAACCCAAGAATACTTCATGATCTGTCCAAGGCCAAAATAAACTCCTCATCTTCTTCATTAAAAAGGCACTGACTATGTATACTGAGGGTCCAGCTCCACAGTAGGCTCTAATACTGCCAGGGGCCTTAGAGCTTTTAAAACACACACACACACACACACACACACACACACACACGCACACACACACACTTGACTATTCTAATTAAGCAGTTGCATGGCATAGTGATTAGGAGCACTGGTTTTGGAACCAATCTGTCAGTATTCAAATCCTGGCTCTGCTACATATTGGCTCTATGATGTTGGTTTGGTTACTTAATCTCTCTGTAACTCAGTTTCCTCATCCATATAATGGGGACAGGATTAGTGCCTTTCTCATGGGTTTGTTTTTCCAAGAAGAGGTACAGCTTCATCTGAGCTTGAAGAAGAATAGAAGAGAAAGAGAGAAAGATGTGGTTCACTCTAGGCAGACGATTCAGCCAAAGACACAGTAGAGCCAGGTGTAGAAAATAGACTCCTGACTGGGTGCGGTGGCTCACACCTGTAATCCCAGCACTTTGGGAGACTGAAGCAGGCGATCACCTTAGGTCAGGAGATTGAGACCATCCTGGCTAACATGGTGAAACCCCGTCTCTACTAAAAATACAAAAAATTAGCTGGGCATGGTGGTGGGCGCCTGTAGTCCCAGCTACTTGGGAGGCTGAGGCAGGAGAACGGCACGAACCAGGGAGGCAGAGCTTGCAGTGAGCCAAGATCGTGCCACTGCACTCCAGCCTGGGCGACAGAGCGAGACTCCATCTCAAAAAAAGAAAAAAGAAAAAAGAAAAAAAAAGGAAAAAGAAAAGAAAGAAAACAGAAAAAGAAAATTGACAGACTTCTTGTGGCATCTTGTGGCTTTTGTGATCCTCAATGCTGACTACAGGAAGCACTGGCTCTAGAAATTACGTGTATCCCTAAAACTGGTCTTGAAGATTCCTTCTTTCCGGGACCCAGCATGACTCACAAACTGAAGAGGAAAATTCTCATGCAGAAGAATGATGAACATCTTTGTGCTTCGAGTCCCATTATTCACCAAGTGCTCACTGAGCACCCATGGGAGATGGTTAAGTGCAGGACAGTTAAAAGGGATAGTCTTGGTTCAAATCTTGTTCTGCCAAAGATTTAACCTCACTGCGCCAAATCTGTTCCCTTGGAGACTGTAGTGGTTAATACTGAGCATCAACTCGATTGGATTGAAGGATGCAAAGCATTGTTCCTGGGTTTGTCTGTGAGGGTGTCACCAAAGGAGATTAATGTTTGAGTCAGTGGAATGGGAGAGGCAGACCCACCCTCAATCTGGGTGGTTATCATCTAATCAGCTGCCAGCTCGGCTAGAATAAAGCAAGCAGAAGATGGAAGAGCAGACTTGGTGAGTCTTCTGGCCTTCATCTTTCTCCTTTGCTGGATGCTTCCTGCCTTTGAACATTGGACTCCAAGTTCTTCAGGTTTTGGACTGTTGGACTTAAACCAGTGGCTGGCCAGGGGCTCTCAGGCCTTTGGCCATAGACTGAAGGCTGCACTGTTGGCTTCCCTATTTTTGAGGTTTTGGGACTCGGACTGTCTTCCTGCCTCCTCAGCTTGCAGACAGCCTATTGTGGGACTTCACCTTGTGATCGTGTGAGTAAATGCTCCTTAATAAAATCCCCCTCAAACTAATAGGATATACATATATCCTATTAGTTCCGTCCCTCTAGAGAACCTTGCCTAATACAGAGACCTACGTGATTCTGCCACAATACCATGCAGACCCAATGCTCAAACATATGCAATTATTCATAGCTTCTCAAAGAAACTACACTCTCCTGCACTTTGCGTTAGTGAGAGCTGTAGTGGAGCTGGAATTGGAATCCAGGTCCATCTGATGGCACAGTCTGTGCTCTTACACACCATGTTACAGTGCTGAGTGCATCACAGATGGTCAATACATCCATCTCAACTCATCACACTTTCTTCCCTAAAACCTGGGAACGTGTCTCATACACTCTCCGAACTCCAATCTGCACCAGCAAATTGCAGGCCAGTTTCCCAAAGGACCAGAAACTGCTCCCAACATCTTGAGGAGAGGCCGGTAATTGTGTACAGAAACTCTCTTGCTCTCACACACACAATTATCCGGTTTTCACATGCAAATATCCATCTGTACATGGATTTCTCTGGTAAATGTCAACTTCATAGGTGCAATCCAGGTGCCCACATTTGAGAATGTGGCATAGAGAGGGACAGTCAAGTTCTGAGTCAGTTATGGACTGGGATCATTATTGTAATTAGTCCCAATGGATACGTCTGTCATTCAGTAACAATGGTGGATGATTCCGCCTCATTCCCTCATCTCTCTACCCCCCTTTCCCCACTCACCCCTTTTATAAGGAAAGCCAGCCACGTCTTGCTTAACCATCCTTCCCACCCCCACCCCATCTTTAAGATGAAAAGCCCAGATGTGGGTGACCCATCTGTAGTGTGTGTCACGTTTTTAGCATCTTCTTTATTTAGAGCTGGGAGAAAGGGACTCATTAGAGAGAGGAAGTCCACAATGAAATTAGGAAACATTTGATCAGACCATTGTCCCAACACAATATGTGCAATGAGGGAAACGTTGGAGTTGGCTGCAAACCCTGAATGTGTATTTCAGCCTCAATGGCTTGCTCATCACTGACTTCCCCAGTGCTGACCAGAAAAGGGAGCCCGACAGCTCCATAGGTGGAAGCCGAGCTTCTGGAAGTGGGGAGTGTCAGTAGGGTAGGCAATTTCTTTTTCCTCTTGTAGTTTCACTCTGCAGTGGAAGCAGGACTTCAAAGTCAATGGCAATTAGGACACCCTGGACCTTCGCCAGCCTCAGTCCTTCCTTGCTGCCTCAGCAGAAGCCTCTACACTGACCTGGTGGTGAGGAATGTCTTCTCCCAAAGCATCTAGCCTTGGGCAGCAGGACTTTCTCTCAGCTTCCTGCTGGATGAAGGGCAGAGGTTTGCTGCCAAGAACCAATGCCAAGGGCTCAATGCATGAAAACCACTCTTGGCCTTCAGTTCTGTTTCTGATAACCCAACTCTTTTAGTAAGTAGAGCAGAGGTCAGAAATATATAGGTTCCCAAACACAGGCACAGACGGAGCATTTCGAACTCTGGAGAAACCACTTGGCTATAAGGATGTCCAATTATATCTCTAAATATGTGATCCGCATAGCATCAAAATCAGCCTGGTAAATACTATACCAGCAGAAATTAACCCTCCAAAGTGCAGGCTGGAGCCCTGATTTAAGAGAGAAAAGGCTGGATTTGACAGAATAAAGATGCAACTCTAGCCCTGACTTGGTTACTGGCTCTGGGCAATTAGAACATTTAGCCTCACTTGTAACAGAATTCAGAGTTGTCTTACCTTTCAGAAAGCTGTTGTGGAAGTATAACACAAGGACAGTTCTTAAAGAAATCTGGAAAACTAAGCATCATATGAAAGTAAAGTGTGAGTTTTATTGCTGTCAGTCCTCACAGCAAATCCTCTCCCATTTGTTGGGTTAGAATTCATTCCCCATCTGGTGTTAAATGCATTGTCTCTTCATCTTCTTAAGTGGCATAAGAGATTTGCCATTCTCAAAAGACATGGAAAATCCATTTCTTGGTCCAAGTTACAGAGCACGGTTAGGATTGAGCTCAGGAATGCAAATAGAAGCAGTTGACTAAATAATTTAATCCAATGCAGCATTAATGGATACCAGCTTAGCATCTGGCACATAATAGGTACTGACTATGTACTAGCTGAGTTAATTAACTAATTTAAAAGTACATAAAGAAAAATTCTATTAAAAATGAAGCCAGAATAACTTATCAAATACTTAACGTCAATGAATACTTTGTATGTACACACTTCTGGTTTTTAATTTTTACTTAATATATAAATTGAGTCAGAATTCCCTGATTCGTAAGTCAGTTATCCAGCACCTTTCTCTATGTAGAATGTTGGTTAGTAAGCAATTAATAAATAAAGATCATGGTACTATTTAATCTTATTTAACCCACAATTCCAACAAGTTTATCTCCCAAACATGAATTAAAAGAAGAGAGAGGAGATAATACAGAGAAGCATAAAGAAATTAGTGAAAGTGACAATGGAAAATACAGAAACCAAATGACGTGTCAGGAAAATTGGAAACACACATGTAAGAATTATGAGTCTCGGGTAAATAACCCCATAGATCTCCATAAGCCTTGGGGACATCATTGTATTGAGTTGCTTTGAAAATGTAGTATTCAAATCCAAGGTTTTTTTAATTATTGCATTAGTCATGATAACATTGAAAATAACTTAAACTTTTCTTAATAACTCATCATACTTTGTTTAAAAGGCAGAAAATGTCTGTGATATATTTTAGTGGATCCATGTGTTAAACATAGAGGCTGCATGAGGGGTAGTTATAAAGGTGTCTTTATTTTCATTTTCCACGATCCCTTTAAACCTGTTCTGTGGAAGTAATGATTTCACTGCCTCTTAGTGAAAATTCAAGAACTCTTTGTGAGCTTTCTGATTCTCATAGGTAAAGTCTTATAAGTCATGAGCCAGGTACCAGTTCCTTGTGCCTTTGACCTACAGAGGTCTTTTATCAACTCTAAGCAGTCTGGTGTGGAGGCCATTCCCTTACTTGCAGGGGGAATTGCTTTTCTAACATTCAAATGCCTCACTCTAACATCCCCCTTAACCTCAGCCTAGGTGAGGTACATTGGAGGAGAGGCACAGAAGCCGTGCAGTAAGTTTCAGGAGAGTTTCTTTCCAAATTTCCAACTTGGTGTCCTGTCTCTCACCTCATTTTGCTATCTGACATCTCTTATATCTTGTTGCCTCAGTCAGTCCAAACTCCAAATTTAACATTTGCTTACATTAGAAACTTTCCACCTAGAATAACATATATTGGGAAAGGGAGTTAGATTTTTAATGGGATAACCATTCAACATGCGTAGTTACTCATTCACCAAGGGGTTTTTGATGGCTTAAAAAGAAAAAAAAACCTATATTTGGAAACATCTGGATTTTTGAGAGATGTTTCCAATTTAAATCCAGATGTTTGTGATCTTGTAAGTAGCCTAAAGTTGGAAAAGTAAATTACAGTATAGTGAAAGAGTCCTGTTTTTGCTATTATTATTTAGATGTAATCTGACTGCATATGAAATTATATATCAGAATTCTAGATCTAAGTCTAGAGTTGGACACTGAACTTCTCTGTACCTGGAGAAAGCTACTTAAGTGTCTGAATTCATTTTCTTCATAACCAATAAAGAGATTTATGTGCTGTATTCTGAGACTCCAATAACATACGTAGCTACTGCAATTGTGAAAAATGTTTTGTTTGGAATATGAACAATAGAAAAATGCAATTTATACCAAAGAACTTATGTTGGTTTTGCAACATGTTAAAAAAGTTATTTGATACTCCTACTTTCAAAAAGTAGAGTTTAATTCTTCTTCCTCTAAGTGTGGGCTGTACTTAGTAACTTGCTTCTAGCAAACAGAATATAGAAGAAGGGATGGTATTTGACTTCATGATTAAGACATAAAAGGCATTGAGGCTTCTTCCTTGTTCTTTCTTAGATCAGTCCCTATGGGATATGCCGGCTGCCATGTTGCAAAGATACTCAAGCAATCCTATGGAGAGGTACACATTGTGCAACACCGAGGCCTCTTGCCAATAGCCAGCATGGAGCTGGGGTTTCCTGCTAACTACTAAAAAAGAGTGACTCGTCTTGGGGGCAGGTTCTTCAGCCCTAGTTAACCCTTCAGATGATCAAAATCCCTGTTGATAGCATGACTGAAAACTCATAAGAGACTCCAAACAAGAACCACGCAGCTGAACCTCTCTTATGTACCTGACCCACAAAAACCACACACTAACAAAGGTCTGTTGTTTTAACTAAGTATTAGACTAATCTGTTGTGCAACAATAGATAATTAATACATAGTTGGTCAGATTTTCTAAACGATTTTTCATGAGAATCAGCAATACTCATGAAACCTGTGATAAACACACACATACACACCTACTCACTTTTTTTAAATTGAAAGAATAACATTTTCAGATTTTATCATTGAAGTTCTACTTTAGAAACAATACCTGAATCTGACCCTTTGAAATAAATAACTTGTCAAAGGTGCTGTTTATATGCAACAAATTCATGTGCTAACTGAAATTATTTTTAAATGGGTGGTATAAGCACAGATTTTCATTACTCTACACTGTGCTACATACATGACTGCCACTAATAAACTTCTTGACACTGCATCTAAAGTTACTTCTAGATGCTTCTTGCATTGGCTCCTTTTTATAAGGATATCGATTTCCTTTTTATTTGGGATCTTATGTTCAAAAAGAGAAGCAGATGCATGCTTATTATGAAGATGAAACCTATCTTTTGTGAGAATGAGATTTTAAAAATCACACTTAGGACATTAAATAATGCTTGTGCAGCACATCATGCATCTGTGGAGAGTTTACAAGCACACATACTTATTTAAGTCTGCTAGGAGTCCTATAGAGTAGGCATTATTTTTCCCATTTTAAACAGGCAAAAACGATTTAGGTGAGAATTGTCCAGAACTTACCACCACTTCCAGACCACCAAAGGTAATCGTCTCAGTGCAAGCCCAAATTCTCCTTTTTCTTTTCTCCCAATGATGTAGAATCCTTTCTGGAAGGGGGCACAGGTTGAAATGCTAAGGTAGGCAAGTTGGAGGATAATAAAGTAGCTGATGAGCTACAGTTAGGAGGGTGTTAAAGACAAAGAGAGACATCAAAGCAACAGTGGGGTATGAGGGAAGAGAAAGTTAATGTGTTCTAGGGGCAATTTATTTGCATCTCCTTTAATTTCATTTGTGAGATGTGAGAAATTAATAGAATCTGTTTTAATTATTTTTGCCTGTTGAACTGTGCTTTTTCAACATATCACTGTAAAGCTTTTGGATTTTAAGGTGGCACATTTGAGAATGTTAAGGTTCAGAAAGTAGAAATAACCTTCCCAAGAATCCACATTTTCTAATTGAAGTGTTTTTTCCACTTTGTCCCTTAGCCTCCTTGTTCATCTATTCATGCAACAAATAGTAACTGGTCACATAATGGACTCAGGGCCTTATCCTAGGCCATTAGAAAACAACTTAGCTTAAAAGTACAAAAACTGTCATTTCGAAACTCAGCAAAAGAATTACAGACCTGAATTCAGTCACCTTTGGGTCAGATTATTCCCATGCTTGGGATAAACAACTGGATGGGCTCTTTAATTACCCAAATGCAAAGCAAACACCCGCCATTATTCAGAGCCAAAGCTGTGAAGTGACAGTAATGCTATGTTTTAGAATGAGAACAAAAGCCTCCTCTAATTGTAAATTTTTACCTATGGTTGAGCCAAAGCTGTAGTGATTTTTTTTTTTTTTTTTTTTTTTTTTTTTTTTTTTTTTTTTTTTTTGTCATCCTGCTTATCTTTCTAGAGAATGTGTGGCAAGACTCTGCCTTTTCTCTATGGAGATCTAGGGTACCCTGTACCAGTAAACCTTTGTTTCTCTTGAAGAGAGGCAGACATTCAAGAGTCATCCTAACTTTAGGATAAAAGGAGAACTGTAAACAGGGCTCTTTGTGGTTCAGGCTGTACTAGGATGTGGGTGTCCTGCACACTGTGTTATTTAAGAACAAATAAAATACCCCTTGGGAAATCCATTAATGTTAGAATACTGTGTTCTAATGTGCTTATCCTGTTGAGGTTTTTTCCACTGCCTTGGCTGACGAAATGCAGACTTGAGAAATAACCTCAGGCTGGGCTGAAGAGGAAACCAGTGAGCATTACTCTCCTTATTCAGGCTTCCTGCATTCTGCTTGACTACTCACCCCATCTTGAAATTCTCTTCCCTCTTGGGTTCTAAGTTGCTGCTGTTTTTTGGTTTTTCTCCTACATCACTTGATGCTCTTGTTCAAACTTCTTTTCCAACCTTCATTCTCCACCCAAGTTCACTTCTCTCAGGACCTGGTTGTTGACCTCTCTTCTATAGCCTCACTCTCTCTCTCTCTCTGCTATCTTACCCATTGTCAGGGCTTTAACTACCATCTATATTTTGATGACACCCAAATTTATATCTCTGGCCCTCATTTTTTCCTTGAATTCAATACCTACATGTCCAACTGCCTTCTTGGCATGGCCACTTGACTACCCAATAGGTCTCTCAAATTAAACACTTAAGAGGAACTCTTGATTCGTCCCAAACTCTATTCCTCCCCCAATATTCCCCTTCTAAGGAAATGGTGCCTTTACCCACTCATTTGCTCAACTAAACACTGGAAGTCAAATGGAATTCTTTCCTTTGCATCCTCATTCATAACATATCAGGAAGTTGCATAGATTCTATCTCTAATACACATCCACTTCTTCTCATCTCTGCTTCTAACACCATTATGCAAGCTACCATTATATTGCCTGGGCTGTTGCAATAGCCTACGGGTGTCTCTACTTATTATATTGGTGGATTACTCCACTATGTTTTCAGCAGTCGGAGTAAACTTTTAAATAAGTTTTATCAAATCATGGCCTCTTTTAGTTAATATCTCCTGCTGCCTTAGGAATAAAAACCAAGCCTCTGCATAATCTAGTGCCCACTTCACTTCCCCAACTCATTCCATTTCATCCCACTCTCCCCCTCACTCCTGCCATAATGTCCTCTTTTAGGTGAAGGAAAGCCACACCACCTTACCCCCAATGCCAGAACAATTATGGCAACACCATTCCAAGGGAAGTGGGTAGTCCTGGACCTGTTGGGAGACAGCAGCAGGAACTCAATGTAAATTCTGAGGAAGGAGAGGTGGGGAGTTAGAGGGTGGCCCACAGCACAGGCTTAACCTCAACTGAGCTCCATGAACATGAGATGCCATGAGATGCTCCGAGAGCAGTAGAGAGGCCAGTCGACATCAGGGCCTGGTTGAGGCTGCTACCAATGACATGGGGCTCCTACCAATTACAATCTGCAGTATTAATGGAAATGTGACCTCATCACTGGGTGACAAGTACCTAAGACATATCAGTGTTTTTCACCAATGAATTCAAGAGCCTCTACCCTCCAGGACTTTCCAGTAAAATAAAAGAGGCAGACAGATAAATAATTGTGATACAGTATGAGAAGTGCTCTCACAAAAATAGGTGCTAAGAGGAAAGATGGCACAAAGGTGTCCAAGAGTAATACTCACTAGAAGGTGGCACTAAGCAGACAGGGTTATGGAGGATTATTCCACAGTGGCTGAAAGCATGACTCCATTTGGGTTTCTCCCAAGAAAATTTCCAGGTGATCAAATTTTAGATTTCAATATTGTCAGAAAAATTAAGACTAGTACTATGGGTAGAGAAATGAAGGAGACCATCTTTACTAGACGGTGCTTTTGACTTTAGAGTGTCATGAAAGTGTTAGATGTAAGTTCTAAATTTCTTTTCAGATAATTAGTATGTCAGTATGTTCAATTCTTTGCCTTCTACTTTTAAACTTAACTTCCTTGTAAAGCAACCTTTTTCGATTACCTACTCCACCCTGACTCATTCCGATTACCTACTCCACCCTGACTCATTCTGATTTCCTGCTCTGTCATAACCATTTTTCCAGCCAAACCACTCACCCCGTCACTCTCTTTAAATTAGCCAGGGGGAATTAGTTAGGCTGCGCGGTCTAACCCTAGCCAATAGCGGAACAACACTGCAACAGAGGCCACGTGCCTCAGGGATAAGAAACCCTTCCTCTCCCTTGTCCAAGTGTGCACTAACCATGGCTCCATCTGTAAGGGCTCACCTTTCTATAGAAGTAACTTGCCTTGCTGACTTAAAAAGAAAATTTTATATTCGAGTGCTATTTCTTTTGTAGCACCGAAACTTTATTTATAACAAAAGCATGAATTTGCAGTTGTTACCACAGAAAATAAAAATCCACATAAGTCGAGGTATATTATCTTTGTGTATATTTTTTAGTGTTATGCCAATATTTTTAATATTATTACTTTTGAGGGGGAGGAGTATGTTTTGCATTACAATCCCTGAAAAACAAGGAGCCACCAACGGGAGTAGCGGAGGCGTCTTCATCACGGTAGTGCAAATGCCATCCATCCTTTGAGTGCAGCAGGAAGGTGGGCACAGACGATCAGAGAACCGCTCCAGAAGACAAGAGATGCCGGCAAACTTCGTTTTCCTTTTTCTTCTCTGTGGTCCAAATGATGTATCGGACTCCTATGCCTATTTTCCCCTTCTGGGAAAGTTAAAAAGAAAAACTTCTTCCGGATATCTGTGGCTCCTCCCCCTCAGAAAAGCCAAACAGCCTCAAAGAGATAAAACGTGGTGCTTTTCCCGATGCCATTGAAGGGTCGTTTCTGGACCTACCTCCAGAAACCCCTCTACCCTATTCCAAAGCTGCCTTAATGTGACGGCTTTTCCAATATCCAGGCGGGTTCATCATTTCCTTACACCAACCACTTGCTAATGATAAGGAGCAAAATTAGATTAGTTTTGTGGAGGCAAGAATCGATATCCCGGTGTATGTGGAGCCGATTAGACATTGCTAATTAGAGCTCTCAGACATTAATCAAATACCACGTATGGGGCTGATCAGCCAATTCGGGCAGCGTAAAAATCTATAATGTCCCAAGTCTCTCCTTGAATGTTCCAACCTGGTTCACCTTGAAACCCGACCTGAAGACAGAAATCCCTGCCGGAGGTCTGCAATAACTGGGCTAGGAAGCTGTGCCGTTTCACAGCTCCGGAGCCTTCTGGAGCAGGAGGCCGACGTGATGTCATCAGGCTCCTTCTTAAACAAACACAGGCTCCATCCTGCAGCCTTGACACCCTTTTCATTGACTCTGTGGCAGCTGTGGCTCTGTGCCAGCTGCAGGCTGGACCCAGAGAGGCAGACCAGCACCCCAGGCCTGAACGACAAATAAAACTAAATGCTCACTAACTAATATATTATTCATGTAATAGACCAATTGCCCATCATGCTATGTACTTGTATTCATACAATTATTCCTGTGTGTTTAAATAATGAATGTTAGGTTTGTGTTTACTAACACAAATCACTGATTAATATGTGTTCAAGTCAAACACTGCCTTATAGGAACACTTTGAAATACTGTACTAGATCAGCGCTCGCCTACTGAATTTAGGGATAGTTGCTATAATGTTAATTCTACAGTATGTGATTGAGTTCTTTAATTTGACTGAATCTATTGGATAAACTGGGCTTGAATAAAGAGTCTGTTGATAATGCTGGGCAAATCCAGATGTGATTTAAGATTTATGGAACGTATTAGAAATATTTTCAAGCACCTATGTCCTTAATTTCTGATTCCTTAATGCATCTGAATGTTACCTTGTAAAAAGCTATTTTTTTGCCCAATAAACTCTTTTGAGCTCCCCATAATCTCATTTAAAAAGATATTTTGCTAAAAGCCACAACATGTGTTCATGCTATCATTATAATATTTTTTTCCTTCAGAAATAGTGAGCTTTCGATGAACTCAATTCCCAAAAGGTTTATATGAGAGTTGAGATTCACAGCCTCCAAGAACTGGTCAGTTTTTAGGCTCTAAGGAAGCATGTTCTTCCAACCACTGTTAGCAGTGAGAGAGAGAAATGCAATTCCTAAGATTGAATTATAGAGCATTGAACAGCACTGGAGGAAGGAGTCATATAATATAGGAAAAGTAAGCATGACATCAAATCTTGATTTGAATCCTAATTCACAACATCCTAGTTGTGTGGTTTGGATGCATATTTAATATCTCTTAGCCTCCAAGATGAGGACAGTAATGCCCAACGTCATAGGGTGGTTCTGAAATTGATGGGAGGTAATACATATGAGAGCACTTGGGAGAATGTTTCTCTGCAACCACACAGCCAGTAGATGCTGGTTCTCTTGGCCTCTTCCTTTAATTCTGATTTTATATATTATGATGTTCTAGAAAGCAGGAACTGCATCTTCTGTATCTTTGTACCCTTGGCACCTGGCACTTTGGGGACACAGAGTTCACTCAATAGCGCATAATTGAGCCAAATTGAATCAACAGAAAAGCCACCGAGAAGACATTTTTGGGGACATGTAAATGTTTCTTTACCCTCCTTCCCAAAAGGCAATATCAGGTAGAATCTCCAAGAAAGTAATTTCCAGAAATCAGAGGAATAATTCAGAGGAGCCAGAGCACATTTCTTGATATGATTTTGATTTGGGTTCCCACCCAAATCTCACATCTAAGTGTAATCCCCAATGTCGGAAGAGGGGACTGGTGGGAGGTGACTGGATAATGGGGGCAAATGTCCCCCTTGCTGTTCTCATGATAGTAGTGAGTACTCAGGAGATCCGGTTGTTTAAAAGTGTATAGCAGCTCCCCCTTCTCTCTCTTCCTCCTACTCCAGCCATGTAGGACGTGCCAGCTTCCCCTTTGCCTTCCACCATGATTATAAGTTTCCTGAGGCCTCCCCAGCCATGCTTCCTGTACAGCCTACAGAACCATGAGCCAATTAAACCTCTTTTCTTTATAAATTACCCAGTCTCAGGTATTTCTTGATAGCAGTGCAAGGACAGACGAATACATCTCTCCTATAATTTCTGGCTTTGAAGAGTGTGGTTATTGAAAAAAAATTCTCTCTTGTACTTCTTCCTTTCAAAATTTTGGGAATATCCATGCATGGAAAATGTAAGGCAGGGAAGAGAACATAAATATGACAGGTTTCCCAAATATTTATTTTATGAACTAAAAGCTATGGGTAGACCATTGGTGAAAATACAAAAGTGGAGTATGGAACACAGATGTTGGAAGAAGGGCACAGCTTACAAACCTTTTAAGCAAGGGACATTATTAATATCTGATATGATTCTCAAGATACACATATCAAGTGGGAAGCACTGCAGTTAGATTCCTTGAGTTTGCATCAGAAATACACCATAAGCTTCTGCTTAATTCAAGTCTGAAGAGGACTAATAAAAGTGCCATGTCTCTGCGAAGCATCTTAGCCACCAAGTGAAAGACAGTGTACCCATAAAAAGGACCAGCAGTGAACTATCAGAAGCTTACCTAAGGCTGGGCATGGTGGCTCATGCCTGTAATCCCAGCACTTTGGGAGGCCAAGGCAGATGGATCATCTAAGGTCAGGAGCTCAAGAACAGCCTGGCTAACACGGTGAAGCCCTGTCTCTACTAAAAACACAAAATTAACTGGGCATGGTGGCGAGCACCTGTAATCCCAGCTACTTGGGAAGCTGAGACAGGAGAATCACTTGAACTTGGGAGGCAGAGGTTGCAGTGAGCCCAGATCTCACAATTGCACTCCAGCCTGGTCAACAAGAGTAAAACTCTGTGTCAAACAAACAAACAAACAAAAAAAGAATCTTATGTAAGAGACTGGCCTTAGAACAGGGGCATAAAATATAATTGAGATCATGTCTTTCTAATTAAAAATCACATTTTTACTTCTTAAAACAAGCAATTTCAGTACAATGTAATTTTTAAAACCGGCTTCTAACATTTATACTGTCTGCAAGTCATAATGATTTGAAATCAAATTCCAAACCAAATTTGAAAACCTTTACAAAATTTAGATCATATGTCAATTATTTATCATGGTATTATTTAGCATTTTCCTATCCCCAACCAAACTCCACTGTGACACTTTTTTGTGTGCAAATTGGCAAGAAAGATGGCCCACGACAAAATGTTCGCCTGCCAACTTCTACATTACTGATGGTCTCAAATGAATTGTCATTTTTTCACAATGATTCTTAATTTAGTCAATGGTAAGTCTTTATAACCTGAGAATATTAAAATTGAATAATTGTATCATCTCTTTCCATATGTGGAATTAATCAGAAATTAACTCTTAATTCCGAAAATACTAGGAGACCCCAGATAAGCTATGGCCTCTTCCAGAAATTCTACAGTGGTAGAAATGTTACCAAGCCACATCAGAGAGCACCTGGCAGCTAAGCCCTTGCTACAGTGGTTGTTCCCACATTATTCAAATGGATATGGGCTCTGCAAGTCACTTTGTGTTCTAGAAGAAAAACAACAGATGCTGATGCACAGGAAGCAGAAATGATTGAATTTTTCCATAAAATCTCAATCTCTGAATTCATGGTTTTATTCTGAAACACCTTGTCTAGTGCTGTCCCTGTCATGACTCTCTCTTCATTAGACTCCATCAGCCAATTCATATATACAACCCAAGTTTTCTGTAATGAGGGACTGCTGATACACAAACACTACACAGCTGTGTTAAGTCTCAAGTTATTGAATTAGGTTGGCATAACTTTAAATATTAAATGAGCTTCCCAGCCCCTAGTTATTGTCACTCACTATGGGAGACACATGTCATCTTATCTGCCCAACACCATTTCTCCTTGTCTGATAACAGCACCTCTTTTTCCTTTGGATAATTATCCTTCTGTCAATGCTTGTACTGCTGGGGTACCTAAGGAGAAAATAGCCCCCCAAGAATGGCCAGCAGAGATCTTCCCTAAATTTTATATGTGGACACTGAGAGGAAGGTAATCTTTTTCTCTGAGCATCACTATCTGGCTTTATGAAGCCTGGAGCTCTCTTCCCCTACCCAACCCTTGGCCATCTGAAGGTCAGCCAAAAAGATCAGCTGAGGATGAGACCTAATGACATCATCTAAACCCCTGGAGCCAGCCATGTCTGAACCCAACTCGAGCTCTGGACTTGAAAATTACATAGGCCCAATACTAGATCTTTTGTAATTTAAACACAAAATTTCTAACACATGCTTATATTTTAGTCGACGGATCCACCTTTAGTCTCCTTTAAATTGTTACTCAACACTTTGCCCACCCACAAAGCTGAGTTGAAAATGTTATTCCTACATACCTAAATCCCTGCAAAATATAGATCTTTTCTTCTATTGGTAACATATCCACCCAATTTTATTTCATGATAAAAGTGTTTGCCTCACCTATTTAGCTGCCATTCTCAGGGATCAAACCCCTTAGAATGCATTTTTGAATGTTTTCTTTTCATTAAGGCACTGGTTCCTTACTTCTCTCCCCTGGTCTAAACTTACTGTCTGGATTTTCCCTTCCATTCCTCACTCTGCTGTTCTTATTTACTTTCTTTGCTGCCTTTTCTTTTAAGGTATTCCTAGAGCAGGGGTAATTAACCCATTTATGCTGGAGGTTGCAAATTTTTTGTGTGAAAAATCAGACCTCGGCAATGACCTTGAGCAGTAGGATATAAATGACTCCCACATGCTTAGCGTTCCAATAATGGAACACTAGGCATAAATGAGTTAATGAGATGCATAGATTGTCCATTAACGGGCTTCAGGGATGTCTCAAAGTCTCTTGAAATTATATGCAAGTTTTACATGAAAATCCATGTGTATGTATATTACCTATCAATAGCTGTGTAATGAATTACCCTATAATTTAGCAGCTTAAAAAAAATCAACATTTATTATTTCGCAGTTTATGTGGGCCAGAAATCCAGGTGTGGCTCCGCTGATGCCTCTGCCTCTTACAAGGAGCAATCAAGGTGTCGGTCAGGGACTTGTGTCACATCTAAAAGCTCTGTTGAAGGAAAATCCACTGCCGAGCTCCTTCATGGGGTTGCTGGCAGGATTCAGTTTCTCATAGGTTGTTAGCTGGGGACCCACTGGTTCCTTGCCACATGGGCCTCTCCCTGGGCAGCTCAGAGTGGCAGCTGGCTTTCCCCAGAAGGAGCCAAGAAATAAGACAGACTCCACAGTCCTTTTGTAATGGAATCTCAGCAGGGACATCCCGCCTCTTTTGCTGTATTCTATTGATCAGAAGCCATTACTAGGCCCCACCCACACTCAAGAGGAGGAGATGACACAGAGGAATGAATCTCAGGAGGCAGGGGCCTCTAGGGGCCACTGTAGAGGATGTCTACCCAAATACATTTTGAAAAGGAAAAGGACCCATACCTTTGATCACATCTTTAAACTTCTGAATCAACATTTGTATTCTTTGTTCCTGTCTCAACCATCGGTTTCACCCAAAAAGTCTTTTAGGTATATTTTCACAAAACAAGTCACTAGATACCTCTCTGTAACTGAAGCTAGAGTTAACTTTCCCCTTAAAACAGTCACTATATATATATGATGAAAAGATCCTATGCTATCACATGCCCCCATCAAACACACACACACACTCACAAATCTTAGATGGTGGTCACCTAATAAGAAGTGGAGTGTTTTGATCAACAGGACAAGAATCTGTCTTGTAGAACATTGGTTCTCATAATTTTTGGTTTCAGGGCCCCCTTTATACTCTTAAAAGTTATCGAAGACCTTAAAGGACTTATTTTTATGTAGGCTATATCTATTGATATATCTGTGTTAAAAATAAAAACTGAAGAATGTTTAAAATATTTATATTTTTTAAAATTAACCTCATTATATGCTAACATAAACATTTTTCATGCAAAATAAATTTTTTTTAGAAACAAAGAAATTAGCAACAGTGGCAATGTTTTACATTTTTAGAAATCTCTAATGTCTGGCTTAATAGAAGACAGCTGGATTCTCATATCTGTTTCTGCACCCAAACTTTATAATATGTTGTTTTGGTGGAATTAGATGAAGTAAATCTGGCCTCATACAGTCACATAGATGTATCGCTGTGAAAAGGAGAAGTATTTTAATAGCCTTTTCATGTAATTGCATATTTTTTTTGATGCTACACCAAAACTTGACCATGGTAGTTTCTTAAAACTTATAAAATGTGGAATCTGAAACCATCACAAATGACTTTTCTTTTTACATTCTACTACATTAAATTTCACTGGTCTATCTTACATTTTAAATGGATCATTTACCGATGTGTGATTTTGTAACATCATGCATTGGCCATTTGAAGAAAAGAAATAATTCACTGAAATTCTAAAATCTACCAAATATTGGCACATTTTGTTACATACTATCAAGAAATCACATTTGCAAATATTACAACCAATCTCATCATGCGTCTTTATGTAGTGGGAAATAGTCAAGTTCAAGGTGGAGAATACAAGTTTTCCAAAATTCTAATTTTCACTTGAAAGTCTAAATTTTATCCTTGGCCTTAAATAGTCAATGGTTTTGCTTGAAGTAACAGTACCATTACATTCATTTTGGAGAACATAGCAGCCAAAGACTCAAGTCGAAATAACTGAAATAACTAGTTTGTCTGCCAGTTGTTCTTTCAAGTAAAAATAGTGTTCCAAGAACAAAAGTGAGTAGTTTAACTCAAAATTGAGTCTTTGCGGCTGGGTGTGGTGGTGCACATCTATAGTCCCAGATATTCTGGAGGCTAAGGTAAGAGGATCACTTAAGACCACGAGTTCGGGGCGGCAGTAAGCTATGATTGTGCCACTGCACTCCAGCCTGGGCAACAAAGTGAGACCTCATCTCTAACAGATAAGCAAACACACACACACACACACACACACACACACACAACGAGTGAATGTTATCCTTGAAACAATCATTGTATACTGGTACACAGCAGAATGTTTATTTATATTTCCCATTTGATTACACAGAATATGACAAAGAGTAAAGTGTTGAGATTTTATAAGGTTAATCATTTTTACTGCTTTATCAAGGTCATTTATAGGCAACCCTGGCTTTTCACTTCCCTGGAGTGTAGTGAAGTATACAATGACCACTCGCACAGCCTGGGGCCACTGCCTGGACTCATCCTAAGATGCCAGCATTTTACCCCCCATTGCTTTTGCATCAACAGTGCAAATGTCAACAACATACTGGGAAAAAAGCAAGTAACATCTTAATAATAGTGTTATGAAAATAGTTTAACTTCATGGACTCATTGAAAGTGCACCATAGAGACTCCTGGTGGGGGTAGAATCATTGTTATAAACTTTCATATATATATGTGTGTGTGTGTGTGTATATATATGTATATGTATATGTATATGTATATGTATATATTTTTTTAATTCTAATGCTTGTTATACTGAGGAAGCAGGATTTGATACACTATTTACTCATTTTGCTTATAAAGACCTGATCAGAGAACACAGTCCTCTAATTAAATGTTCTGATTTAATGAGCATGAACCATTCAATATTTTCTAAACGTCACTAATTCACAAGTTTTTCCAGAGTACAGTCATTTTCTAAACTTATTTAAAAGGACTTTTTATCTATCTGAAAACAAGTATATCTTACCACAAATAGAAGAAATCTATTAATATCTCTAAAGTGAATATATAACTATTTAAATCTTTAAAAACATTTTCATCAGCTAGTCACTGTGGCTCATGCCTCTAATCCCAGCACTTTGGGAGGCCGAGGTGAGAAGACTGCTTGAGGCCAGAAGTTCAAGACCAGCCTGGGCAAAAAGACCTGGGTAAATAAGACCCTGTCTCCACACAAAAAAACTATTTAGCCAGGCATGGTGGTGGTGCCTGCAGTCCCAGCAACTCGGGAGGCTGAGATGGAAGGATCGTTTGAGTGCAGGAGTTCAAGGCTACAGTGATTTATGATCGTGCTGCTGCACTCCAGCCTGGGAAAGTGAGACCCTGTCTCAAAAAACAAACAAAACAAAAACAAAAACAAAACTGTCCATCAAGTGTACTACCTAAAATCGTTTCAGGGACCACCATTGACTGCCCCCTTTTGGAAAGCCTACCACAATCTCTCCCTACCTTGAACACCTTCACTTGGCCTCATTCTACTGTATGCAGATTTGCTTCCACGTACCTTTTAGGTTCCTATATCTACAGGTTGCAAGTCACTCCCTTTGGGGATAATTAGAAAAAAGGAAACTGGGGATTGAGAAAAAGTAAAGAGAGGTAAAGAAGATGGCAGCAAAGAAAGAGAGGTGTGGGCTTGAAGCTCTGGGAGAGATAAAGCGAAAGGAGGAGAAGGAAGCTAGAGCCCTGAACGGCTCTCTGGAGCAAGGGAGGTAGGTGGGTGGAGAAGGGCTGGTAAAATATTCTTCAGTGTGATGAGCATTGGACTCTAGCATCAGAACAAAAACTGCCTACCCAACTGGGTTAAATAAAGCTCACCACATAATTTTTCCATTTGAAATATCCAAGTACTTTTGTATCTATGGACTAAGGCAGGATTCAGGACATGTCTAAGTTATAAATCAGAAAAGCATTGAACATTTGGATGAAAGGCGCAAGTGAATACACACACACATTCACACACAGCCTCTTGGTGTGCATATTTCGCTCAATGAATCAAAACAAATTTGAAAGCATCTTGAGATTATGGGAAAGGAGATCATGAAAAGTCTCCATTGAGCAAGAAAGCATAAATGGAAATTAATAGTATAATGCTCATTGTAACTCATTCAAGTTGTAAAAATGCCTTTCATATTCTTATTTCTGCTGTTATTTTTATTGTTTCATGCTAGCAGGTTTTTTAAAGTATCTGTGAGGGTTTTTATTGGCTCACTGGTTACCTTGGTTCTTAAAAACGACCTTTGCCATAAGGCAGTGATTGCAAAGTTCAGTGGAACACATGAGGAGTCACAGATGGGAAAGGATCTGAGCTCTTCATCCTTCCTTCTGTGAGAACTTCTCTGCTTTAACCTACTTTGCATGTTAGTCCTCTGCCTAAGATTCCATCTGAAGAAAGGACTCTGGTGCTATAAAAGAACATTTATTGGCCCAGCCTGGTGGCTCATGCCTGTGATCCCAGCACTTTGGGAGGCCGAGGCAGATGGATTGACTGAGCTCAGGAGTTCGCGACCAGCTTGGGCAACACGGTGAAACCCCGTCTCTACTAAAATATAAAAAATTAGTCAGGTATGGCAGCATGCACGTCTAGTCCCAGCTACTCAGGAGGCTGAGGCAGGAGAATTGCTTGAACCTGAGAGGGGAGATTACAGTGAACCAAGATCACGCCACTATACTCCAGCCTGGGCGACAGAGCGAGACTCCGTCTCAAAAAAAAGAACATTTATTTAAGTAAGAAAGCTACTGTCATAAGGTCTAAAGTCCCTCCTAAAGTTGAAAATTTATCCTTCCAATTTTCTTAAAAAAATTAATAAATACTGCATGCCAAAATGATACACAGAATCATAAATAGGCACATTATAAAAGAGGACACCCAAATGGCCAACAGGCATATGAAAATGTGTTTGGCCCTTGGTCATCATGTGAGCTCATCAAAAGCACAAGATTTCATTGCATCTTCCTGGGATGGTTAAGTTAAAATGATAACAATTCCAAATTTTTGCCGGAAAATAGGAAAAGATGGAACTTCCATTGAATGCTGGCAGATGTGTAAATGAGTATAAACCAGTTGACAAATTGGCAGTATCTACTAAAGCTGAAAATAAACATAGCCTTTAGCCTAGCATTTATATTCCTGGGTATATAGTCAGTGTATGGACACCCAAAGACATTCAAGAATGGTCATAGTAGCATGATTCTTAATAGGCAAAAACTGGAAAGGAAACAAATGCCATCAACAATTTGATAGACAAATGGTAGCATATTCACACAATGGAACACTATACAGCAATGTAAAGGAATGAACTATTGCTAAATGTAATACCATGAATAAAAAGAAGCTAAACACAAAAGAATATATTGTATGATTCCAATTATATAAAGGTCAAAAATAGGCAAAACTGATCTAGAGCAGTAGGAGTTAGGAAGAGTTATCTTTGTGGGGGAAGTAGGGGGAAGGTACCCTGGTGGGGGGCTTTTGGTATATTGGCAGGCTTCTGTTTCTTGATCTGGGAGTAGTCTCCCAATTTGTTTTCTTTGTGAAAATTCATCAAGATGTACACACGTGTGTGTACACTTTTATCTATTTGATGTATTTCAGTAAGAAATTTACTTAAGAAAAACAAAACTATGTAATCTAAATGTTTTAATTATGTAGAATTTTAGGATCATTTAGTGTTTTATTATGCCCAGGTATTATCACCCTCTTTTTTTTTTTTTTTTTTAGTTTTAATTTCTAGACACTGAACAGATTAAAAATATGCTATTTTCCAAGAAGTCTCATTTTAATGGATTGCTACTCTAAAAGTGGAAGGGTGCACTCTCCTCGTTCTTATACCCCTGCCCCCAAAATATGAATTAATAAATTGATTCAATACATGAGCTTTGAGCACCTACATCAGCCAAGCACTGTGCTTGCCTCTGGAATGCACAGGCAAAAAAAGGCAGGCATAGTTTGTGCCTGGGAAACTGTGCCATCTAACAAGGAAAATCCGAGATAAAAGCAGTTGTCAGCTAGTGCTAAACGCCACTACGAGCAAAGATCAGGATGTAAGGGTGGCCCACCACAAACGGGTATTTCTTCTCAAGTCCCTGGGACCACATTTCTTCCCACTATTTTTCAAGACCAGTTGCACTTGGACGGAGCACCATAGAGCGTGATGACTTGTGGTTGTTCTGTTTCCTGTTAACTTGTCATTCCAAATAGAGTGTAGGGAGTTGGTCTAATTCTATAGCTCCTGCTGGACTTAATTCTGGGTAGAATTAGGTCCTTTAAGACACACAATAAAAGGGGAAGGAGGAAGTGGGTAGAACATCCATAAGGAGAGAATTTGTATTCTCAGATGCTAGCAGAGGCAGGAAACATCTCTGCTGAAGGAAGTCGGAGGGTAGCAGCCCGAGGAGGGTGGGAGGGAGTGGTCTTCTAGAACTCAGGTCTCTAGGCACTCAGAACTTGTAGAAGAGAGACTCTAGAACCACCTAGTTGGCTGAATTCAAGCAAGAAAAAAAAATTACCCTGACTTAACTGTTCTACTATGGAAACCAGGGTATGTGTGGGGATAGAAGAGGATCACTCCAAAAACGTATCTACAGCTTTAGAAACTTCCTTGACGACTCATTCTGCTGTAGTTAATGTCTTGACATCCCCCACTAAGAAGATTCAAGAGAGATGGCACAGGGCTCACTCAATGTAAGAAACATGTAAGGAACATGCACAATGCCAGGATTCCCAGCAGCAAAACACTAACGGCTCAGGCTCCAGGAGAGATAAAAATAGGGGTGTGAGAAGAAGGAGAGAGAGAGACAGAGACAGAGAAAGAGAGAGAAATTTTTTGCTACAGCCAGAAGGCATCGAGATGCTGAGAAATAAAGGGAAGGTGGTGAGAGGCCAAAAATGATGCTGCCTTCATTTCTTAAATTACCAAAAAAATGAGTCTAATTACAGTTCTCCATCTGGTAACCTAACCAGAATATTCTATAACTTGCAAGGTCCTTGTCACTCTGGGATTATTATGGTTATTATTATTATTGCTTATTACATTTCGATATTCAAATACCTAAATTATGCAACTCATTCCTTTATCTGCCACACTCTAAATACATGCTTTCCAGAATACCATCTCATGTTGTCACAATTTACCAACTAATTATAGAATATCCTAGGTCTAACTATCTCTTTACCATGATCTTCAAAGCAATTAAATAAAAGACAAAACTCTAGGCCTTTGATTTTTGTTTTCTCCCTACATAATAAGCGTCAAATAAATGTAAGTTCCTTCAGAGATTCTCAAAGTTGTGGTCCTGCTCTCGCATTGATTGTCTTTCTCCAGTGGGCTGGATGCTGGTCCCCTAATGAACATTACCACGCCACTGTGGACTGGTTCCTGAGCTGCACATTAACTCCACGTGACAGTTCCGGAGCCTGCAGCCTTGAGACCCCTACAGCATTCCAGGAGTCTGTGCTTCCATCATCTTCCTATGGCAGGATCTGTATTTATAATTCATGTTTTCCTTTGGTTTCCTTTCCAGGCCTCTCTGGGCTGGTGCTTAAACAAAATCTCTACCCACATCAAGCCCATGTTAGTCCTTCCTCAATTAATAATTAATAGTAATGATAATAAGCTTGTGCAAATGCTTAAAGAGTGTTTATCTTTTCGTCTTTCATCTAAAGGTCATTTCTTTCATTGCTGCAAGGGGTACTACTGAGGCACAGATACAACTCGTACATCCCCAGACATCACTGGCTGATGTTTCATATTACAGTTCACCAAAAAAGCCCAGGGTGCCCATGGTGGAAATATGCTGTTTTTGCCATCAGAATAAAAATTGTCCTTTGGGTGGAGACAGCATTACATCTTTCTTTGAGGGGGTACTCCCCACTAACTATCCAAGTCTCATCTCATGTCCTCAGTTGAAGCTGAGACTATCCTCAGCTTACGGAGATGGAAAATACCTCCTAGATTAAGCCAACAAGCCCAGCTGATATCCTTGCTACTCAAGAGATGGTCCTTGGACCAGCAGGCTTTGCCTCACCTGGGAGCTTGTTAGAAATGCAGAATCTTGAGGCCCACCTGAGACCTCCAGAGTCAGGATCTGGCTTTTAATAAAATTCTCAGATGATTCACATGCACATTAAAATTTCAGAGGCATGGGTCAATACCCCCTGCACATAATTGTCCTGGAGATGAGAAATTAGACCAGTGAGGACCAAGAGCATCTAATTCCTAGACTTTCACATTAGCAGCCATGAAAGACTATAGATTCTCACAGGGACTGGATTTGAACTTGGAAATGTGTTTTCCCCAGTTGAGGGCAGCCTTCTTGCAAGCAAAAAAGGAGAGCCTGAATAGAAATTAAATCTACACAGGGAAGAGAGAGAGATCGACTAAATCCTCAATTATATTATTCAGCCTTTGTATCCAGTTGTGCCTAAAGCTTCATCTGTAATGAGACAGTTCAGATACCTGAGACCTATAGCTCCTCTTTTTTAATTAAGAAAATATAAACTTGGCTTTCTGTCACTTGCAAGCAAAAGAATCCTAATTGTCAGGGCCCAACTCCCAGAAGAATTTATATCCTGACCATCCACCAGGGCAGGCAATTTCTAACATTCTAAAAGCAGGTCTAAGCCAGTGTTTGAACTTGTTCTTTCAAAACATCTCCTAGGTTATGCTTTTTAAATATGCACCACCTCAGTGGGAGAAACAATCCACAGGCCAAAGGGTACCAAATTGCTTAAAGGTTTCCTTCCTGCTTTTAATATCTTAAGATGTGACCCTTGCTTCCCCTTCTTCTCTTAGAGCTGAAAGATTTCATGGAAATGCCACGCACGCTGCTGTCATTTGGAAATGACAGCCAGCCCAGAGAAGGTTAATGCTCTCATCAAAAATGCCCATCTTCCAAGTTGGTTAAATGGGTCTTTCTGGTTCGCCTGACTGCTTGCTCCTTTCCCATATAGCTCAGCATCTCAATGAAGTGCTCTTGCAATTTAGCTTTGCCCAAGTGCAACGAATGTCCAGGGTTTCCTACGGGTCCCAGGTTTAACAAAACTCAACCAGGAATCTGCCCAGAATGTGCCACAGCAGACAGATTAGCCCATGGCTATTGGAAGGATAGTCTTCCAGGGGTTGTTTTCTACTTCTGTAGGAACAAGAAGAAAGGGACATGACAGTGGCTTCAAGGAGAATTTGTTCCAAAAAATGAAGGTCCCCACTGCTTGCTTCCACTCTTTTGACTTACCAATCTTGCCATTGTTTCTCCAAGAGCAGCCCACAGGCCATGTGTCTCAGAATTACCTGGGGTGGTATTACAACTGTGGGTCCCTTAGCCCCATTACTACCTCTCCCGACAGCCCAAGTCCCAAGTTAATTACTTCACTGCAGTTGGAATTAATGTGCTTAATAACGGTCCTTCCTAACTGGAAATTCAATGCCTCTGTCAAGAAAGGAGGATAACACCTTCTCTGAGAGGCAAGTGTTAAAAGTACATGGTTAACAAGAGAGAAAGAAGCTTGCCAGGTGAGAAGAGGGGAGAGTAAACTTGGCTCAACTACACAGATCTCTTGCTTCAGTTAGTTAATGGCGGCAGCCTCTCAGTGAATGAGACACAGAAACAGCCGATTTTATGCAATACTGGGGAGTGACTGTGGAAGTGGGGAAGAAGCAAAAAGTGACTGCAAAAAGAAAAGGGTGGTACTGCGGTAACTCTTGAGGTCAGCTCCTTACCCCATCAATGTTCTCAGAAGAGCTCGGCTCTGAGAAACAGGCTGAGTGGACAGATTGGGAAAACATGCATTTATCTCCCTAAGATCTCAGTGCCAGAGTATTCTACATGAGGTAGGCAGATGTGGCTATGCAGGTATCCCTTAGTGTCCCAATAGCAGCCCAGTGAGAACCAGAGGGATGCATTCCCTCATTCTTTAGCAAATCTGAAAAGAAGAATGTATTCATTTTCTATTACGGTTGTAACAAATTACCATAAAGTTAGTGACTTAAAACAACAGAACTTTATTCTCCAGCAGTTCTTGGAGCTGGAAGTCTGTAAGGAATCTTATGGGGCTAAAATCAACATGTTGATAGGGCTGAATCCTTCTGGAGGCTCCAGGGGAACATCCATTCCTGCCTCTTCAAGTTTCCAGTGGCTGCCAGCATTGCTTGGCTTGCGGCCACATCACTGTAATGTCTGCTACCATCATCCAATTGACTTCTCCTCTTCTGTAGTCAAATGTCTCTGTGCCTCCCTATTATAAGGATACTTATAGTTACTTTTAGGGTCCACCCAGATAATCCAGGGTAATGCTCCCCTTTTGGGGTTCTTGGTGTATTCACATCTTCAAAATTCTTTTTGCTATACAAGATAACATTTGCAGGTTCCAAGGGTTCACATGCAAATATCTTTGGGTGCCATTACTCAGCCGTCCACAACCAGGTTTGGGGGATGGGATGTCTGCTGAATGGACTTGTTGGGGGTGGCGCTAATATAGTATAAGCAATTCTTAGGAAGCTTTTCCAGTCTGCAAGAGCTTGCCCCTCTGCCATCTATGGAAGAGCCCATTCAGGCAGCTGTACTGGTCCCATCTCATCTCATAGTCTAGAATCTTTATAAGCCTCAGAATCAAATGCATGAAGGTGACAGTGTTTGCAGCTTAACTCCTAGGAGTGGAGTCAGGAAGGAATACCCCACCTCCACCCTCACCATTCGTTCATGCTATCCATGTTAAAATTTCGTTTGTTCTGGACACACGTGGCATGGGACGTGGGTTAAAAGGGGAAACGAGGTTGCTAGCCTACTTCACGAATCAGTGAAGAACGCTGCCAAAGTTAAAGCCGTTGACTCAGAGTTTCTCCCACTGCTGCTTGTCTTCTGAAGTGGAGCTTCATTTGACAGCAATTCTAGGAAGGGGTAAAGAAAAAAATCTGCAAGTTTTCAATGGATGCTCAGAGATGGATCTTTCTTTCCATGTGTACGTGCATGAAGGAGATAGCTTAAAACAGTCTGACTTTGTGGTCAGAGTAGGTATTTAATTATGGGGTTTCCAGTATTTTATGTATGCTTGGGAGAAGAATTCTTTGTAAATCAATGACACTAGCCATAGGAAAAAAAAATACTGATTCTTTCAACTGAATTCCCACAAAGTAAAAGAGTCTAGTCTAAACATATTTTCTGAAGTTCTAACATCATTTTATGACTCTACATCATATTGAAAACTTCAATGGCTATTAGGACAGTTCAGCCCTTACTGCCTCACCACAGGCCAAAATGCGAGATGAAACATTTTAAGAAGTCTCCGAGGCTGCAGTTCCCTAAGTCCCAACATTTTCCATTTCACATGTGGCTCTGGAATGCATTGGTTCCAGTACTTCACCCTAGAGGATCTTTCTGCTAAATATCATAGATAACAGTGAACACTGACGATCTCGTTACTCCTTTCTCTCTTCTGTCTAACCCAGAATCCTCTCCAAGGGATTTTTTTCCCAGCACATTCTCTCCTTCTCCCAAAAAGCTAGACCTTGCTTCACCCTGTCTGCTATTTCAGATCTTTCTCCCTTAGCAAAAGCTTTTGGGCCTGGGGTATTTATTTGCACAATCAAATAGCCTTATTTGGTTAGTACCAGAATCCCATACTATAGGATTTCGTGGTAGTTTTTTTTTCTTGGCATCAGCAGCTTTTAGAGTTAAACTATTTGAACAAAGTTAGAATAGGAGAAGCTGAGAGATGGCATAATCCCTTAGTGGTGCTGACAAAGAAAAAATAGATATTCTTGGTTGAAGAGGAACAATAAATGTTCAGCAAGACTAGCTTCTTGCTAGTCAGATAAACCATCCTGCAATGTATAATTGCCTAGGAAAACAACCTGAGGGGAAATGAATTGGAGAGACCAACTCTATCCCTCCAAACTCCTTGACCTTAACCATGAAATCTCTTCAGAATGGCCCCAGCAGTCCAAAAGCCAAATAACATGAGCATTTTTCAAATCTATATGTGCATTTTACCTGCCAACAGAGCTGTTAGAATTTAATAGGCCCATACCGATGCTCAAGTATTTTGCAACACCTATTACAAGGGGTGTTTTCAAAGCTGACTTTTCCCCAACCCAAAGCAAGGAAAAGCAACCCATAAGAGAAACAGGAAATGAGCTGCACAGGTTTGACTTAAGTGACGTAGGGTGGAAGCTCTGAATTGTTGCTGGCGTCATTTAATGGAATTCAGTCTCCAAAAGTCTGTTGCCCTGCACAAAGAAAGGCCTGTTCAGGCCTCCTCTGGGCACTGTTAAGTCTAAACCTGGATTATGGGGGACACGGATGGAGACACATGCCGTGGTCTCCCAATTTATTGTGACTCCTGGCACCTGGAGGCACCAGCCTTCAACTTCACTCAGAGTGTGATCCTGAAGCCAACAATTAATGTTCACACCAACAAGGGAGCTGAGGCTTAGGAAACTTCAACTACTTGCCCAAAGTAAATGGCAAAGTTGGGACTTGAGCACCAGCTGTCTGCCTCCTTTCCTTTGCAAACGTCTAAAGATAAGTTGGACTGCGATCACTGAGGTGCCTGCTGGCTCTGTTTCTCTATGATGCTTACAATTTAAGAAGTGCTGCTTAATTTTGGTTTAGTTAAAGTTTCTCCCTCTAGAATTTTTTTTCTATACCATTTCTGCATTCCAAAATGTGCACTCTCTCCCCACTCTCTGTCTCTCTCTCTGTCTCTCTGTCTGTCTCTCTCTCTTTGTCTCTCTTTCTTTCTCCTCATTGGTGACTCCCCTTAGACCTTAAGTGAAGCATTTATGCAGAAATAAGGCCACCATTCACAGGATGGAATAGAGCGAAGCCCTGGTGACTTTTGCTTTTGCCTTCTTGTCTAATGTCTTTGCATCTGATATCTCTTCTCAACCTCCCAGTGACTCCATGGGGTAGGTCCTATTGTTATCCTCATCTCACAGGTGAAGAAACTGACAATTCCAGACACTGCATGATTAATCAATGGCAGAGGCAGGGTTTGAACCTCATTCTCTGTGACTGGCCACCCTCCTCCTTTCACCTCCACTGCTCTGCCTTTCTGACTCTGAGTAGAGGAGAGTTAGGTGTGCACCCTCCCTGACTTGGCGACCAGATCCTGTCCCAATGCAGTGAGTTTGTTCCCGGCTCCTCCTGGCCAGCTGCTGTGCCACAAGGTGTTATTTCATTTGGCTGCCCCGCTTCATGGGAAGACCCCAGAGCACACTGGCACCCTTTGTGTGGTGGGTGTGGCAGTTCCGAAACACAGCTATCCCTGTCCAGAGTGACATAACCCTTCTGTGAATTTACAACAGACATCACAAGGCTTTGGTTGCATATACTGGACAGAGAGCCAGGGTATCAGTCAGTCACACCGCCAACAGCCCTGGCCACCTCTGCTACATGCGGTGCTTGTGCTGCCGCAAGAATGCGGAAGGACCAGGTTTCCCTCATCCCACCGTGAATGACCTCCATGACCCAGGCCAGGCAAACTAAGATGCCACACTGGGGTAGCAGGCCCTGCACTTTCCTCTCCAGCTCAAATGAAACCCAGAGCATGTTACCTGCGCTAGGGGCCAGGAGGACTGCACAACCAAGCCTCAAGTTCACAGAGACCTCCAAGGGTCACTTCTGACCTATGTTCAAGTGAAGATCAAGAGATTAGCTGACGTGACTGGGATAAACAGCAGTAGCCAAACGACTTGGGATTTATATTTTATTATAAGCTCATATGACCACTCAAACAACAAATGAATATTTTTAATACATTTTATGCTTATCTTGTGAATAATTCAATTCTACAGTTGTATCTTTTATGATAAAAGCATTATATGTTATCAGGGATCAGCAAATTTTTTCTATAAAGGGCTAGTTAGTTAACACACGAGGTTTTATGGGCTGCACACAGTCTCTGTAGAATATTCTTTGTTTTTCCTTTTTTTTTTAAAAAAAAAAAAGTCCTTTTAAAACATAAAAACCATTCTTAGCTCACAGGCTGTACAAAAACAGGCTGTAACACATTTGGCCTGCAAGCCATAGTTTGCCATTCCCTAAATTCAAATATGGAAAATATATCACAACTTTTGTGATTCTATTTCATGATAGCTTTACTTTTTTTAAAAAATTGTTGCCTCAAAAAATTATGTCCGCGGCTAGGGTTGAGTCCACTCTGGCCAGATCCCATGGAAAAGGGCTCATTGTTCATCTTCAATCTGTCTGTCTCTGTTAAGGCTTTACACTCCATGGAAATATGAAGTGATCAGCAGGGGAAGATTCAGGAAAAAATGCAGCAACACTAAGCTATGAGTTTTCTTACTGCCTTTGGGTGAAGCTTTGGAAATCACTGATCTTTCTGTGTCGGTTTCCCCATCTGTCCAATGGGTATAATAACATGGGCATAGATCCTGGGCAGGAACCAGCAGGTCTCTGGTATTCATGTGGTCGTGCACATTTCTCCTCAGAAACTACAGGTTCTGAGACTGCTTTCTATGCTGCAGTTTCTTGGGGAAAGCATTGACTATTTCCTCTGGCAACAGCAGGAAATTATTGAGGAGAAGGTGAGTAATACCAGGTCAGCAAACTTCTTCAGAGTCTGAGGAATGGCATCAGCTCTGTGCCTCCTGCACACATGGAGCTCTGTGCATTGTGCAGTGGCCTGACGTGACCCTGGGTGACCCTTGACTGCAGCAGGCTCCCCTCTGCACTGAGGGAGGGCATTAGAGCCAACCTCATCACTGAGATGGCCAAGTATCCCAGAAGGCCTTGCCCAGCTGCCACGGCTCCTCCAGCCTCCCAGGTGGACGCAAAACAGGTTGCTGCTCAGGAAGGCAGCAATCGCCCACCTCCGCCCATCCCTTTAACCTGGGATGCAGCAGACGTAGGTTCAAGTCCCTGCTTCCCTACTCATCAATGTGTTACCTTGGGAAATGCCTCCATTTCTCTAAACCTCATTGGCTAAAATGAGGGCTTTGAACTAAATGATCTCTAAGATGCTTCTGCCTCTAACTTCCTAAATCCCCTCCCCTGCCCAGCAGATGCCCTTGATTCCTATTTCCCAGTGAGAATAAAGGGCAGAAAATGTGACCGTGCCCACATTCTCTGCTCCCTAACCCCCTAAACAATCAGCGCCTTCTCTCACAATTCTTTCCAATTTCATGAAAAGGAAGTGAAATGTAGGTTTTTCTGTGGCTAGGTGCCCACTTCTGCCCTAATTCTATTCTGTCCTACCTCTCAGGATCAGAATCCACCCATTATTTTCTCCCGCCCACAACTCCACCCCCTCTCTCTGTCCATACCCTTTTCTAGTGTGGAAACCCATCCAGGGGCCTCATCCTAAAACCACCACCACAGCACACCCTCCTTCCCCACTGGCTCTCCCTCAGCTGATGATCAAGAGCCACCTCTAGCAGGTCTGGTGCACCGCTCTGGACAGTTGTGCCCCCAAAGCCCAGGGTCCCTTCCTCCACTGTGAGCAGAGGCCTCTGTGCAGAGCCCCTGTCCAGCGTGCTTGTCCCCCCAGCTCACCACATCCATGCAGAGAAACATGACCAGAGGGACCCGGTGTCGGTCATTTCTATCTTGCTCAGACGGTGCTCCACACACAGTAGACTCAATGTCCTGTGTGCCAAAATATCAGGAAAGAAACAGCACCTGGGAAAGAGGAAGAAACAGTCACCTCTGGGAAGCCACACCCTACGTGGGCTTAAATGTAGGCTCCGAACGCTCCTGCTTGATTCCCAAAGGAACTGGGCTCTTTAGTTTTCATCTATTGGGAATTCTGTTGCCAACCCAAAATGCAGGGCATGATAGAAAGGGAGGCTTAAATTATACTTTTCTTTTCTGGTCAGTTTCCTCTTTCTCTTCCTTCTTAAAAAAAAAAAAAAAAAGTAATTGGGGGGTACTTGAGAAGCTGGGATTTTAAATCTCCCCAGAGGTCAAACAAATTGCATTTTTGCTACAAAGAGCGAGAGGAGGCGGGGGCGGGGGGTGGGGGCAGATGGTAAATTGGCTGCTGGGAGACCCTTTGGTGATGTCTTTCTCGGGATCCCAGCTGGCAAAACTGCTGCAGCGCGAGGGGCAGCCCCTCCGGTGGGTAGATCCAATCGCAAGTAAAGAAACAAGGCGTGCCAGCAGGAGCCTCACCGGCCGGGAAATTATTTCCTAATAAAACTACAAAGGGAAGGACAATAACTGGGCACTGCTGACAAGTATTGTTGTCTTGTATCAAAATCTCTTTATAAACCTGTTTGAAGAACAGAGCTCGGCTTCTCTTTGAAGTCCCAGTTCAAAGCCATTGACTTGCAGGGTTCCCAGCCACAGTGGGGGATGGCAGGGGAAAGAGAAGTCAGAAGGAACTTGGCAAACTCTCTGTGCAAATAAATACCTCGGCACTCTGAGGACAATTTTTTGGTTCGAGTTCCTGTTGAGTTCCTAATTATCAATAACAACTGAGCCCCAGCCTCTGTGCCAGGCACTTCCTGCCGACTATCTTTTGACATTCCCAGAGGCAGGAGCGTGCATCCTTGAAAGTGCTTCTCCTGGAGGGTGGGCACTATGAAGGGAGAGGGAGTGTAGCCCACACCCAGAGCGGGGGGAGTGGCAGTCCTGACTGAGGATAACCCCCATTCCAGAGCTCCCAGCCACGCTGTGTCCCCAAGAGCTTGGTGCGTCTCATCAGTCCATAACCCTGAGTTCTCTGCATCGGATGCCATGCTCTTCACCTCCCCTCCACATCTATCTTCTCTCTTCTTTATCCACTACCTTCGCCCCAGTCCCTTTCTCCAAAACAGGTTCATTTGCTCACGTTCAGTGGTTTTCAAAGTGTGGTCCCTGGCCTGGCAGCAACTGCATCACTTGGGAAGTTGTTGGAAATGCACATTCTCAGGTCCCACCCTGGACCTAAGAGTCAGAAGCTCTAGAGAGGGTAGGGCGGCCCTGCATCTGTGTTATCAGAAGTCCTTCAGGGGATTCTGAGGTTTGAGAATCACTGCTTCAAATCCACGCTTAACAAAAAAAGCTGGCCTGAAGCTGGTGTTGATTTTCCCTAAGATCACAGTATTGGAGTCAGTAGCCAGTTGTTTATACAGGAATGGGTGTCTCAGCAGTAACAGCACAATTCCAACGCTTAATTCAGCTGAGGTTTAAAAAGATTAATAACTACCATCAGGAGTGTAAGGGGAAATGTTTTCTTTGAGGAAGGAGGCCTGTGCCTACCCACCCTCCCCTATTTAGGATGTCTCCTTGTGAACACACTAGGCCTGATAAAAAGGCTCAATGGTTTATTTTACAACACAAGGTCCTTGGCTTTCTGACCCTTGGAACTGTCGACGCTTACCTCTAGAACTAGCTCCGGGATCTCTCACAGGGAATACACCAGACAAAAAATAAGGTGAGTCCTCTTGTCTCTCAAGGAGATAAAGAAGTTTTCATCGTTCTATCTTTTGGGTGTAAATGGGTATGAAATCCTGTCCACACTTGATAGTTGCTTTTGTGTTCCTTTACGTGCATGTAATTCTGACCATGCCTATCTAATATTAAAATAACATCCTCTCTTCCATATTGGCTTGAAGGGGAATTGGCTGGCAGGGTTGTTTTGCTTTTCTAATACAAGAGCAAGGCTTGGTCAATACTCCATGCAGTTCTTTTGCCTCATCATCTAAACCAAGCAGGGAAACATTGGCTGAAGGTAATTGTCCTCAAACATCTTTCCTCCTGGATGAACACCTCCCAGACCTCACACCAGTGGGTACATCTAGTATTGGTCTCCTACATACTCAGCTCATACAGCTTTTCCCCTCACCCTCCATTTGCCTTCTTCTATTACGTTTTTCTTCTTTGCCTTTACTGCCACCGGACACATTACATATAGAGACGCAGAGGTGTTTGCTTATTGTCTGTTTCCCACATTTAGCATGTCAGCTTCATGAGCCAGCATTGTGGTCTGTTCATTGCCCTTCCCTCCAAACCCTGAGCTGGCACATCACAGGCACTAACCTCTTCCCAGATGAAGTCCATCTTCTCCCTGCCTGCAAAGCCCACGCCCTTCCCACTCTGGAAGGGCAGCCCTAGACCACAGTGTTCTTAATCTCCTCTGAAACAAAACAGTTTGCCAAACCAAAAGCTGCTCAGTGTGAAGAGTGTTCCTCGGGCCTGTGACATTAGAATGCTGCCCATCGTAAAGTCATCCGGCCACCAGCTCATTGCATATGTAGTTTTCTGGCTCATAAAAATATCACCTTACACAGTAGCTCGTGAACTTGCCGCCAAGGAAGCGGAGGCCACAGCTCTGGGGCTGCCAGAGAGATACGGCGGGGAGAAGGAGAAGGCAGGGCATGGAGACGGGCATCTGTCGGCCCCGGCAAGCCTCCCCCTTTGACAGAGAATCCTAGAACCAATGCTCTGCTTCATGCCATGCAAATGAGATGCTGACGAGGTCATTGCATTCTGCCAGATGATTATCTCTGACATTTTATTCATAATAATTATAGAGCCTTTCCACCTTCAAAGTGCTTTGCAAACAATAATTAATTAATTAACACTCGTAACACCCCGGTGAGGTAGCTTAGTATTATTAATTTATCTCTACAGCATATTATTATCCATCGTTTCCTCCCTCTCCACAAAAAGGGCTCTGGAGCTTCTGTGCACGGCCAGTTCTCCACCTACCTTATGTGGAGTGAGGCTGTGGATTTTGTTTGTCCCAGTTCCAACATAAACCAACACCTTTTCTGAACTCAAATCTCAGCCTCCCTCCTGCACTCCTTCTCAGTCCTTCTTCCTGCTATATTTGTCCCACTTCCATCTTTGTCTTTTTTTTTTTTTTTTTTTTAAGACAGAGTCTCACACTGTTGCCCAGGCTGGGGTATTAATCATGCAATCTTGGCTCACTGCAACCTCCGTCTACCAGGTTCAAGTGATTCTCCTGCTTCAGCCTCCTGAGTAGCTGGGATTAGGGGCACCCGCCACTACACCAGGCTAATTTTTTGTATTTTTAGTAAAGATGGGGGTTTCACCATGTTGACCAGGCTGGTCTCGAACTCCTGACCTTGTGATTCTCCTGCCTTGGCCTCCCAAAGTGCTGGGATTATAGGCGCGAGCCACCGCACCCAGCTGCCTTTTTAAAAATTCTAGCACAAGCCTGTTTTTAAGCCCCTTTCCTCTCCTGTCCTCGGCTCTGTTTCCTTTCCATCTTCACAATTCTACCTCCCGCTTTGCTCACCATTCATTCCCTGGTTATTTGGGTTTTAATGATGCAAATTCGACTTCTCTGAGGGGTACTTAAAAGAAGGGTATCACTGAACCCCTCTCTCCTGCCCCACTCCTCATTTTTAGCTCCTTTCCTTGTTGGCCCACAGCGCCCCACCCTTTCTGGTCCTACACCCCACAGCCCCTCCCCTTGTTCACTCACTGGTCCCACACCAACCCATCACTGAGGACCTACTATGCGCTGGCCTCTGGGCTTAGTGTGAGGGTGGGTGGAGGGTTGGTAAAGATAAATTATGACCCAAGGTTCCTTTTCTTTGTGGGGTGCCATAGAAAGATTTGAGAAGCTCTCGGGAATTTCAGAGGCAGGGTTCATTGTAATTCTGCCTAAGAGTAGGGAAAGGGGAGGGGTTACAGAAATCTTCACGAAAGTGAGGACACTTGAAAGACAAGTGAGGTTTTGGGCAGAAAAGAGAGTAAGAGCATCCCAGGTGTAGAAAACAGCACACACAAGGGAAAAGAGAGGAAAGCATGAACTAGGGAATGGGAGTGTGGGCTTGGATCACTCAGATAACCCGGCTTCTAATTTCACCTTGAGCTGTCCCCAAGCAGTTACTACATTACCACCCATTAGAAGGGAGAGGAGAAAGTTGGGGGAGAGGAAGAAGGAGGAGGGAGGGGTAAGGCGGAGGGGAGGGGAATGAATGCCACCAGTACAGAGGGGGCAAGGATTTTACCAGTGATAGAGAGAGAGCAGGGACAACCCACATCACGTGGCAGGCAGCATTTCTCTCCAAAAATCCCCCTCAACACCCTTGCCCACCTCTGCCAAAGTCCCTTGGGCACCAACCCCAGGTTATTCTTTTCCTGGGTTCCACAGTCTTCAAGGCCCAAATCACCAGCCCTGTGAATTTCCCAGGCCCACTCCACTCCTCCTTTTCTAGGGCATCCTCTCACTCTGTCACATCCACTGTCTTCTGGGGTGCAGGTGCGCCACAAACAAAAAGAGCTCCAGACACCAGGATCTTAGCACTCTGGGAGCAGTCATCATCGGTATCAAATAATTTCTTCCTACCACAAATAACTTTTCAAATCCTATTTGTGGAATTACAAATAGCCTGGTGTAGGTTTTGTGTGTGTGTGTGTGTGTGTGTGTGTGTGTAGAAGAGAGTGAACCCTAAGTACCATGCTAAGCAGTATGGACTGGTTTCTTGTTCGTTTCCTGGGGCTGCTGTAAGAAGGTAACACAGACTGCCTGGCTTAAAGGAACAGAAATTCAGTGTCTCACAGTTCTGGAGGCTCAAAGTCCAAAATCAAGATGTAGGCAGGGTTGGCCCCTTTGGAGGGTTCTGCAGGATACTCTGGTCCATGTCTCTGTTTGGCTTTCTGCTGGCAGCCGGCAATTCGTATGATTCCTTGGCTTGGAGATGTATCACCCCAATCTCTGCCTCCGCCTTCCTGTGGCCTCTCCCTGGGTCGGTGTCTTCACATGGCCTTCCTCCTATAAGGACCTTCCTGTTGGATCAGAGTCCTGCCCTCCTCCATAGGACCTCATCTTCAGTGATTGCATCCGCAAAGACTATTTCCATATAAGGCCACATTCTGAGCTACTCGGAGCTAGGACTTCAATGCATCTCTTGCGGGGGCAATGTTCAACCCATAACAAGGATCACTACCAGGTTTCTAAGTAAGTCAGGGAGTTGACTGACTAGATCCACAGCTTGTCAGGAAAGCATCTGCAGCAGCAGCAGTGTGGAGACAGATGGGATATCAGAGAGACTGGACGGAGACCACCAGGAGGGCTGTGGGGACTGCTTTAGTTTCCTCAAAAGCATCTGCATGAATTCAACCCCCCTACGCAAACCTATCTCATCTCCTTCCATCTCATCTCGCATGTGTCATATTCCAGCACAATTCTAAACATCTTAAGAGTAATAGCAACAGTTAATATGTATTGTGTGCTTACTGTATTCTAGGTGCCATGCCAAGTCCCTCAGGAATAGCGTCCCATTTAATCTCCATCATTACTTTTTGGGGTAGATGTTTAGTTAATAAACAAAGCATCAACTCTCTGCCAGATGTCATTCTAAGTGCTTTTAAAAGATAAATTCATTGAATCCTCACAACAGTCCAATGAAGATGATACTATCAACATCCTGATTTTAGAGACATGATAATAAAGGTTGAATAACTTGTCAGAGCTGGACTTCAAACCGAGGCAGTCAGATCTTCGAGTCTGCCCAACCTACGGAAGCACTATTCTGCCTCCATAAACAGCAATAGATGGCCCTTGGAGGGGTAGGTTTCGGGGTATAGAAATGAATCTCTGCTCATAAAAGAAAGAGAATAGGGATGAGGGGCATGGATGAATGGCAATGCTTGGGGAAAGATCTGTCTGTGATGCTCACTCTTTCTCTCCATTAGGGCTATGAGATAAGAGCAGAGATTCTCAAAACAACAGAATGGTCCAGCACACAGAGACGATGTGCCACAGATGGCCGAGCTGCCTCTGGGGTCTGGGAAGGAGACAGGTGATGCTAACTCTCATGCTCCCAGAGAGCTAGGAGAGCAGGGGGCTTCTGAGACAGGCAGAAGCTGTTGCTCTTCTGCAGGCACAGTCCCAGGCGGGGCTCCGCCTCTGGACTCAACCCCATCTTCCACACAGCTGCCAGGGTGATCTTGCGGGACCACCAATCTGATTATGTCACCATCCCCCAGCCGCCACTAAGAATACTCAATGGTTCCCATCACCTACCAGATAAAATCTAAACCAATCTCCCCTATACTCGCCATCCCACCTAATGTTCTAAACTCCAGCCACGCTGTTCAGATGCACCCAGGGTGCTCTGCTGGCTGGGTGTGTGTGCAGGTGGATGTGAGTGTGAAAGCACACATATGTGTGTATGTGGATGCTCATCTTTCCCTTGCCCCCTTCCGACCTCCCCAGTCTCACCCTCTCTGTTTCCACAGCCCCTCCACCTCTTTCCTGCCAGCCCATCCTTTGGGTCTCAGTCACGTGGCACCTGCCAGCGAAGCCCTCCATGACTGTCCCCAAGCTGACTTCGATCTACCTCCATCTTTGCTCCCAGCACTCTTGGGGCCAAACTCTATATAGCTTGTGAGTCATGATAAAATGCACATGGCATAAAACTAACCATCGTAGCTGTTGCTGAGTATGCAGTTCAGCAGTGTACGTACATTCCCATCATTATGCCATCTCCAGAACTCTTTGCATCTTGCTACATGGAAACTCTGCACCCACCAAACTCTAACCCCCAATGCCCCCTCCCCCTAGTCCCTGGAAACCACCAGTCTACTTTCTATCTCTATGAATTTGACTATATCTCCACCACCTCCCCTTTTAAATTGTGTCAGAGTTGTGTCATGGGTAGAGTATCAGAGTCCACTGTTCCATATCATTTTTATTTTAAAACATCTTAGATTCCACTCTGATCTCCCACCCTTCTGGGACAGCAGACATCCCCGCACCATCATTAACAAGCCTACTGGCCCAGGGGAACTGTGCAGATCACCAAAGAGCTGGAGAGCCCACTCCACTCGCTGGCCATTGTCACTCTTTTCTGGTCCCCAGAGTCCGGCACGGTCCCAGCCCACATGGGCCTCAGGGCCCATGGCCTCTCTGCCTCAGGTTCACAACTAGGGAGGTTGGGGTGAAGCTGGAACCCCCAGTGCCTCCCCACCTTCTCCAGGGCTGCTACACCCACACCTTCTAGACCTTTCCATGAGGCCTCACCTTTCTGTCCTCCTCCCTCCCTTCCTTGGTCATCCTCAAAGCCCTCATGATCAGCCTCGTGCCCCGGGAGTCACCTCTCTTCCATCCTGCTGCCCTCAGAGCCTGCTGACATCATTTTTTCAAAGAGCTTGGGACTTCTACAAAAGCCTTTGACTTCAAGCAGCTTCTGTTTTCAGCCCTGAAAATATCCCGAAGCAAGGACAGGCAAAGGGCCTGTCTACCTGTTGGTCACAGAGAACGTAAAAATAGAGCAAAATACAAAATAATAACTCAAAATATTATTCTGCCATATTGATACGTTTTTATATTCTTCTCCCTGCTGGACTGGAAATAGCTTTAGAACTGAGTGGTGTCTCTGCTTTATATCTCTAACACCACTACAATCCAGTAGCTTCTCAATAAATGTGATAGATGTGTATGAACGAGTGCATGAACTAGTAACTCAGGATTTTTCAGCCACAGACATCTCCCCTTTCATATGTACACAGGTACACAGAGGATCCACTCTCGAGCTCAGGTAGGAGATATTGGAAGCATAATCCTACTACTTATAGTATTTAGTTTACACTTAGATTTTCCTGACTAAAAAAGTATACACAATTCAAGAATTTACAATAATAGAAAAATCTACTTCATTTCAATATCTTCGTTTGCGGGAAGAAAGAAAAGGCAGAGAGATACCCTATGGTCTTCTCGCTCTGCAAGGCAGCCTAAACTCGCTGCTCCCATGATACGGCTTAGAATTAGTTCTCTCCAACCTGGAAGTAACCTAGAAATGGGAGCAGAACTCACATGTTCTTCCTATGGGGCCATGCTCTGGGAAAGAGTAACAGAGAGAGGGGAGAGAACGAATTCATAAGTAAAGGATTTCACATCCAGATTGGGGGAAAAAGCCGCAGAAGCACAAGGGCATCAGGCTACACCACAGCCAATGAAGACCTGATGTTCGCTGTGCCCAGCTGGGAGACTGGGAAGTCACGATGTTCTGGGAACCTGGGCCAGTTCTGATAGAAAGAAAGCTCCACCGTGCTGCTGGGCTCCATGGAGAAACTCAGCTCCCGCAGTGGAGCAGCGTCCAGACGGGACTCTCCAGCCAGCCATCTGTAATGGCCAGCCCTATTAACTGACCCCTGATTCATCTTCTCCTATTCACTTCAAAGGACACCCCATGAGGGAAAGAGACAAAAGGCCGTCGAGGGGACTTGGGGGAAGGGAGGGAACTGGCTAAATAATTAGCCCTGCAACCTTCAAAGTCCTCTGTAATCATTAATTAATCCACCCAACTGGGATCGGTGGGCAGATGGGCGCTCACTGCCCGCCCTGACACGCCCACTGCTAAATGGAGCCTGGGGGTTGAGCAAATGCACACAGGAGCAGAGGGGCCACCTGAGGGGAGAGGGACCAAGCCCATAGGCCTCTGGCTTTGAGATTTGCAGTGAATAAAAATCTACGGATAACCTGAGTGAGGTGGCACAAAGGAACCAGGAAGCTTTTGAGACAGAATCCACCCTAAGTCTGGGGGAAATAGGAGCAGTGGGTGGGCTTCTACTCCAAAGGCCAGGTATTAAAGGGTCAGGGTTCTGAAGCTGCAAAGAGACTGCCCCCATGTGAGTGTATCTGAACCCTTGCCGTGGGTAACCCCTCCTGAGAACTGCCTCCTGAGACCATGAAGACCGCTGCCCGGATCCCACCAGCAGAGGTAACGGCAGCAGCTACTGCCCTGAGCAGAATCCCTGAAGACACCCAGAGCAGATGTGCGGGATGGGGGACCCATGTTCAAATTGCAGGGCTTCGAGGACCCACTGCATACTTTACTATGCATCCTGTCACTGTGAACTTCACTATCTAGGTAGATTTTAAATTGTTCCGTCTACACCTTTTTAACTAGGTCTCCCATCCACCAATGTGCACTTTGTGAAACATGATAAACTGAAATAAGAATGCAGTTTAAGATTTATGACCCAAAAATTAGCTCACACTTTCCAGTGATTTATTTCTATCAATGCTTAGGAAGGAAAATGAGTGGTGAGATCGAGATGTCACCGGGGAGACAAACCACTGATTTCTCAAGATGCACAAGTGGTTGGTTACTCACCCCAACAAATTCACAGAAATGCCTGACCCTGGGGAGTGCATTTCCCAAACTCAATTTCAGCATCTAAAAACTCTGTGGACTTGAGGATAGTGAGTCATGCTAGCAAAACTTATAAGAAACTGATATGCACCAACATAATGAATTAACATTATGATTATGATCACGGCTGAACACTCAACAGTGGGTCAGGCATTCGGCAGAACACTTCTCTGCATTCTGTGTGCTTTTCCTTATTTCTCATGCCTACTCATACCTATGAGATGGTGACTCTTCTCATACTCATTTTTCAGAAGTGGAAGCTGAGCTCCAGGTCTCACATATTGTAAATGGCAGAGTCATTTTTCAAACTCAGTATTTTGGCCATTCCTAAATACTTCTCCATTTGTATTTTGGCCATTCCTCTCTGTTGCCAAGACAAGCATGAGTGCCAAGCCATCAAGACAAGGTGTCGCCCTGTCCCACGCTTTCTCTGGGCAGGCAGATTTTCGGAAGGGTGCTCACTGAGACCGAAATTCAAACAAGGGGAGCACTGTGATGTGAGTCACTCAGGGCCTCCCTCAGTGGCTGGACGTACCTGCCAGGCCATCCCTCTCAGAGCACCTTCCCTCTCAAGCCTGGGGGGGTCCTGTCCAGGCTGCTTTGGGATGCTCCCTGTTCTGTTTTCCTGATGCAGGCTGGAAAACCCCCCAACATAGCCATGTGCAACCCTTAAATTCCGATAGGTGCTGGCCTTCTGTTTCTTTGAGGAGACTTTGAAAATCTGTGTTCTAATCTAATCTGTGCTCAAAAGGCAGGAGATAATGGATGGCTCCACTTATATGAGGTCCATAGCAATAGACCAATTTATACAGAGAGAGAATAGACTAGAGGTTACCAGAGACTGGGAGAAGGGAATAGGGACATACTGTTTAATGGGTACAGAGTTTCTACTGGGGATGATGAAAAAGTTAGATAGATAGATAGATAGATAGATAGATAGATAGATAGATAGATAGATAGATGTGATGGTTACCCAGCATTTTGAATGGATTTAATGCTACTGAACTGTGTGCCCTTATGAATGCTTATGAATGCTTAAAATGATACATCTTATGACATTTTCACCATAATAAAAAGATAAATAGATAACATCTGATATATGCTGCAACATAGATGATGAGCCTTAAAGACATCATGCTAGGTGAAATAAACCAGACACAGAAGGACAAATACTGTGTGATTGCACTCACGTGAGATAGCTAGAGTGCTCATATTTCTAGAGACAGAACATGGAATGGTGGTTGCCAGGGCCTGGGGAAAGAAGAGAATGAGGAGTCGGTGTTTAATAGGTATAGAGTTTCAGTTAGGGATGATGAAAAAATACCCAGGGCTGGATGGTGGTGATGGTTGCACAAGGTTATGAATGTGCTTAATGTCACTGAAATGTACTTTTTAAATGGCTAAAATGGTAAATTTTATGTTATGTATATTTTACTCCAATGGACAATTTTTAATAAATGAGGGAGAAGCTGTTTTGTCCCACACACCCTTTAAAAAGAGACTCCCTCGTAATAGGGGCCTAGGAGTCTCAAATATTAGACACAGTGAGTCCCCTCCACAGGCTTCCGGCTGCTGGAGGGGCACCTCACAGTTCTGAGGATGTAACCAGGCAGGAGACAGAGCTGAGGAGGGGTGGGCTCTTGTGGGGCTCCCAGATGCCCCCCAATGTCTCCACAGGATTGGCTCTGCATGGCATCCCTCTGCCCAGGGCCACTACCTCTGTTTTCCTGGCTCAGCCAGCGAGCTAAGGAGCTGTGTCATTGGTGGCTGTCGGGGTCCTGCTCTGGGCTACTTTATAGTTCCAGAAGTGTCCATTTGCTTCCCTTACCAATATCCCTGCTTTTAGAAAACTCAATACTCTTAATGCTCAATTCACAAACAGAGAAGTCATGATTCCAATACTCCAGGGTTTCAAAAAAAAAAAAAATCAGACACATTGATAAAGACATAACAATACGTATTTTTTAAATGTCCCCACTCCATTTCTCATAAAGTAAGATGCACTGGCATTTCTCCCAGGACTCCAAGGACAATAGTCACTGCCACATTTCCAGCCCAGAGCAGTCAGCAGGCCACCTTCACATCCCTCCCTCTGCTGGGTGACTTGCAGACTCTGAGCCTCCTCCAGGACCTTTGGAACTACCTGGCATCCCTTTTGGGAGCAGCTCTCAAAGCAGGATCCCCCTGCCCTTTCTAGAAGAGGATCTTCCTCAAAGCCCTGGTGAGAAAAGCGCCAGTCCCTGGGAGACCTGCTATCCTCTCAGCAGTCAGCACAGGTGAACAGGGACTGCAGCAGGTGTCTGTGTGACTTTGCCATTGACAAGTACACCCAGCAGTGCCTTGAGACCTGCTCAGAAAGTTATCTGCTGATACCAGACCCGTGGACACCTCCAGGAGCTGCCAGGGGATACTTGGCCTCAGCCACTTGCTGGTGCAGCCAGAAGCCTGCCCAGGCCGGTGCTTTGGAGCTGCGAGTGATCCTGCTTCCTGACAAGGGCCGGCTGGGCTCCCCAAGCCTCCTGGTCTTCAGACTCCCTGGGCTCAGCCTCCTACGGCACTCTTGAGCTTCAGAGACGGCTGGTTCTGTGACTGGAGCTGTCAGCTGCAGAGATACTGCAGAGACCTTTTAAAATTCATGGCCTTACCCATCAGAGTTCAGAAACAGATCAGACTCCAAGATGAAAGCGTGGTTTACCCTTTCCCTGGTCCTGCCGGCCCCTTCCCATCTCCCATTCCACCCTCCTTTCCATGTGTCCTTCCCGCAGCTTTCCTTCCCCATTGTCCTCCAGGATATTTTGCATTTATCCTAGTTTTTAATCCACCCGCTTTCATCAACCAAAGCCAAAAGAACACTCCCCTGTTTCCAAAAAGAACATTTGCTCAGCTGGCAATGCAGGGCTGACTCTCAAAGGTATCTCCCTTTGTCAGGTAGGAAAGGGCCACCAAAGGTGCGGCTGGGCAAAGGAGATAGAGCAGAGTTTTGAATGGAAAAGGAGGTGGGCGGCAAGAGGTGCAGAGTTTTCATTTTTTTCCAAGAAAGGCATTTGCTGAAGGGCCATTCACTTGAGCCTGGGAGACAGGGGTGATCCTGGGGCAGGGCAGACGGGCTGGCAGCAGCAGCACACCCTGCCAAGGAAGATGAAAGAGCACTGTGTTTGCTTCTTGCCATGGGTATAAGCAACAACAGAGATCCTCTCAGGAGAATTCCATCCCCAGACCTTTCCTTGCAGCATTTCTTCTGTTGGGCCTTTACTGAGAGACAGCACCTAGTGCCCTCATTGATGTGGGCACTAGGAAAGCTCACTCTCCTCCCAGACACAGGCTGCCACACTCAAGGCACAGAGACTCTTGGCAGCCACAAGAAGTGAATGGAAGAGAAACAAAGCCTGCTGACTTCAGGTGCATTGACCCAGTGGCCAAGATGGCATGTCCAAGCCATAGAGAGAGAGTCTGTCCTGGGAATGAATGATTCCTTTTGGAAGGAATGATGGATAATACTTATCAAGAATTTATCTGTACCTGGCACAGTTCTAAACTCTTCACCTACATCAGTTCATTTAACCCACATATCAACCTTATGTAGTACCTCATTAGCCCCATGTGATGGTTAATTTGATGCACCTACTTGGCTAGGCCATGGAACCCAGATATTTGGTCAAACACCAGTGTAGTTATTGCTGTGCAGGTAATTTTTAGATGAGATTAACACTTACATCAGTAGTCTTTGAGCAAAACAGGTTACCCTGAATAATGTGGGTGGGCCTCATCCAATCAGTGGAAGGTCTTAAGAGAAATGACTGAGGTCCCCTGGGGAAGAGAGACTTCTGCTTCAGAATACCTTCCCACTGGAACACCATCAACTCCTCCCTGGGTGTCCAGCCTGCCCTGAACGTTTTGGACTTGCTAGTCTCCACAGTTGCTTGAGCCGATGTCTTAAAATAAATCCCCTTCCCCTTCCCCTTCCCCTTCCCCTTCCCCTTCCCCTTCTCCTCCTCCTCCTCCTCCTCCTCTTCTTCTTCTTCCTCCTCCTCCTCCTCCTCCTCTTCTTCTTCTTCTTTTTCTTCTTCTTCGTCTTTTTTTTTCCTCTCTCTCTCATTCTGTCTCTCCACCCCACCCATACCCACACCCTATTGGTTCTGTTTCTCTGGAGAACCCTAATACATCTTACCTAAAGATGAGGAAACTGGGGTGCAAAGCAGTCTGTTGCTTTGCTCAAGGCCTTGAGACCAGTGAGTGTCCCAGGCAGGACTAGAATGCATGCTGCCTGGCCCCAGACCTGGCTCAGGTAACCAGACAGGCTGCTGCTTCCCTCAGCCACAAGAAGTCACAGCTACCTCTCCATTCACAAACCAAAGAGGGTAGAAGGTGGAAGGAAAATGCATTAAAAGTAAAATTCAGCTGGGTCAATGGACAAGGACAGGATGTAGACTATAAAACCAATGATATTTGTTTTCATTCTAGGCTTTATTTTGATATCTGTGACCTTAAGTGTGATTTACATCTCTCTGAGCTTCCATTTTCCTGATCTGCAAAATACCATAAAAACTTTGCAAGGCTACTGAGGGATTAAATGGGATAATTTTATGTGCAAATAGTATTTTCCAGGATATGAGTGAAATCACGTGGTTTCTGTGATTAAGACAACTGTTCCAAATTCTAGTGGTCTAAGTCCCCACTTGCTTGACTTACAAGAGATCCAGCTATTTACAGAAATAAATAACTCTCTCCAATAAGTTTCAGGTCCTCAAAGCCGCCGACCTGTGCCCCTGCTGCCCGTGTTCTCATCCCAGGGGTGGGATCCCAACTATCTCAGTCCTCAGGGCCAGACAGTATAGCACTGCCTTTCACGGAGCTCTCATCCACCTGAGTTCCAATTGCTGATCAAAACAATGCCCAGAGCAAAGCTGCACCCCTAGCAGGTGCAGTCTGGGCTACAAAGTGGGGTCCACTGCCCAGACTCTCCCCCTCTGGGCCAGCTAAGCATATGATACCCCTCTTGCTCATGGTGATGACTCACCAGGATCTCCCCTCCCTGTTCCTCATCCCTACCCACCCATCCATGAGATCTGTCACTGTGCCCAAAGCCTAATGGCGCATGGGACTTGTGTATTTCTCTCTCAGAGGGCTTCTCCAGCCCCCATGGAAATAAGCATATACAAAAGGATGTGAAGAAGAAAGAAGCTTCACCAGTAACATCTCTGTACAGATCCTACCAGGCCGAAAGAACAAAAAGCCTAGCTGTGGGGTGCTTGTTTTGCTTTTTGGTTTTGTTTTCACTGAGGTTTCTATCACATGTTAAAGATGTCCCATGTGTCAGGAACCATCACAAAGCACTTGACCTGCTTTATCTCATTCAGTCGTCCCAACACCTCTGATGTTGTGTCATTCATGTTCCCATTTTATGGATGAAGAAAACTGAGGCTTAAAATGCCTCACAAATAGTGACTGAGCCAACATACAAACCTAGGCTTGTCTGGCCCCAGAGCCCGCATCCTTCACCACCACACGGCACCTTTGTAAAGCACACAACTATTTGTGTCCAACAAATATTAGTTATCTTTTCTAGAAGCCAAGAGACATTTGTTCTATCCCAACTCTGTCTCTTAGAAATCAAATGGCTCAGCTTCCATATCTGTAAAAAAGAGAGAACTAAAGTAGAAAATTCTTATTGTTTCCTGAGGCTCTAAAAATCTACAATCCTAAGAATTAGTGGCCAGAGACCCTAAGCTGCTTAATACATTTATACCACATCCTCCTCAGCTGGTACTCGGCATTGAGGAAAATTCTTAGAAACAGAAATAAACAAAAATATTAAGCATAAGGCATCATCAGATTTACATGTTATGCTGCAAGATTTATTGTTCTTTTCCTTTTCCTTTAAATGGGAACATTTAGGTCCAGGATATATGGTCATAATATCTCTGAGATGGGAGCTATTAGTGACTGGGCAAGCACATTTCCAATTCTAAGAATCTTCTCTGAAATTACATGCTTGATAATGTGAATATTAAAATTCCCCCTTCACCCAATAGCAATGTGGAAAAACATCTGTCCTTTTTGTTTTAAAATAAACATTGAGAATCTCTCTTTTAAAAATAGTAGAAATAATCATGAAACTAAGTATAACCAAAAGAAAAAGTATTTGAGAAGAACTGAAAGATTAAGGGAGAAACTTGATATAATATCCATCTCCTTGTACTCATCTTCTTCCTTTTAGCTTAATGCCACCTCCTTCCTGAGCACAGAATTGGAACCCATGACGGACGAGGTCTTAGCCTCACGTATGGGTAGAGACCCATGTAAAAATAAACAGAGAGGAAATGCTGACGATGCCTTTCAGGCCACTCAGACCAATTCACTTCAACATGCTCATTGCTCCATTTCATTTCCTACACCTTGGCCTTGCATACTCTTGCCATGCAAGGGCCGACTCCCAGTAGGGAGTTGATTATTTTGTTAAGGAATTCCAGAGCCCCAGTCAGACGGGGGTCCGCATTCTGCTCCAGTGCACACACTCCACAAATCTCTCTCTCCTCTCTCTTATTTTTCATTTTTAACCATTTAAATTCATGTTTTTTTAATGTATTGCTAATGCATGACAAAGTGTTCCAGAGGGACTGTCAAATTCCACAAAATACACCTTCATTAACTCTCTCTACAAAGATTTACCATGTCCCTACTATGCCAGCAGGTGTCTGTACAGAAACAAAAAGGCACAATCACCACCCGAAGGAACCACCTGTAGGATTCAACGCGGAGGCTGCCTTCTCCGGGATGCCCTCCTCAGCACCCAGGTCAGGGTCCTGTGGCATTGGGTCTCAGAGTCCATGATTCACCTCCACGGCTGCGTGATTGTTAGCTTAGTAAGGAGGCCCTCATTGCTTTCTTCCAACCAGTGGGAGACATTCAAATAGGATGCAACTCACAACTCCCTTAGCCAGAGTTGCAGTAATGATAATAATGGTAATGATGTTGATAATCCTATAAATGAAAAAAAAAAAAACTTTAACTCCTTTTTAAAGAAGGATTTCTTGCTTATCACCTTTGATCCTGAATCCCTGCATGTACCTAAGTGCAGGCTTCTTGGGGCTCAACACATGTCTGGGAGGATGCCAAGATGGCAGAATGATGTCAGTTTCTCACGGGGTGCTGCTCCCTCAGATCTGTACCATCCTGCCTAATATACGTCAGCTGCATCGAAATGAAAAATGAATAGGAAGTAGATCTTGCTGCTAAAACATATGTGTCAGAAAATCATTATGAGTATTAAATTACAGCAATAAAATGAACCAGAACTAATCTTGCAAATTAAGATCCAGTAAAAATTTTTTTATGGCCACACCTTTTCTTAAAAATAAAAAAAGAAAGAAAGAAAAAGAAGATTTAGCTTAACAGTATTAAAATTGACTAAGGATTTTGAGGGTGAGATGGAAATAGTTACTGATCAAGAAATTTTCATATGACAAATAGATTTGGATTTTTGGAAGGTGGGGTTGGAGGTTGTCAGGAGGAAGTTGAGAATACTGCCCCGTGCCAAACGGTAAAATGATCAGTTTTTAAGCTGACATACCTATGTATTTTACATGTAAAATTTATGTATACATATTCCCCTTCCTCTCTTTGGCTCCCCCCAAATCCCCCAACCTCCCACTCCTTAGATAAGGTTCTGCTGACACAAGAAACTAGTAAATTTCTAAATTTCTGACAACCTCTTATTTTTAAAGGAGACGCTGCTGTCGTTCAAATTAAATCTGAAGCTATAAACAAACCTTTAGAGCTTTGCCTGTTCACTGGAATAACAGGATATCTCCCTCCACCCTCCAGCAGGAGAGAGACTGTAATTAGCTCATTGTCCGTGAATAGGCACAAAAGAGGCGGTGCTCCCCATACTGGCTCCCTTTCAACAGCAGATCGCGGGGCAGATGTTAATTAATTAAGTGAGTAACTTCCACCATCTTCCAGGAACACCATGGAGCCCGACTCCCGGTTCCAAAAGGGACACTGAGGATGAAGATGAAATACCCTGGCCAAGGACTCACAGAGAGGGTCCTCGGAGAAGCAAAAAACACCACCAGGATTCACCTCCCTGCTGCAGCCCGCTTCCTGGCGCTGGTTTTGGCAGCACATCCCGGGTTGTTCTGTGACACCCAGGGAACCAAACTATTTATAGCCATGCAATCATTATAAATAAAGCTGTTTATAACATCGAACCTTGGCCCCGCATGAGTTAAAACTCTAGACTGGCAGCTATAAATAACTCTGTTATGCGCTCGAGTGTGACTATTGACTGATACTTCCTCAAATTGTGACAAATAATGACAAGTTTGTTTGACAAACATCCCACTGACATTCATCTGATTTTGAATAAGTGGTGCTGCTTTCTTAATTTGGTCCCTCAGGCCCAGGACTTCAGGAACTTTCTTTATTCTTTCTCTCTCTCACCTCCTGCATCAGGAAACTGTCCTGTGTGTAGTTGTTTTTTCCCCTAATCAACTGGAAGGGATTTGGGGCCTTCTAAAGGGAAGCTTATTAAATCCACTGTTTCTCTCTTGGGATAATTCTGCTTTAGGGCCTTTGCAAGGGTCTGGGGAGTTTTGTTAATGACAGGAGAGAAGGAGGGAGGGGTAGAAAAATGTGGGCCAGGCTGTGGGGGTAGGTAACACAAGGTGGAAAGGGGAAAGCAGAATTTAACATCAGACTGACTGGAATGTCAGTCTTTAAGGGGGACCCGAAACCTAGAAATCTGAGAAGTAGTTTACAGTGAATCAATGAAAGACAAGATTCTGGATTGAGGGATTTACCTCCCAGGGCTTCTGGTCTGAGAGATCTTGTAGATCCAAGATTGGGGTCCCCAAAGCTTGGGTTCTCTTTCGAGGTCAGCTGATATTAACATACAACATGAGTGGCATGAGATTCTAGAGCTCTGATGGACCTATTAAATGTTCTCATGTGACTCAGTCATTTCCCAGGTCGAAGAGCTGAGGCCACAGGGGCTCCCAGGACTCCTTAGAGCAGAGCTAGACTAGAACTCAGCTCTCTGGACTCCTGGCTAGAAGCTTTATCTTTCATCAGGAAATTAATTAACATGTGAAAAGCATGTGGAATTGTCCCTGGTCTGTGTTGAATCTTTTAAAGGAGCACTGCATTCCCACTGTCCAGGTTGCACATCTTTTCTGTCTGTATTAACTCTATTTGCACAGTCTCATGCAGCACCCATGGTCTCCAATCCCTCTTAAGAGAGCTTTCACTGCAATCTTGTGAATATGCAAAACAGCTGCTCACTGGTCTCCCCACTCCCAGACCAAGCTGGGAGCGCAGTAAGAAGACCTGACTCAGGAGCCTGCAAAGACAGAGGTGGCACCTGAGAGCGAGTCTCCTTAAGTTTTGTGCCCTAGGATCTTCATGTGACTCACCCTAGTCCCAGCCACGCTTCCCCAAATAAACATCTCCCAACTGGTTTGCATGTCTGCAAAAATTACTGCAGACATCTCACCCTTGCTGACAAAGTCCTCTAGCCTCGTCTCTCCCACTTCTCCAGCCCAAGTCTATGCTTTACGCCAAAGTGTACTCCTCACTCTTCCCACAACACGCACTCTCAGATGCTTCCCATTCCCTTTGATAAGAATGCCCCCTTTACATGACAAAACCCTGACCATCTTTCCTGACTCATTGCAGATGCCCAAGGAAACCCTTGCTGACTGATCCGGCAGCTGTGATGTGCTTTCCTTGGAAGCCCCATCACCCTTATTTATACGTCTCTTTCAGCGCTGGCCTGTCTTAATCCTGCCTTACAGTTATTTGTGAATGTGCTTATGTTTAATCCTCCTTTCTAGTGGTAAGGGGGAGATCTTTCTTAATCATTTTGGTGTCATCTAGCACAGTGTATACCTAGAAAAAGATGAATGAAGTCTTTTAAATCTGCTTCCTAAAAGTGCAAGCAAAAACACAGAAAGAAATAAACCGGAAAATCTTCAAAAGTAAAAAATGACAGTATCAGCTAAGAAAGATTTGGCCAATGTGTAAATAAGTAGCAAAACCTAAAATGGCCCAGCCTGATAAGTGCATGCGTCTCTAGAACCAGCAACAGACATAGAAACTGGCAAGCTAGTGAGTAAGAGAACTGGAAAGAAAGAGGCCAAATAACTGGGCAATTAAATAAGTTGGAGGATCGCAGGGGCCAATGTCTAACCCACTGCCAGTTAGCCGGCCAGCAAACATTTATTTAGAGCCTGCAAGCACATGGCACAGAGCTGCTTGTTAAAGAAGAGATGTTTTCCTGGCCTTCAGGAATTGACAATCAGCTCTAATTTCTACAATTTCCCTGCCATTTCAGCTTTTACTAAGACCTGTGGAACTCCAAGTCTCTTGTTGGTTCCCAAATTCTTAACAATGAGAGAATTTGTCAGGCTTTGCCCAGCCTCCCCAGAGAGTCCATATCCGTGTGTGTGTGTGTGTGTGTGTGTGTGTGTGTGTGTATCAGTCCTGGTTTATCAGCCTCCTGTGACCTGTCAGGGCTCTTGGTCCTTCGAGGTCCTTGCGACACTCCATGGACTCATGACAGAACTCACTGCATCAGAACTAACCCATCCCGGAGAAGAAGCAGATGAGAAAACAGCAGCTGACAAGCGAACCACTAAAGAGGAAAAACCAAATTAAACATTCCTTAAGAAGCCAAGTTCTCTTTCTTCCTCAGAAATGACACGGGAAGGAAGGCGCGGGGCAGGAGAGGGGCTCCGAGTCCCTTTGCGCTGTTCCATATTAACACAGTCACACTTTGCGATGCACTTGTCACTTCCAATCAACACCAGGGCTTTTCGGGGCCCGGACACTCATTGAAGGGATTGTTACTGTTGGTGAATGGGGAATTAATTAATGCAAAGCCAACCAGTTCATAAATGCCTGCTTTGTGAGCAGTTCCTGCATCCCGGGGACCGCGACTCCTGTGGTCAGTGAAGCCCCAGGACTCCGTGTCAGCAAATGATATTTATGATCGCCATCGGCCCCTTCTTCAAACCACCCGGGGGAAGCGAGGCCTCACCTGGAGCCCGGGCTTTTCCCGCTGTGGGCACAACCAAGGGTCCTCGGGTTTCTCTGGGGCTGAGCAGGCAGTGCAGAAAAACTCTCTCCAGTCTTCTGAATCTCTCGCCCACAACCTGACTGACTTCGTGAAGAAAGGTTTCATTTGCAAGTCATAGTGATGGGAACAGGCATGCAAACAGAGAAGCTTTTCTCAACCCACCCCATTCCAAATTTGGTTACTTGACCTCTGGGCAGGTACAAGAACGTGCACACACACATACGCACACAATCACACACACACACTCAAACAGTGCCACATATACGCACAGAATTTCTCTGATCTGTTACCTACACAGTCGTCAACTACTTTAAAAATCAGTTCTGATTTAAATGTGGCAAATGGACTCTTCAGGTAACCTAGTTACTAAGAATATAAGATGGAAAAAGTGGTAACCAAACATGCCAAGCCCCTTCCATCATATAGACACACACATCTCATTGAGAGTACACAATGTAGTTTTATTCCCCCTCCAAAAAAAAAAAAAAAAAAAAAAAGTTGGTCCCAAGTTCTGCTGACATAACATGTCCAGGCCCTGCCTCTGCTTTTTTTTCTGTGGTGGCTTTGCTACCTCCTCGCTTTAAACTGCCATGACGCAGTCCTGAAGACTCCCTTTTGCCTTTAAAATATAATGCACTATGATATTAAAGATGGTGGAACTAAGGATGGGTTTTGTTTCCTTTATGCTTTGCTGTGGTATCTAAATGTTCTATGATTAAGGTGTGTTTTATAGTCACTAAAAAAATGTATGATGTAAAAGGAGAAAAGAATGTTAGTTTCAAAAAATCCCTCAAGAGCCTGACTTTGGCAGCTTTATCTGATTTTTGAGGAAGTAGTGCTCTGGTCTTGAAAATTAGCCTGGGTCATAAAGCAAGGAGACTGTGACATTTTCTGAAATTGGATCCCATACTGCTGGTTTCTGTCTGACCTTAGGAAAAAAGCGGGAAGTAAAAAAGAAGTTTATCCTTGGAAAATGCATTCTCTCCTTGCCATGTCCTTAACCCTCTTCCTATAACCTTGCCACCACCCTAGGAGTTCCCATCACTTTTCCTGTTTTGCTTTTTTTTGTTATCGTTACTTAAAACATACCCTAAGGATAGGGTGTAGGTATCAGTCATCTACACATTAGTATAAATTAAATTAATCAATATTACTTTAATCCCAATGTTATAAATTCCTATTTGTATTTTAATTCAAAATCCAATTGTATAATAAAATGTACCAGCTAATGAATAAAGGAGCTAATCTCTATCCTCTCTAGATCAGACATCTAGGCTACTGGCTTCTCTGTTTTGGGAAAGGTAGTCCCTGGAACAAATCACATAGTGCTGTGATAAATTTTTCCACATTAGCTATAGAATATCACCATTTAGTACCTCTATCCCTTTAGAAAGAACTCACTCTCCAGAGACATAGTTAAATGTAGGAATGGTTGCAGATAATGTGCGGTCTACAAAAATATTCATTAGCCCCAGAACTTTTGAAAAACAGTATTCTTTATTTCTACTTGGTAAATCGTATTTGCTACACATAGACATTGAGTATATATATTGAGTGCATGATAAATCAAAATGTGTAATGATCTTGAGTGCTAGATTTTGGAAACAGAGGAGGAAACTATATCCCAGAGAAGTTAAATATCTTGCTGCAGGTCATTCACTGGTCGATACACTAGAGCTTGAACCAGAAAGAATGGTTTCTGATTCCTAGACTGGGCTCTTTTTGTTTCAGTGTCTTATCTCCCAAGCTACCTAATTCAAGTTCTGGAAAGATCTGATTGCCTCAAGTCTGGGAATGATCCTCCAACGCTTTCTTTTTGGTAATTCTTGGCAAGCAGGCTGAGAAACGAGGCTGACTCAGCAAACACCGTGTTTCTGACCCTCCTGAGCTTTCTCTGTTTATTAGACCATGCTCTGCAGATAAAAGGGCAACAAAAGACAGGAAAACTTAGGAAGAGACAATCACTTGTAGTTGCCTTTTCCATCCTTCTGATCCGTATCACAATCATTGTGGTCAATCCCTGGTGTCCGGAGCCATGAGGCCCGGAAATTGCCGTGGCCTCTGTTGCTTAAGCTCCGCATTGCGGAGACAAGATGGCGCACTTCCTGGTTCTTCATCATCAACTTTTCCCACGCGCGCGAACTTTTCCCGCACACGCGTAAATAACTTCCCGCGCCCGGGAAAGACTAAGTCTACCGAGCATGCTCCTGGTGACGTCTCTCATTATTCTCCTCCCCGCCTGCTCTGCCGCACTTCCTCTTTCTTACCAGCCTATATAAGCTGTACCAACGCCCTCATTAAACGAGACTTGATCAGGATACTGTTTTGTCTCCATTACTTGTGTCTCTTGTCTCTCTAAAGACCCCCTCCTCCAAGGTCTGTGTTAAGGATCCCGCTGAACGGGACACGTGGCGCCCAAACGCGGGGCTTGGATACGAGGGAACTATGTGAGGAAGAGGGCGCATAGAAAGGCCGGCGACTAAAGTGAAAGAAAAATCCCTCTGACCGTCACGGGAGCCAGCTGCGTTGGAGTTGAGGGTAAGTTACGCGCCTGAAATGGGACAAGAATTAAGCCAGCATCAAATCTACGTAGGACAATTAAAAGAGGCTTTAAAGACACGGGGAGTAAAGGTTAAAAGTGGTGACTTATTTAGATTTTTTGATTTTGTGAAAGATACCTGCCCTTGGTTCCCACAGGAAGGAACCATTGATATAAAAAGATGGCGGAGGGTGGGAGACGCCTTTCAAGATTATTATAATACCTTTGGGCCAGAAAAAATTCCTGTAACCACCTTTTCTTATTGGAATTTAATCAAGGATCTAATAGATAAAAAGGAGGCTGATCCACAAGTAATGGCTGCGGTCGCCCAGACTGAGGAGATTTTAAAGGTCAGTTCTCAGACCGACCTCGGGAGCCCCCCTGCCAGACAAAGAAGTAGATCTTATTTCTCTTGAAAGTGATGACGAGGGGGCCAAGGCTCCTTCTGTAAAAGACAAAATGATGCTAGGTGAGAAAAGGCCCAAAAAATACCCAATTCTGCAAACATCACAAAAAGATAAAAGTAATGACAATCCTGACCTTTCAGATATAAATTGGGATGACTTAGAGGAAGAGGCAGCTAGATATCATAATCCTAACTGGCCTCCCTTTTGCTCACGTCCGCCTCCCTATAACGGGACACGTGGCGCTTCTGCATCCACGTAATGGCGGTAGTCAATCCAAAAGAGGAACTCAAAGAAAAAATCGCTCAGCTTGAAGAGCAAATTAAGCTAGAAGAGTTACATCAGTCACTAATCATTAGGCTGCAAAAATTAAAAACAGGAAATGAGAGTGTAACTAATTCAGAGAATATGGGAGGCTTCCCTCGCCCACCTCAGCGGCCTGGACAACATGTCCCAAAAGGAAGATTTTCTACTAGCTGAGACAGGGAAGAATCCTCCCCTAAAGATACCTTCCCAGTAACTGAAACTGTAGATGGACAGGGTCAGGCCTGGAGGCATCATAATGGATTTGATTTCACTGTCATAAAAGAATTAAAAACTGCTGTTTCTCAATATGGAGCTACTGCTCCATACACTTTTGCTATAGTAGAGTCTGTGGCCGATAACTGGCTTACTCCAACAGATTGGAACACACTAGTCAGAGCAGTCCTCTCAGGGGGAGATCATTTGATTTGGAAATCGGAGTTTTTTGAAAATTGCAGAGATACAGCCAAAAGAAACCAACAGGCAGGAAACGGTTGGGACTTTGATATGTTAACTGGCTCGGGTAATTATACCGACACTGATGCTCAGATGCAATACGACCCTGGATTATTTTCACAAATCCAGGCGGCCGCTACAAAAGCCTGGAGGAAACTCCCTGTTAAAGGAGACCCAGGAGCTTCGCTCACTGGAGTCAAGCAGGGACCTGATGAGCCGTTCACAGATTTTGTACATAGGCTCGTAACAACCGCAGGAAGGATTTTTGGTAATGCTGAGGTGGGTGTAGATTATGTTAAACAATTGGCTTATGAAAATGCCAATCCAGCTTGTCAAGCGGCGATCTGACCTTATAGAAAGAAAACAGACTTAACTGGATATATCCGTCTCTGTTCAGACATTGGGCCCTCCTATCAACAGGGTTTAGCAATGGCCGCAGCTTTCAGTGGACAAACCGTAAAAGACTTCCTTAATAATGAGAACAAACAAAAAGGAGGGTGTTTTAAATGTGGCAAAAGGGGACATTTTGCAAAAGATTTCCGCGGGGATTCAAATAAAAACTCCGAAGCAAAGGTTCCAGGCCTTTGCCCAAGGTGTAAAAGAGGAAAACACTGGGCTAATGAATGTAAATCTAAAACTGACAGTCAGGGAAATCCTTTACCATCCCAACAGGGAAACGGGATGAGGGGCCAGCCCCAGGCCCCGAAACAAGCTTATGGGGTGGTCAGCTTTGTTCCAGGCAGCAGCAACAATCCATTTCATGATTTAGTAGAGCAACCCCAGGAAGTGCAGGACTGGACCTCTGTTCTACCTCCCACACAGTATTAACGCCTGAGATGGGAGCACAAGCTTTAGGCACTGGAATATATGGGCCTTTGCCTCCTGATACCTTTGGATTAATCCTGGGAAGAAGCAGTGTCACCATGAAAGGTCTACAAGTCTTTCCAGGAGTAATCGATAACGATTATATTGGAGAAATTAAAATTATGGCCAGGGCTGTTAACAGTATCATTACTGTTCCTCAAGGGGATAGAATAGCACAGTTAATCCTATTGCCTTTGGTTAAAACTACTAATAAAATCCAACATCCTAACAAAGGAACAGGAGGTTTTGGATCTTCAGACATATATTGGGTACAGCCAATTACTAATCAAAAGCCCTCCCTGACCTTGTGGCTAGATGGCAAGTTGTTTACAGGGTTAATAGATACAGGGGCTGATGTAACCATCATCAAACAAGAGGACTGGCCCTCTCACTGGCCTACCACAGAGACTTTAACTAACTTAAGAGGAATTGGGCAAAGCAGTAATCCCAGACAAAGCTCTAAATACCTCACCTGGAAAGATAAAGAAAATAACTCAGGTCTCATTAAACCATTTGTTATCCCTCAATTGCCTGTTAATCTTTGGGGCCGAGACCTACTCTCCCAGATGAAAATTATGATGTGCAGCCCTAACGATATAGTTACTGCACAAATGCTAGCCCAAGGTTATAGCCCCGGAAAAGGACTGGGAAAAAGGGAAAATGGTATTCAACAGCCTATTCCAGCCTTAGGACAATCTAACACAAAGGGGTTTGGAAATTTTTAGCTTCGGCCATTGACATGCCTGCACCCCAAAAGTGTGCTGACCCCATAACATGGAAGTCAGATGAGCCTGTTTGGGTTGATCAATGGCCTTTAGTTAATGAAAAGCTAATTGCGGCCCAACAGTTAGTGCAGGAACAGCTAATGGCAGGGCATATTGCAGAGAGTAACTCTCCCTGGAATACACCCATGTTTGTTATCAGAAAAAGGTCCGGTAAGTGGAGACTCTTACAAGATTTAAGGGCAGTAAATGCTACTATGATCCTCATGGGTGCCTTGCAGCCCGGACTACCCTCTCTGGTAGCAATCCCTCAAGGATATTTTAAAATTATCATAGACCTTAAAGATTGCTTTTTTACAATTCCCCTTCATCGTACTGACCAAAAACGATTCGCCTTTAGCTTACCATCTATAAATTTTAAAGAACCAATGAAGCGATACCAATGGAAAGTGTTACCTCAAGGTATGGCCAACAGTCCCACCTTGTGTCAAAAATATGTGGCTACAGCCATACACTCAGTTAGAGAGACATGGAAACAAATATACATTATACATTATATGGATGATATCCTCATAGCAGGAAAAATGGGAGAACAAGTTTTACAGTGTTTTGCTCAACTCAGACAAGAACTAACCACAGCGGGGTTACAAATAGCTCCAGAAAAAATACAACTACAAGACCCTTATACATATTTAGGTTTTCAAATAAATGGACCTAAAATTACTAATCAAAAGGCAGTTATCCGTAAAGATAAGTTACAAACCCTCAATGATTTCCAAAAGCTCCTTGGAGACATAAATTGGCTCCGGCCATACTTAAAACTCACCACGGGAGATTTAAAACCTTTATTCGACACCCTGAGAGGTGACCCCAACCCTAAGTCCCTTAGGTCGTTATCAAAAGAAGCTCTTTTATCACTTAATAAAGTAGAGGTGGTCATTGCTGAGCAATTTGTTACTAACATAGACTATTCACAGCCATTAACCCTTTTAATATTTAACACAACACTAACACCTACTGGTTTATTCTGGCAAAATAACCCTATTATGTGGGTCCACTTGCCTTCATCACCCAAAAAGGTATTACTCCCCTATTATGATGCCATAGCAGATTTAATTATTCTAGGGAGAGACAATAGCAAAAAATATTTTGGAATTGAACCCTCTACGATCATACAACCTTATTCTAAGCCACAAATCCATTGGATAATGCAAAACACTGAAACGTGGCCGATTGCTTGCGTCTCTTATGCCGGTAACTTAGATAACCATTACCTGCCAAATAAGCTTATCCAATTTTGTAAACTACATGCTTTTGTCTTCCCTCATGTCATCGGTAAAACACCTTTAGACAATGCCTTATTAGTATTCACTGATGGGTCATCTACAGGAACTGCTGCATATACCTTTGCTGACACCACTGTTAAATTCAAAACCAGCCATACCTTGGCTCAGTTAGTAGAATTACAGCCCCTAATCGCGGTGCTGTCAGCCTTCCCTAATCAGGCCCTTAATATTTATACCGACAGTGCATACTTAGTTCACTCAATACCTCTACTTGAGACAGTAGCACAAATTAAGCGTGTGTCACATATAGCCAAGTTATTTTTACAATGCCAACAATTAATACATAATAGAACAACACCCGTCTTTCTTGGACACATTAGAGCTCATTCAGGATTACCAGGACCCCTATCCCAGGGCAACCAAATGGCTGACATGGCAACCAAAACAACAGCCATAGCTACAAACACAAACCTAACCCAAGCACAAGCCACTCATGCCTTACATCATCTTAATGCTCAAACTCTAAGACTAATGTTTAAAATAACTAGAGAACAAGCAAGACAAATAGTCAAACAATGTCAGACCTGTGTAACACACCTACCAGTCCCTCACTTAGGAATTAACCCAAGAGGACTAGTTCCCAACATGATCTGGCAAATGGATGTCACCCATTATTCAGAATTCAGTAACTTAAAATACGTCCATGTATGTATAGATACATTTAGTGGATTTATACTAGCCACCTTACAAACAGGAGAGGCTACCAAACATGTCATAGCTCATTTACTACACTGTTTTTCCATAGTTGGGAAGCCTAAACAACTAAAAACAGACAATGGTCCTGGCTATACATCCAAAGCCTTCCAAGACTTCTGTCTTAAATTACAAATAAAACACATTACTGGTATTCCCTATAACCCTCAAGGACAAGGAATAGTTGAAAGAGCTCACCTATCCTTAAAAACCACCATTGACAAAACAAAAAAGGGACAATGGTACCCTACTAAGGGCACCCCTAGAAATATCCTTAATCACACACTCTTTATTTTGAATTTTTTAAATTTAGATGATCTGAACAAATCAGCAGCTGATTGATTTTGGCATTCTGATTCCAAAAAACAATTTGCCATGGTTAAGTGGAAAGACCCATTAGACAACACACGGCATGGTCCAGACCCAGTGTTAATCTGGGGAAGAGGCTCAGTTTGTGTTTTTTCCCAAACTCATGATGCAGCCAGATGGCTACCAGAGCGACTGGTAAGACAGGTACCTAACAACAACCAATCCAGGGAGTAACTCTCTCCCTGAGAGTACCTTTTCCTTCTATTACAGAGATGAACTCCAACTACAGGCCCCTCTGGACCTTAGTGATGACTTGCCAAGTATTCCAGGTTCATGTCAGCTTCGGTGATCCACGTGAGGCCCTTACGCATATACAACAACGGCACGGTAAGCCCTGTGATTGCTATGGGGGATATGTGACTTCCCCTCCAAATAAGTACCTCTCAACTGTGTCCTGCTCTGCTCACACAGCATACCTGCCTAGTGACTCCCTCAAATGGAGGTGTGTGTCAACCCCTAGGATATCTGATGGAGGGGGCGTTACAACTTGCCCTTGCGACACATTTAAGGCTACTATGCACAGCTCCTGCTACACCACTTATCAAGAATGCACCTCTGACAATAAGACATACTATACTGCTACCTTAACAAGAACTAGAAACCCCACTATAGGGGCCAGTAATGTCCCTACAGTTTTAGGAAATACCAATAACCTTGTATCAGCTGGCTGTACTGGAATTGTAGGACAGCCTGTCTGCTGGAATATTCACCCCCCTCTTCATATCTCTGACGGAGGAGGACCACAAGACAAGGTCCGAGAAATTAGGGTATACAAAAAACTTGAAGAGTTGCAAAAATCTCTATATCCAGAAATTCGCTACCACCCTTTGGCTCTGCCCAAAATCCGAGGGAAAGAAAAAATTGATGCCCAGACTTTTGACCTCCTCACTGCTACTCATAATCTGCTCAGTAATTCCAACTCTAGTCTAGCCAATGACTGCTGGCTATGTTTACCGTTAGGAGATCCCGTTCCTCTTGCCATACCCAGCAATGACTTAAACTATACATCCAATACTTCCTGCACCATAATTCCTCCCCTTCAAGTGCAGCCCCTAGAATTTTCTAACTCCCCTTGCTTCTACTCCCCTTTCCTCAATAACACCTACGACATCGATGTAGGAATCGTTGAATTCAATAATTGTTCCATCACAACAAATATTTCCCAATCGCTGTGTGCCCCAAACAGTTCAGTTTTTATATGTGGCAATAATAGAGCATATACATATTTGCCTGTAAACTGGACAGGACGTTGTGTCTTAGCCACTCTTCTGCCAGATATAGACATTATCCCTGGAGATGAACCTGTACCTATTCCAGCTATAGATCACTTTTTGAGAAGAGCCAAAAGGGCAATACAATTTATCCCCTTACTTGTAGGATTAGGCATAACTACTGCCATAACAACTGGGGCTTCAAGCCTAGGGGTCTCTGTTACTCAATACACCAAATTGTCTCGCCAATTGATCTCAGATATGCAGGCCATCTCAAGTACTATACAGGATCTACAAGATCAAGTAGATTCCCTGGCAGAAGTAGTGCTCCAAAATAGAAGAGGCCTAGATTTATTAACTGCCGAACAGGGAGGTATCTGCTTAGCTCTACAGGAAAAGTGCTGTTTCTACGCCAACAAGTCCAGGATCGTCAGAGATAAAATCAAGCATCTACAAGAAGACCTAGAAAAATGACGAAAAGAAATGACTGATAACCCGTTTTGGACTGGGTTCCATGGACTCCTCCCCTATATTATACCGTTCTTGGGCCCCCTGCTTTGCCTATTGTTCTTCCTCTCTTTGGGACCTATAATCTTCAATAAGCTCATGACATTCATTAAGCAACAAATCGAGGCCATCCAAGCCAAATCCATACAGGTCCATTATCATCGCCTTGAACAAGAAGATCACAGTGGTCCATACTTACGCTTGCCGTAAACCACCTTCCCTGTGCGCTGAACTGGACAGCCAATGACGGGTAAGAGAGTGTCATCTCTCACTAACCTAAGACAGGAGGGCCGTCATAGATACTGCCTAATCCCATGACGGGTACCAGTGAAGAGATGTGTCACTCCAACCTAAGACAGGCGCAGTTCCCGAGGGACTATCTTCTAGTCACTAATAATATAAAAAAGGAGGACCTGTCCGGAGCCATGAGGCCCGGAAATTGCCGCGGCCTCTGTTGCTTAAGCTCCGCATTGCGGAGACAAGATGGCGCACTTCCTCGTTCTTCATCAACTTTTCCTGCGCGCATGAACTTTTCCTGTGCACGCGTAAATAACTTCCCGCGCCCGGGAAAGACTAAGTCTACCGAGCATGCACCTGGTGACGTCTCTCATTATTCTCCTCCCTGCCTGCTCTGCCGCACTTCCTCTTTCTTACCAGCCTATATAAGCTGTACCAACGCCCTCATTAAACGAGACTTGATCAGGATACTGTCTTGTCTCCATTTCTTGTGTCTCTTATCTCTCTAAATTCCCACCCCCTCCTCCAAGGTCTGTGTTAAGGATCCCACTGGACGGGACACCCTGGTCACCCACATGCTGTCCAGGACCTAGAGAGAGGCAGGACTTCCAAGGAGCTTCCTCATGAAGCACCCCGTAGGCAGAGTCTTGCAGCTGGGAGTCCACCTCCCCAACCAGAGGAGTGAAGCAGTGGTGATCTTCTCTTATCTAGAGGTGGAGTGCAACAGTTAGTTGACTCTGTATTCATGGTTAGTCCTAGGGTCACCTTCTAGGTGTCCAGGCCCACCTAGACAGCATCTAGGCCCCCTGGTCCTTGTGTACCCTGTATATTTTCCAGCATAAATGTTCCTGCTGTCATCTGAATCCAAAAGGAGATCTTGACCATAACTAGTCAATGTGCACTCCATAAAGAATCTCAGTACCTGTCATTTATAGATTTGTTCATTCAGCTAAAACATGGCAAGTGGTTCCCATACACAAGGCACTGGGCCAGGTGCCTACTGCATAAAGAAGCCAATCACACAGCTCCTGCCCTCAACAAGCTGATGGGAAATCAGAAAGACAGGGACCAATGACAGACAGCCAAGTTAATTTATACCCAGATAGACAAACTCCTCTTTATTCTTTATGAGTCAGATCAAATATCATCTCCTTCAAAAGGTTTCCTGGCCATCTACAGGCCGTTACATGGTGATCCTTCTGTGCACTGATGACACTTGGTTTGTTCATCAATGATAGCATTTCTCGTGTTAAAATTACTTCTATGCATGTGTGTGTCATTTTTTAAATTATATGAAATTTTTTATATGAAAATTTTAAATTATATGAAAAAGGGAGGCCGGGCGTGGTGGCTCATGCCTGTAATCCCGGCACTTTCGGAGGCTGGGGCGGGCGGATCACGAGGTCAGGAGATTGAGACCATCCTGGCTAACATGGTGAAATCCCGTCTCTACTAAAAATACAAAAAAATTAGCGGGGCGTGGTAGCAGGCGCCTGTAGTCCCAGCTAATTGGGAGGCTGAGGCAGGAGAATGGCATGAACCTGGGAGGTGGAGCTTGAAGTGAGCTGAGATCACGCCACTGCACTCCAGCCTGGACAACAGAGCGAGACTCCGTTTCAAAAAAATAAAGAAAGAAAAAGGGAGAGGGTGGAGGGAGGAAAGGCAGAAGCTATTATTCAACATCTCCAGACACCCAGAGTATCTCGGACTTTTAAGACAACTGAACGAATGGATGAATGGGTGAATGAATGTATTTTCAAGCTCGTTTGTCCTCTACATGGATTTTCTTGACCCAAATATGTATCCACCAGTCCAAACAAGAGGTAAATATCCTCATGGCTTCTGAATATGTGAACTGTGGTTGCTTCCTGCTCATTACCCAAACTCACAGAATTTGGAGCAACGAAAACCTCATTTCACTTAGCCAAAAGCACTAGTTTCTTGTCTTTGCTTTCATTTTCCCAGGAGTGTAATGAAAGTGCGTGTGCATGTGGGTGTGCATTTGTCCTGCACATAATTCGGCAGTGTCTTCAATAACAGGTGTCCCTCCAATAGGGCTCAGTGGTGAGGGAGGGCATGGAGGGCATGGAGGGGGAAGCCAGGGAGATAGGGACCTGCCACAACCAATCACCAAATCAATTCAACCAATCAATTAAATCTGAACGCACACGCAGCCACAGGAGGAGAAATTGGAGCAACACCCCAGTGTCTGGGTGGTTACGGTGTAAGTTAAATGGTCTGTTAATGTGATAGTTGAGACTTTTACACAGAAATTACACTGGCTACAGTCACAGCACGGCAGACCTGGCTCCAAATCACCTCCTATCAGGCAGTGTCACACTGCAGGCCAGGGAGACAGGGATTTTCAATGCTACCTGGCCTGGCCTCCTGCCATCATTTTGAGCTTTCTCTGTTTTGTAGCCTATTACTTTTAAGAGAAGGCCAGTCATCTCCATTATAATGTGCACAGTGCCATAATTTTTTGTTTGTTCTTACGAGCGGAATAAAGATGTTTTACCTCAGAAATAAGAACAGTTTAAAAACAGTTTGTTACAACTCTTTTGATGAAGTCAGTCAACAACGCAAGAATAATAAGGTCAGGCGGCACCCTTGTCCAAGGAAAGAAGGCAGAAAGCGTTGAAGAGCAAAACACAAGGACCCTGATTAGATTCAAGACAGCCCTTGGGTTTTCTGTATAGCCCAAAGTACAGGTGAGGGAAATCCATGCTCAATGAGCCACCAACACTTACTGACCACCAATCTAGCCAAAGACTGTCTAGCTGATTCAGGACACCAAGAGAAAAGAGCTGATATGGGCATCACCTACAAGTCACTTCTCACTTAAAGAGTAAAGATCACGCCTGTAATCCCAGCATTTTGGGAGGCCGAGGTGGGCAGATCACCTGAGGTCAGGAGTTTGAGACTAGCCTGGCCAACATGGTGAAACCCCATCTCTACTAAAACTACAAAAATTAGTGCCAGGTGTGGTGGCAGGTGCCTGTAGTCCCAGCTACTTGGGAGGCTGAGGCAAGGGAATCACTTGAGCTTGGGAGGCAGAGGCTGCAGTAAGCCAAGACTGCGCCACTGCACTCCAGCCTGGGTGACAGAGTGAGACTCTGTCTCAAAAAACTAAAACTAAAAATAAAAACAAAAGGATAGGTAGAGCTAAACAAATGAAATGTCATCACCATACAGATAACTGGCAGAAATAAGACTTGGTGTATTACTTAGCAAAAATCCTTAAGATCCTTTTACAGTGCTCGCTTTGGCAGCATATGTACTAAAATTGGAATGATAAAGAGATTAGCATGGGGCCTGCACACGGATGATACGCAAATTCATGAAGCATTCTATGTTTTTTTTAAAAAAAATCCTTGTAAATCCTTCACCCATTCATTTGACATTCATTCATTGAATGTTCCCATTGTGTCTTGTTATGATCATGCCGTCCTTTTCCTAAGAACATACTTTGTATGACTATATTATATTTTTGGCAAAAAGGGGAATCAATCCTTATCCATTTATTCATTCAACATTCATTGACTTCTCACCTCAAGCGATGCTACAATCATGTAGTCCTTTCTTAGGAATATACTTTTCCTATATATCATATCATATTTTATTTTATTTTGCTTTTGGTGGCAGGAGGGATGGTGTATATCAGAAAACTTTTCATGTTGGTTTGAGTGACTTAGCAAGAAGACACTTCCACAGGTTGAATCCATTTCATTCAATAGCCAGGCAGTGATTGTAGACTCATAGGGTTATAGAGACCTTGGAAGTGATCTCGCCAAGTTCCTTGCAGGAAAGACAAAGCAGTTATGGGCCAGACGTGGTGGCTCATCCTGTAATCCCAGCACTTTGGGAGGCCGAGGTGGGTGGATCATGAGGTCAGGAGATCGAGATCATTCTGGCTAACACAGTGAAACCCCATCTCTACTAAAAATACAAAAAATCAGGCTGGTGCGGTGGCATGCCCCTGTACTCCCAGCTACTCGGGAGGCTGAGGCAGGGAGGTGGAGGTTGCAGTGAACCAAGATCGCACCACTGCACTCCTGCCTGGGTGACAGAGTGAGACTCTGTCAAAAAAAAAAAAAAAAAAAGTTACGTTACTCTTGCAAAGTAAGCCAGCTGCCACATCATGGAGCTGGAGCAATAGCCTAGGTATCCTGGCAGTTGATCCAGCGTATGTTCTGCTCCCCTACACTGCTGGGAATTCCAGTGTCTTGCGTTTATCTTCTCACGACAAAACACACAGTCTACTCTCTCCAACTTGGTCCTGGTGCTGAGGACATCTCTGACATCCCTGCTATGTGCCACTCTTGTCTCTGAAGGAGGATGCTTGGCTCCTCACAGTGCTATCAGCTCCCCAGCCCCATCTGTGTGCATGAGGACTGAGTCCCTGTGAGGCGGAGGGGCCTCAGGCTGGAGCAGCACAGGAAACGCCAGGAACAGACGGGCCAAACCAGCTTCTTTTCTTTTCTATTTTCTTTTATTCTTTTATTTTTTCTTTTTTTCTTTTTTTTTTTTTTTTTTTTGAGACAGAGTCTTCCTCTGTCACCAGGCTGGAGTGCAGTGGCATGATCTTGGCTCACTATAACCTCTTCCTCCCGGGTTCAAGCCATTCTCCTGGCTCAGCCTCCCGAGTAGCTGGAATTACAGGCACCTACCACCACGCCTAGCGAATTTGTGTACTTTTAGTAGAGACAGGGTTTCACTATGTTGGCCAAGATGGTCTTGATCTCCTGACCTGGTGATCCACCCGCCTTGGCCTCCCAAAGTGCTGAGATTACAGACATGAGCCACTGCACCTGGCCCCCAAACTGGCTTATTTTCATTGCTTACTTGGGAGTAAGATCCTTCCATGCCTGGATATTTTTCTTTTAGCCCCTGCTACTGGCAAAATGGTATCTCAAAGGCCTGGCTTGAGAAATGGCCATTCTCCTGCTACCCACACTCCATTCTTCTCCAAGGTGCTTCTCTTTCCCCATTGCCAAAGCCTTCAAGTATTTTTCTGGTCAACTCAACTGCATACTGCAGGGCATGCTCCAGATCTAAATCATGCATGCAGTCTGGTGAATTATAAGCTCCTGTTACTCCATTTCTTCAGCCTAGGTTGAAACTTCTTTCAGCTCTTCAAGGCTCCTGGAACTCAGATCCACCCCTTCTGGCCTCTTTTAATAATTCAGTCCATGTTACCTGTGCTCTGCCAACTGGAGTCCTTCAACGAGCCTTTTTCTTGGTCTCTTCTTTTCATTGCCATGAGCCAAGCTCTGTGTGTTAATTTTAATGGCTGTTCTCAAGGGCAAATTATGCCCTGTACTAGTTTCCTGAGGCTACTATAATAAACTACCGTCAATTTGGGGGCTTCAAAACAACAGAAAGGTGCTCTTTCACAGTTCTGGAGTTTCAAAGTCTGAAATCAAGGTATTGGCAGGACCATGCTCCCCTGGAAGACCCTGGGGAGAGTTCTTCCTTGCCTCTTCAAGCTTCTGGTGGCCCCAGGTGTTCCTTGGCTTGTGGCTGCACCATTCCAATCGCTGCTTCCATCTTCACGTGGTCTTCTCCTCTTCTGAGTGTTCTCCTCTTCTGTCTCTTTAAGGACAGTTGTCATTGGATTCAGAGCCCATCCAGATAATCCAGAGTAAACTTATCTTGAAGTCCTTAACTTAGTTACCTCTACAAAGACCCACTTCCCAAATAAGGCCACACTCACAGATTCTGGGGGTAAAGATCTGGACATGTCTTTTGGGGGTATCCATCATTCAGTTCACTACACTGTCTTCTAGTAATGCTGTTCACCCCTCGGCAGAAGTTGAATTATTGTACTTTGGATATTGGATGTTGGCTATTTGGTTGGCACTGGAGGTACAAGAGGAATGAGGCATGCTTCCCACCCTACAGAAGTTCTTAATCAGGTAAATCAGACAGAAGTGCAAATAGGTCATTATACTACAACATAACAGATGCTATTTTTGAATAGGAAAAGTCCCATCACTCTTGAATTCTATGGCCCATTTCCCTGAGAATTCTCATATTCCAAGCAGTGTCACCTTCCTTTTTGTTCATATGTCACTGAATCTGCTTAACCAGAAAAATGAATACTGGTGGGGAAAAGGGGTGGGAAGGGGGACAAAGGAGATTTATTCCCTGGAGAAGTCTCTCTAGGCCACATATGACTGTCTGAATATTAGGAATAAGAGTAGACATTTGGCAAAAACATTGCACTGGGGGTAAAATGCTTCTGAGGTCTGAACACAGAGCATCTCAGAGTCAGAAAGAGCTCACACATGGACAGAAGTGATGGCTCCCTGAAAAGGCCTCCATGGATTTGCGCACAAATCGACCACTTGGATGGACGCCAAGAAGCAGTCTCACTCCTTCACTCTTGAGTTGTTTAAGCATTTTAATACTTTACTCATGTGGGGCTGTATCTGAGACCTGTGTGAAACCTTGCATGCTTAGTACTCCAGATAGGAGATGGCTTGGCTTAAAGACAGGGAAACAAGGCCAGCGCTTCACTTCAAGACTAGTCATCCTAGGACCCTTTCCCAAATGTTCTGAGTAGTGAGGAGGGTGGGGTTGTGTAGGACACTATTCAGGAGACTAAGGATACTGGGTGGAGAGAAATCAAACAATACTTTGTGTAGTGATTCTATAAGATTCCTATCTCACAACAGAGATTCCTTTCTGAGGCTAAAGTCTTCTATAATCTAGGGGGCAAATTGTGGATAATGTTCAGCCTTGAAAGCTGGTGCATACAGGCATCAGGGAGCTGGGTAAGAAGACAATGTGCAAATTGGCTGGAATATTGCGATTCAAAAATAGAACTCAGTGTTGTTTACTACAGTGAGTCCTACACTCTACTTTTTAAAAACATACAGGGTATCTTGTAGTAAAACAAATTTTCTTATGATTATTTTCATAGTTGAGAGTCACTGAACAAGACATAGATGAATCATCTGAAACGAGCCCTTATCTTGTGTCCTGCTATTACCTCTCAAAAAAGAATTGCACCCTGGAAGAGAGTTTCAAAATAATTAGCAAGAACCCACCAAAGAAAGTTCAAAGCACTGCTAGAAAATTATCTAGGAAGCCAGGCTTTGGTGACTCTGCCCAGTAAAGAACTTTTTCTGCATGAGACACATGGCAGTTGAAAGATACCCTGTTGCCAGTTCTAATCTCTGCTCTTCAAAATGGCTTCTGTTAAGTTCTGAGTGTAATATTTTGACAAATAAGAACAATAATAATCATAATTGTTATACCATCCCCAGTACTATAAAGGATAATGCCTCCATCTACCTGATTTTACCACTGAAAAATATTATGAAGGGAGTGAGGAGTTGACCTGACCAACTGCTGGGTTCTCTCAGCTTACACTTTAGCCAAAAGAGGGCAATTTGTGCTGACCCTATCTAGTCCTTGAAGTTCAGGGTGACTCCAGTGAGACACGGCATTACGTTATACAAGTGAGTCTACCACACACACAAAAAAAGGTTCTGATTCATTTATCCATCCTAATTCAGTCTATTAGAAAAATCATGAAACTCTGTCCTTCAAAAAAATAGAGAGAAATGCATTGGTAAATTCTGTCTACTGATCTCATTGAAGAAGTCAGTGATATGATACACTATTAAGCTTATAGAGTCCCCTTTGTCCTTCCAGGATTGATTTTTTCACAACGTTTTAATAACAAACATTTCATGAGGGCCTACTATGTGCCAGGCATTGTGCTAAGGATTAGAGATGGGGAATACAGAATATTGAATAAATTAGAATATAATGTGATAATCAATATTACAGGAGAACATGCAAAGTATTGTCAGAGAACAATCTAGTAAGATGTTCCCTAAACTTATATGACAGAGAAAGTAAATAGAAATAAAGATTAAAATATAAGCACTCTAAGCTGTTGACTGAAAGAGCCAGATCTCTTGGTCCAGACATTCTAAACGTTTGTGAAAAGTTCTTTCCCTTTTGTTCCTGATTAGAAAGAGCTCTTTTTAGTTTCCATAGCTTCTAAAGTCATCTCCTATCGCCCAGCTCTTAAATGGCAAACTGTTTAAATTTAGCAGTCTCTATGTGCAGGAAAAGCCAATATAATCCAAACCCCCTATTTAAAATTCCTGGAAAGTAAAAGCCAAATCTTTCCCACCTCGCAGTCTGAACCGATCTCATTCTGTATCCATACCCCTATCAGATGATTGTTTAGAAGAATACCAATTACAGCCCCTTAGAGGATGCATGTTCACCCCCTCCACTGATGGACAACTCCTTTGACAATACCCCTGGTGGATGATCAGCCCGCATCTATTTTCCCACTTGCAATGGAATGCTTAGGGTTTTATGTGGCAGCCTGCTTCATCATTGGCCAGCCCTAGTGATTAAAATCTTCTTTATGGCATCAAACCAGACTTTCCTTCCTGAGAACTCCCACCCATTGGCACTATAGCTCTTCCCTATAGCAGACTAAAAGAAACCACTGGAAGGAAAATTTAAGGGTGCCTTATTCAGTCAACAACTGTCAATTGCAACTAGAAGGCATTTCAAGAGTTAATTCAAGGAAAGATCAAATAGACTACACAGAAGAGGGAGAATAAAATGAAGTGGCTTCCTAACCAATGCTTCTCAATCTTGTATTCAGGACATAGCAAATACAGGGGGAAAAATATCTGTAAGACACACTGATGAAAATCTGGAGGATGGGTACAGCCAGAAAGGACCAGCCTGGGGCCTGTGACCAGCCTACACGTTCCTGCTGCTCTAAGCTGAGCCGACTGTGTCCTTTCCACCATCCAGGCCTGCCCCAGGACAGGGGTTCCAAATTTCAGGTACACCAGTGCAGCTGCCCTGCCCTGAGCAAGAAATGGGCACAGCAAGACCAAACTGCAAGAAGGCCCCACTGATCAGTCCATTTTCACCTTATGTAGCAGGTTGAATGGAGGCCTCCCAAAGACATGTCCACATCCTCAAACCCTGAATCAAACTTTATTTGGAGAAAGGATCTTTGCAAATATAATTAAGAATGTGGACATGAGATCATCCTCGATTATCCAGGTAAACCCTAAATCCAAAGACAAGTGTCCTTATCAATAGACCCAAAGAGGAGAGACTCATGGAGAGAAGAAGGCCATGTGAGGACACAAGCACAGATGGGAGTGGGGCAGCCACAACGAGCCAAGGAACACTGGGAGCCCCCAGAAGCTGGAAGAAGCAAGGAAGAATTCTCCTCTGGAAACCTCTGAGGGAGTGCCAAGTCCTGCTAAAACCTTGATTGCAGATCTCTGGCCTCCAGAACTGTGAGATAATAAATTTCTATTGTTTTAAGCCACCTAGTTTGTGTTGATATGTTACAAAAGCTCTGCAAGACAAATATACCTGAACTCATTTTTTTTTTTTTTTTTTTTTTTTTGAGACAGAGTCTCGCTCTGTCGCCCGGGCTGGAGTGCAGTGGCCGGATCTCAGCTCACTGCAAGCTCCGCCTCCCGGGTTACGCCATTCTCCTGCCTCAGCCTCCCAAGTAGCTGGGACTACAGGCGCCCGCCACCTCGCCCGGCTAGTTTTTTGTATTTTTTAGTAGAGACGGGGTTTCACCATGTTAGCCAGGATGGTCTCGATCTCCTGACCTCGTGATCCGCCCGTCTCGGCCTCCCAAAGTGCTGGGATTACAGGCTTGAGCCACCGCGCCCGGCCTGAACTCATTTTCAAGGACAAATTACATCCTTATGATCCAGAGAGCCAAATCATATCATTATCAAACTTTCTCACAGGTTTCTTTTATTTTCTCATGGGTCATACCTCTGATTAATCAATTGGTCAACAACCATGCTTAAAACCTACCAAACTGGTCTAGCAAGGAAAAGAAAATGGAACCAGAAAAGATCTCTAAACATGTCCTTAAGGTTTTCACTACAACACATTATTAACATACAAGCAATACATCTTTGGGGTCGTCTGTCCTCAACAATTTAATCTGCTTTCTCTGAAAAGCATACCCCACCTTCACAGGATTGAGCCCTAAGACATGTCTGAACACTTGACCCCCTCCTTGCTTCCCACTAGACTGGTTATAATTGAATGGATTAGCTTGACCCAAGCTGGACCAATTACATTTTCTCTCCTGGAAATTGGAATGAAGGTAGTTAGGATAATGGGGCTGGTTGGGTGCTAGAGGACAGGTGAACTCGGCAGCTTAAAGGAGGCCATCTCCTGCATTTTTACAGATGCAGAAATCACTCTGGAGAGAGAAGAATAGGACAAATGCCAGAGAAGAACAAAGATCAGAGACAAAAAGAAGGTCCTCTCTGGGTCCCTCATTACTCCCCAAACCCTCATTATAGTCTCTCAAAAAGCCCTACAGCACTAGGATTCTGTGCCACACACCAATGTCCTTCCTACCCCTTCTGTTTGAGTGACAGGTATATCTATTTATCTGTCTTCATATCTCTGAAGATAGCTACATATCTATATTTATATGTAATACATACGACATTTCTAACCAGGCACAAAATAATTTTGAACCTAAACACTTAAGGAACTCTTAAGCCTTCCATCCTTGTTTCAAAGAAAGTGTTAATTTTTTTTCCATCCATTACCCATTAAATTAGAAATTAATAGGTGTTCATTGCATGCATACTAAGGATGATTCTGAAGAATTTTTTGAAAGTCCTTCCTTCCCCTTGAAGTCTTTATATTCTAATTAAGATAAAATATACACCGTGACCTAGTGCTCCATATCTCACCTTGTCATAATTACTAGTAGTTTTCAACCTTTGTACACTGAAAATTTCTGTATACTCCATCCATTCACACATTGTCCACTGACACCTCTCAACCAGCTCTTGTATGCCAAATTCAGATCTGTATAAATTAGCTGGAAAATGAACATTCAGAGCTATTGCATGATGGTGCTGTCAGCCAACAGTTGAGTTTGGGTGATGTTGCCATTTTTGTCTGAACAGCAATGTTTCTGCAATTATTTGAAAAATTTTAGTGTGTTTTCCCCCTATGGTTTTATAAAAATAAGTGGAGCAATGGAAAAGCTCTGAAGTTTAATTCTTATGAACTTAACACCATCAAGATAAAGCTGAAAGTCATGCAATCTAATGTGGATTTAAACCTGCGAAGGAAAATAACAAAACTAAGAAACTCTTATGAGATGCTGTAACTAGTCCTTGATAGACTGGATCTAAAAGCAGAGGTATGATTAGGGATTTGATCTTTTTTATAGCCTTTTAGGAAGGGAATTCCTTCCTCTTCTATTGTTCTGCTTTCACACATTCCTACGAGCTGGAAGTTTTCAGGAAGTCTTTGCCTATTAAGGTAGTGACCTGCCATGGTCAGTACAGGTGTGGGTAGGGTCTTGACCCAGGCTTCCACTCCTATGGGTTTCTGAAGCTTCAGGATAAGATCAGGAAGGCACTTTGCTTGGGCTAACTCTCCTACCCCCAAATTTTATAATTCATTCATCATGCCTTCCTGCTGTAGTTCTACAATTAGAGTTTTGGCCTAGTCCAGTGGTTCTTAATCAGGAACACTTTTGCCCCAAGGAGACATTTGGCAATGTCTGGAGGCGTTTTTGATGGTCACAAACAGCGGGGGTTATTCCTAGGGGTTAGCAGGCATCAGCTAGGGATGCAGCCCCCCACCACAGTGAATTATCTGGCCCAAAATGTCACTAGTGCTGCCACAGTTGAAAAAAACAAAACAAAAACAAAACAAAACAAAACAAAACAAAAAAACCACTAGCTCCTAAACCCTGCTTTTAATTTCTATTTTGAAATTCGTTGAATCTAACTGACTCACATCTCTCTGGATCATGGGCTGTATTAGTCTATTGCATCGCTATAAAGACATACCTGACGCTGGGCATTTTATAAATAAAGGAGGTTTCATTGGCTCATGTTCTACAGGCTGTACAAGAAGCATGGTGCAGGCATGTGCTCCTGGTGAGGGTCTCAGGAAGCTTCCAGTCATGGCTGAAGGTGAAGAGAGCTGGTGCATCACATGGCAAGAGCAGGAGCAAGAGAGACCAAGGGGTAGGGGGTGTCACATTCTTTTAAACAACTGGATCCTACTCACACCCTACTCTTGAACTCAGAGTGCAAGCTCACCCATTTTTGGGAGGACAGCACCAAGACATTCATGAGGAATCCACCCCCCATGACCCAAACACCTCCCACCAGACCCCACCTCCAACGTCAGGAGTCACATTTCAACACGAGATTTGGAGGGGACAAACATCCAAACCCTATCACAGGTTTTCCTAATTGGGGTGGCGTAAGTGACTGTGCACGTAGAGATGGAGATGAAATGAGAAAGAAACTCGGCCATTATTTGCTTAGTATTTACTCCAAGCCAGCCAAGCACCTTACCATAGGTAATCCTCCTTACAGTCCTAAGAGGTAGGTCTACTGTGATCCTCATATTACAGATGGGAGAGCCAAGGCTAAGAAGGTTAAATAACACGTACAAAATCACAGAGGTCTTTAGGGACTGAGCCAGGATTGGAAATCAGGCAGTCCAGCTCAAGAGCCAGAAGAACAGACTGAGTAGATGAATGAAAAGCCAGAAACACAGATAAGGTTCCAACACAGAACGTAAAAGAAAGGAGAAAAGGAGAACTAGGTAGAGACACACATGGAGAAGGTCCCATGGGTCAGGAATACAGTTCACAATGGATTCCTCAGGGTTCTTTATGCCAACGCAGTTGCAGAAATGGCAGTCTGAGCACCGAGACTCGAAACTCAAACCTTGGTTCCCACTGCAGCCCTGCTGTTTCACGCTGTCCCGCCGTGGCTTTATCATTGCCTGCAGAGAAAAGACTTTTTCCCCGGCTCAGACTCATTAAATTTGGTTAACCAGAACTTGTTTCATGCAAAAACTGCAGAACTGTGAAGAGGAGCCGAAAGCATGTGATACGTTTAAATATGCCAGAGCAATATGCTGACCAGCGAGGTTTGTTTATTAAAATCCTTATGTGGGGTGAAGCTCAAATGAGCTTATGTCAGCTAGTTCATTGAGAGGCCCTGTTTTCAAGATAAGGCTGCTGTTTGTCTTCTTTACGGAGCTGACAGAGGACATTCTGGAGAATATAATACATTATGCCAAAAACATCTGTATTATAGAAAATCAACAATGAAGAGCAGCAGCTCCAAATGGAGCTAGTACTTTGAAAGGCATTTATCTGTCAACAGATTAAACTGCTATTTTCATCTACAGAGGAAACTAGAGGAAGTGTAAACCAGTTTAAGAACAGCAGAAACTAGCCTACTTTTTTTCTGCCAAGTTATTTTTGCACATTCAGGAAGACACAGGATAGGTTTTTGTTTTGTTTTTAATCAATCTGAAGAAAATACTTAGAGAGCTCTCTTATCTCAAATCCGAGTATTCAGAACTGAATGTTTTTTTTATTTTTTTCCCCACTAGAATATATGCCTCTGAATGACACCCAATGGATGAAAGGGGTTTGTTTCTAATAAGGAATTGGCCTCTTACTGTCCTATTTTAAAACCCCAGAGTGTCACAGGCTTACTTAGATGAGACAGGTCGCTGGCAAACGAACTAAATTTGTCACCAATTCCTGTATCAGGGTAATGAGAATAATAACAACAAGAAATGCCTAACCTATAGTAAGCATTTTCTATCACTAGGTATTTTATTATACGTTCATTATTTCATTTAATCCTTACATCTCTATGAGTTGGGCACCAAAATTATCTACTTTTTAAAAAATATTATTAAAGTATACCACACATACAGAAAGTTACACATGTTTTAAGTATGAAACTCAATGAATTTCACACACTGAACTGGCCTGAGTAACCATCACCCAGAGCAAGACACAGAATACCTACCTCCAGGCCTCTCACACCTCCATCCAGCTGCACTCCTCAGGGGCAAGTACTATCCCAAACTCTAATCATGTAAAGTCACTTCCTCAAGCTTTCAACTTTAAATGCCATTATACAACTTCCCCTTTCATTTGTTTATTTTTTATTTTATTTATTTATTTACTTTTTTAGGACGGAGTCTTGCTCTGTCGCCCAGGCTGGAATGCAGTGGCTGGATCTCAGCTCACTGCAAGCTCTGCCGCCCGGGTTTACGCCATTCTCCTGCCTCAGCCTCCCAAGTAGCTGGGACTACAGGCGCCCGCCACCTCACCCGGCTAGTTTTTTGTATTTTTTATTTTTTAGTAGAGACGGGGTTTCACCGTGTTAGCCAGGATGGTCTCGATCCCCTGACCTCATGATCCGCCCGTCTCGGCCTCCCAAAGTCCTGGGATTACAGGCTTGAGCCACCGCGCCCGGCCACAACTTCCCCTTTCATATCTGGCTTCTTTCACTCAACATTACGCTTGTAGATTCATCCATATTCTTGTGAGTAGTTGTATTGTGCTGTTGTATTATGGATTGTATGTAGTTATAGATTGTTAAACCTTATAGTTGTAGAATATTCCGTTAGAGAAACACACCACAATTTATTTTTTCCGTTTTATTGATGATGGGTTTATGATCATTTGAAGGTTAAGGTTAAAGTTTAAGGTTAAGGTTTAAGGTTAAGAATATTGAGACCCAAGATGTTAAAAATAACTTACCTAAGTTCACAAAGCTAGTAAATGGTGGATCCAGGATTACAACTCAAGTTGGCCTAACTGCAAAGCTCATGCTGTGAAGCACCATGCTGCACTGCCTTTCAGAAAAGCGAAGCTTGCAGGGACCTCTCCTTGATGGGTCGAAAGGTCTTTTGTACAAATAATTTGGGGGCCCATGGGAAGAAGATATTTGAGTAACGTGCCACAAGTCCAAATCCACCACCTCATTGCTTTTGGGAGTGTCTCTTTGCTTCTGATTCCCATCCCTTTTTCTCTTTTCTTTTACTTTGATTGACTGTTCCAATAGCCCTATCAGCATTGTGGGACTTAACTGAGTAGCAGAGCCTGGAAACACCTCATTGCATCTGAGACCTAGAGAAGACGTTGGATGTAAGACACATACTTTCAGCAATAGCCACTGACAAGGTGAGCACTCTGATGGATACCTGAGTGAAGAAGAATATGGATCATGTCCAAATTCAGTGTGTGTGTACATTCTAACTGGTGTGTTGGCTCACCTATCTTCCTCTCTCTCATGTTTTTCCTACAAATAGTTGATTATGCTGATGCCAGATCATTCTCATGATGAGCATCTATTTGGCACATCCAGTAAACTGATCCACCATAAGGATAATTGTATTATAATTAGCATTCATATTTCTTTACTTGCTTTTAGGAGGAAATGGAAAGGAAAGGAAGAAAAATGATACTTTCAAAGAATCACTTAGAGATAGAGGAAATATCAATATTTGAGCTCTTCTAACGGTTTGCTCACTTTAGATGGATAGAAAGCCAATGAAGAAGCGCTGCTCAGCCCAGTAAAGACAGAACACATCTTAGGCAACCTTTTCAGCCCGAGCTTTGGATTTTTCCAACCCTCACAATCAGAAGTGACTGTGGTTGGACTGAGGAGAGCCCGCTCAGAGAAACTTCGGCGAACCTCAAGGAACACTTTCAGCCCAGCTCTCACTCACTGCATCTCAGCCCAGCTCTCTGGCGTTTTTCTGCAGACGGGCACAGAATCATGTGCCTAGTAGGTTATCTGGCCAGTTGTCAACTGATCATGCAGCAAATGCACGATTATTGTGGGCCAGTGAACATTGCTTGCTAAGATGAGAGAAATCACTGGATCAGCTGAGGTCTGAGCCAGTGTGTCATATCTATAAATACTGTTCTGGTTTCCAGGTATAGCACCAGAAGAAACCCATCTTTGCTTTACAGAGTCTCTAGATCCTCATCTTCTCTTCTGTCTCCTCTGATGGAAGGAAGAGGCTGCCAGCACCAACTACCTTCAATTGCCAGGGCTGCTGTAACACAGTACGATAGATGTGATGGCTTAAACAACAGAAATATATTGTCTCACAGTTCTGAAGGCTGGAAGCCCAAGATCAAGGTTTAGGCAGGGTGGCTTCCTTCTGAGGGCTGTGAGGGAAAAATGTATTCCAGGCCTCTCTTTGTGGCTTATAGGCAGCCATCTTCATATTCACATTGTGTTCTGTGTATGTGCGTTTTTCTCTATCCAAACTTGCCTTTTTTTATATACATAAGGGCACTAGTCACATTGGATTAGGGACCAGCTTCATGACTTCACTTTAACTTAATTGCCTTTGTAAAGAGCCTATCTCCAAATCAGGTCACATTCAGAGGTTGTGGAGGTTAGGACTTCAACATATGGATTGAGGGGAAACACAATTCCACCCATCGCACTCACTCTAACAAAAATGTACTGTCTTCTCCTCAACACACAGCGAGTTTAACCCTCCCTAGACTCTCTAGGGTTCACACTCTATAAGCTCTGGTCTCACCTAAATAACCTTATCAAAAAGGAGGAGGTGTACTTGACATGACCCGCCTGTTCCCATTGCTTTGTGGTCTTCTAGTATCTATCACCACAGAGAATGATGTTTGGGCTGCCAAGATGCCCTGAGGCAAAACGACTCAGAGGCAGTCCTGTACGTTCTAGTTTGGTCCATGCCATTCCCCTTCAAGTGCCTGGTGGTCTCATTCCAAGCCTCTCTCATCACAGATGCAGGCTCATCCCTGCTTCCCTTTGAGGATTGGACTCCAGCTCCCTTCTCTTCCTCTGCCCCATGAGCAATCTTTTAAGATCTCACTCAATTCGTGTCTCCTGTCACAAGTGCTTCTTACTCACATCTTCAGAACAAAACAGCATCTTGTTCCAGTTTGTTTTACGTGGTTTGATAAAGGAAGAAGGATAAGCATTTTTCCTCTTTCCATCTGTAATTTCTCAGTAGCTCACCTAAGCTGCCACTGACATCCCAGGTCAATGCCTTGGTTTCCTGGGGCTGCAAACTCCTCTTCCAGGAATCCTACCTTGGATGCTGCTGCCAGGCAAGGAGAACTGGAATGGCTTGCTGGCATGAATCTTAACCCATCCCTCTTTTCTGTTGGGTACAAGAATCCAGGAGATTTCATCTGCAGCTAAATGAGAGGAGAATCCATCCCTGATTTTCACTTTCCTGGATATAAATCTCACTGAAAACATTCTGTTTTGTCTCCAGTCCTATTTTTCATGGAGTCTTTTTTTTCACCTTTAATTTCAAGAAGCTACTTCATCCCCCTCAGAATTTCATAAAAATTCCTCCTGTTCAATTTAAAAGCAAAATCAAATTGCTGGAAGTCACTCACATAGGTAGAAAGGAAGAGATAATGCTTTTGAGAGTGACTTGTAAAGGTGTTTAAAAATATAACACTTGCCCTCATTTCTTTAAAAATGTGAAACTTGAGGATTTCTTCTGAGAATGTTGAGGCTGTGAATGGATGGGTGGATAGATGTGTTTCCATTAAGAGACTGGGAAACCATCTGCAATACCTGGCTTAGTCTTCCTGGGGGACAAATAACATTCTAGTAATAACTCAGGTGATTAGGGAAGCGCACACATTCTTTCAAGATGAAAATTCACTCTTTACAGCACTATTTGCTAACAGATACAATTACTATCTGCAATTAACTGATGAAAAACTCTGGGAAAGAAAGAGAATGGATGTGCAAGTGCCTAGCCCCATCCCTGAGACGTACCTCTCAATACATGTTAGGTTACACAAATTTTAATTGGTATTGAAAAGTCAAAGACAGAGGTGGAAACAAAACACCTACTTCCTAATCCAGTGAAATTCATTTCATTAAGCAACCTGGTTTTTCACATCAAAATATAAATGTGTCTTGCTCCAATTAGTAGATATCATGTAAAACAAGAGTTCAAAATATTTTGATATATACTTTTGTAATTCTTTCATGCAATATTTACTGAATAGTTGTTATGTGTAGGCAATGGAAGTAAAAAGATGAATTAGCTCAGGATGCTAAGAAACCTGGAGTCTGATAAGAGATAAGGAAAAAATTTCTAAAGGCAGTTATGGTATAGGAGCATGCAGGCACGTCACCTAACCCAGTCTTGGAGGGTAGAAAAGGTTTAAAAGGAAGTGCTATTGAAGGTGAAGCCTGAAGATAGTCAGACAGGTTGCAACAATCTAGAAGAGGAAAGAAAACAGCCAGAGCATAGGCAGGGGAAATAGAGGAAAGTCATCAAATTAGAGAGATTTTAGGAGAGAAAATTGACAAAACTTTGTAATGACTATTTCCTTGTGTGTTACAGATTATGATACAGAATAGAGAAGAGGAGTAAATGCAAAGATGATTCCTTTGACAACATGAAAAATGTTACTCTAATGCACCTGCTTTGTAAATCTCTATTTTCACACATAGCAGGCTCGTTTACAGCTGGCTAAATATCTGCTGCACAGCAGCACTGACCCGACTGCATTCTTTTTACACCAATAAATTTCCTCTGCTGCCTCATTCAGATAGCCTAGCTGCTAGAGTGAAATTCTTCCACCTTCAAGCAAGAATCAGAGGTTCTTTCAGGCTTCACACAATGATATGATGAAGAGGCAGGCTGAAGGTGAACAAACACTAATTTGTTTGCATGTGAATAAGGCATCATTTATGTAGCAACTTCTACAGATTGAGTACTGGAGATTTTTCCAAAATGAGCAATGCTCCTGCTTTTGAGCTTACAATGTAGTAGGAAAGATAAACAGAGTGTGATAAATGACATCATAAAGGAACAAACAAATTCCTGTGAGCACAAAGTGGAAAGCATCATGCGTGAAGCCCTAAGCTTAAAAACAGCACTGAGGTGGTTTCATGAAGGAGGAAGCAGTAAGGCTGGGCCTTGAAGAACCTGAAGGAGTCACCCAGCTAGAGAGGGTGGGAGGGTGTTCCACGAAGTACAAACATCACGAACAGAAAGTCAAAGAGTGAAAGTGAAGGGAGGATTGGGGAGCAGTAAATAGACAATGTAAGAGAGCAGGGGCGCCATGGAGAAGCGTAATGAGAGAGACAGCCTGAAGGAAAGACAATATGAAGGACTGTCAATGCCAAAGAAAGGACTTTCAGCCATATACACGCAATGGGAAGCAATGCGAGGTTGTCAAGCAGGAGACTGAGGTGACCAGATCTGCTTCGCAGCAGCAGCAGCAGTGTACATGGAAGATCAGAGGACAGAGAGAGATGCGTGTCAGGAAAATCAGCCAATAGACTCTAAAATAACTAAGACTTGAGAAAGATCTGGATCAAGACTTTAACAGCAGCAATAAAGAAAAAAGAAGAGACATTTCTGTAATAGGATCTAGAAAAGTTGATGACCCCCAGGATAACAGCCATGAAAGTGAGAAGAGCAGGACGCAATGGTTTAAACTTAGAATCTCAGCCACTGCTAAGGCTGAGGCAGGAGAATCACTTGAGCCTAGGAATTTCAGGCTGCGGTGAGCTACGTATGATTGTGCCACTGTACTCCAGCCTGGGTGACAGAATGAGATGCTGTCTCTTAAAGAAAAGAAAGAAAGAAAAGAGAATAAGAGTGTCTAGGGTTTCTAACTTGGACATTTTATCGTTAAGAGAGATAAGTCAGGAATAGGAAAAGAACGTGCATACTGGGGAAGACCATGTACACTAAAAAGCAGAGCCTGTTATCTGTGCTGACTCCTCTTTTCTTCTTGTCTTCTCTACTTCTCAAGGTGCTGCTACCACAAACATGACGAAACTTCTGTTAGGAGTTCAACCTTCAGAGAGGACAGCTGGCAGTGCAAGATAGTGACAGCCCTGCAATCAGGAGAAGAAAGTCATGAGAGTAAGGAATGATGGAGAGGGATGAGAGCATTTTCTAGGATTTGAAGAGTAAGAGCCTCTGAATAATTGGCAGGGGAAGCTGGGATGGAGAACAAAGTAGGAGAAGAATCATTTGCTGTGAACTGTGTACTTGGATTCCATTTTTGATGATCTTTGAAAATGTGAATAAAGGATTTGGGTTATTTTTAAATTCCTTTGGAGGCTAGACAGTTTCCCTAAATTCAGCATTCCCTTTGAAACTAGACTGCATGAGTCTCTGGTTTGTGCGGGGTTATACTGGGTCAGAGTTGCCTCTAGAATAAGCAATGGGTAAGTCCTTGAGCTGTTGGAAGCGCATGGAGTGCCTGACAGTCTTCTGCACATTAGGCATAGGGGACCCTTTTGGGGGAAGAGAGTGAAGAACAGGAGGGGTGATGGGAGCATGTTGGATTGTGCCAGTTTAAAGAGAACATGAAAAAGATAAGCAAGCAAAGGAGGCTGCAAAAGAGGAATCATGGGAGAATGAGGAAAATTAAGTGAGCATAGCATCCTTGAGGTCAAAAGAGCAGGGGTTTCAGGGAGAGTGCCAGGGAATCACTTAATATAAGAAGAGACCACTGGATTTGCACCCTGGAGGTCAGTGCTATCCCCTTCCTAACCCATAACTATAGAGTGATGGGGATTAGTGTTTGCATATTGAGGAGATAATGACAAGTGTAAATGGAAAACAACCAGAAGATAACAAGGATAAACAACTCTTTCAAAAATATAGTCACATGTCACTTAACAACAGGAAAACATTCTGAGAAATGCACTGTTAGACAATTTTATTGTTATGCGAACATCAATAGAGTACGTTTACATAAACCTAGGTGGTGTAGCCTACGAGGTTAGATGGTGTAGTCTATTGATCCTAGGCTACAAACCTACACAGCATGGTACTGTACTGAATACTGTAGGCAACTGTAACGCAATGGTAAGGATTTGTGTACCTAAACATACCGAAACATAGAAAAGGGCTAGGTGCAGTGGCTCATATCTATAATCCCAGCACTTTGGGAGGCTGAGGCGGGCGGATCACCTGAGGCCAGGAGTTTGCGAGCAGCCTGGCCAACATGGCAAAACCCCGTCTCTACTCAAATTACAAAAATTAGCCGGGCATGGTGGCACGTGACTGTAATCCCAGCTACTCGGGAGGCTGAGGCAGGAGAATTGCTTGAACCCAGGAGCCGGAGGTTGCAGTGAGCAGAGATCATACCAGTGGACTCCCGCCTGGGCAACACAGCAAGACTCCATCTCAAAAAAAAAAAATTAAAATTAAGAAAATAAACATAGAAAATGTACAGTAAATATATTGTATTATAATTTTATGGTGCCACCATCATATATGCAGTCCGTCATTAACTGCCACATCATTACATGGTACATGACTATATTTAATGGTTTAAAAACACAAATGTGCAAAATTATTTATGCACAAGGGTTATGTATCATAAAAACATAATGTATATAACAAAACTTGGGACAACCTAAAACACCAATTCAAGGTATTGGCTAAATTTAAAAAGTGTTTTAGAGAAGCATATGTAATAGGAGGGGAATATATTCACTGTTTAAGCGAATAAAACAAGATACAAAAGGCATATACAGTATGAGTTCAATGTTTTCATCTATACAATACAGGCATAAAAACATTAAAATGATATAGATTTGTTTGATAAACTGATAGGTAGATTTTATTTTCTTCTTTGTGTTATTCTGTATTTTTCTAATTTTCTGAATTCATTTCGAGGCTAAAGAATGTCTGCTTTTTTACTTAGGAAGAGAGTGTTTTTTCTGTTTGTATATTTTGGTCTATTTTGGTTTGAGGTTTCGGTGGTTTTTTGTTTTGTTTGTTTTGGTCTTGAGTGATAGTACGTATATGAGATCATGTACAACTACCTACTGTTGCTCTCTTCCGCTGGGATGTTTTTGCTGTAATGGTTATGAATCTCAGCCTTGGGAGGCCTAGTGCAGCCTAATGCAATGTCAAAGGGGCTGTCACCTGGTTCTTGCTGCCACCTGCCTGTGCAGGCACCTGCTGAGGAAGCCTTTGGCCCACACGTCCCCTGAGACATCCTTTGCCTCTGTCTGCCTTCCCGGCCCACTGGCTCTCCTGACCAGTCTGAGCACAGATGAGTGGAGGGCAGGGGAAATCATCCTGGCCTGGCCAGTGCTACACTGGGCCATGGAAGTTTCTGCAATGTCTGCTGAGGCCCCCTGTCCCCATCCTGGTCTGACTCTGCAGCCAGCTCCAGGAAGTAGAATGCAAGCTACTCTCTCCATAACATCATGCTTTACCCACTGTTTTTCCTTCTTTGTTAACCCCAGGGAAACCTCATCTAGATTTGAGGATGAGGACGGGTGTAGGGAGCCAATCTCATCCTCTGACATTTCTCCCTAAGGGTGCAGTCCTTTGAAACACGTGTAAGTCAGCAAAAGGCACCCCGGCTATTTGCTTTCCCTCCTACCACATCCGTCCCCTGAGGCAACAAGCATTAGATGGCCTGACTGCTTTGGGGGAGGGAGGGGCTGGCAAAAGGAGAATGATGGAGCTGGAAGGAGGGAGGGAGAAGACACAGGTTAACTCTTCAAAACCATTATCCTAATGCGCAGATGTCAACAGAAAACAGCAAGCCTCTCAGTGCTGGCCTGCCTGCTGGAAGTGCATATGCATTATTAATTCACTGGGACATTTTTACCCTTTCCAGTCTGTTTCTCCGGGTTTCCCCACTCCTTCCACCTTCTGTACAGGACACACCAGTTTCCTCAAGCCCAAAATGTGAGCGGCTGTCACTCCCTGCATAGCCAAGCTCGGCAGTCTGCCGAAAGGACAAACCAGTCCCGCAAAGGAATGATATGTGCCAAAGATACTGCATTACGATCTTCATTAACTGGAGGGCCAATAAATTTATGAAAATCATCAATCAGTTAATCCATTCCTTACAACAATGAATAGCTAATTAACATGAAGACAGGGCCTGACCCTTCTATTCATCTCTATTCACTCCTGAGCTCCCTCTTACAGACAGGCTCCAGGGCAGAAAACAGAACCCACATTGGCTAGCGTGTGTTCAGGTGGGGCCTCATGGGGCAAAACCGAAGGGATGGACCAAACACAACCTTCTCTTCATGTCGGGACTTTCTCTGAGAGTGCATTCGTATTTCTAACTTTTCATTATGAAAACAGTTAAACACATGTGTAGCAAGGTCTTATCAATTTATGGGGCTGCGTGTGGTGGCTCACGCCTGTAATCCCAGCACTTTGGGAGGCCAAGGCAGACAGATCACCTGAGGTCAGGAGTTCAAGACCAGCCTGCCCAACATGGAGAAACCCCGTCTCTACTAAAAAAAAAATACAAAATTATCTGGGTGTGGTGGCACATGCCTGTAATCCCAGCTACTCGGGAGGCTGAGGCAGGAGAATCGCTTGAATCCGGGAGACAGAGGTTGCAGTGAACAGAGATTGTGCCATTGTACTCCAACCTGGGCAACAAGAGTGAAACTCCATCTCAAAAAAAAAAAAATTATGTTGCCTCATCATCCATTTTAAATATAAGTTGGACTTTCTCACACCAGAAGCAGGTGACACAGTTTCCATTTCTCTGCCTCCTCTCAGTTCCTCAATGTGATGAATCCAGGTATCTGCCTTATACAACTGCCTCCTGGCAGCCAACTTCCTGTGGGACATATAGACACAGCCCACTTGACTCACCCTACTGACCCTGCACCTCAGATGGACTGCGCAGATATGACTCAATGACCACTTCTCAGTCATAACACCAGCCTGTGGAACTCCTGCCTGCTTGCTCTAAATTCACCAATGACAACTCCTCAAGGGAAACCCGCTTGGGTAATTCCCCAGATCCCAACAAAGGCCCACAGGTCCCTTCCCCAATCCCCAACCCACTGGTCCAGCACGTATGTCCCAGACAGCTCCCCTCTTCCCATTCGCCCTGAGGTTGCTGTCTTGTTCTCTCCAGGATCTGTAAATAACACACTGCTTCAGTTATTTCATGCATTTTTCTTTTGCCTCTCTTGGGTCTTACCTGACTGACACACTCAAACCTAACTTCTTTCCCGGTCAAGGCTCTCCTAGAGATTGGCTATCTTAGTAGGAATCAACTAGCCACAGGTCAGACAAGAGCACTGAGTTTCCTGTGAGACGGACACCTAGTCACAGGTGAGGACACTCAGGAATGAGGCCCTCCACCAGGACAAAGGAGCACCTTGTGAAAGGCACATTGTAAACATCTAGAACCAAATAACTACTCTACAGAGAAAGACATCAAGACCAAATTAGAAAGAAAAAGATATACAACATTGTGAAAGTCAATAATAGCACAATGAACCTGATAGACCCGTCACCCACCTTCATTAATTATCAATACATGACCAATCTTAGTGCATCTGTGCACCCCCTTTCTGGATCATGTTAAAGCAAATCCCAGGTATCATATCATTTCATCTATAACTATCCAGCTATGTCTCTAAAGGAATGATGACTTTTTAAACACACAGCCATAATACCATACTAATATCTTTAAAATGTAATTCCACAATATCACCAAATATCCTGTCAAAGTTTACCTTTCCTCATGAATCTTACAATTTTTTAACTATTTGTTTAAATTGGGATCCTATTGAGGTGCCACACCGTGCAATTTGTTGCTATGCCCCTTATCATAAGACTCTTTTAATTTACAGCTTGCCCCCGGCGTTGCTTCTTCCTTGCAATTTTTGTTCAATAAACCATGTTATTTGCCCTCAGCATTCGACACAGCCTGGATTTTGCTGATTGCATTCCTGTAGTGCTGGTTGCCTTGTGTGTGTGCATGTGTGTGCACACATGTGTGTGCCTCATATTTCTTGTCCTGTAAAATGAAATTAGATATAGAGGCTTAGCTCAGACCAGTTTTTCTTTAGGGTTTTTTGGTTGTGTATTTTTGGCAAAAACTTCCAAGGTTGTCGTATATACTCCCATCAAGAGTGACATAAAGTCTGGTAGTTGTCCCTCGTTTTGTGATTAGCCACCATTGGTGATGATCACCTATGGCAGTGTCTCAACCAAGGGTGATTTTACCCTCCCAGAGAACATGTGGCAATGTCTGGAGACGCTGGATGCTACTGGAATCCAGTGGGCAGAGGCCAGGATGCTGCTGAATGTCCTACAAAGCACAGGACAGCCCCCACCACAGAAGGATGATCTCACCCAAAATGTGACCCATGCTAAGCTGAGAACCCCAGGGTTGGATTCATTTACTCATTTGGGGTTGCAAAATGTTATATTCTAGTCTGTCATTTACTTTTTATTTGTTAGCTGGCATACTTGTATAAAGAAAAACTTCCTAATCAATTACTTGGTTTTCCTGAGGTAGAATTTATATGGTAAATGTAAGTAAGTGCTCAATTATTTCATTTACCAGTTATCAAAATAATGAGGCAGTTTTCTAGACTCCTCCAAAAGTGACCAATGAGATTCTTTTTTTTTTTTTTTTAAGAATAATTTATGAACTCATAGGTATAAAGGAATTGGATATGTTGTAATCATTTGCAGTAATTATCCTACTGACGCCTAAATTGCCCTGTCTTTAGATAGTATGAGCTTTTTCAAGTTGGTTCCTGAGTCTTTTTGGCACAGCCTGTGTGCTTTAAAAGCCTGCTTGCACTTTGGGATTATAAGATTCTCTAGGCACATCTTATATATTTACTGTCCTAGACTGGAATCCACCACTTCTTCAAGGACCTTTGGTTACTTTAAGTGGTATTTGGTGATCTTCATTTGGGCTTTAGGGGGACTCATACATTTTAAGACGTACATAGCCCTCACAATATTAGATTTCACTCTAAGGATGGAATTTTCTGAGTTATATTTTACACACAGAAAAACTGGGACTCAAGAGAGTGGTTTTATCCCAACTCAAACTCAAAGCAAATGGAAAATTTTGAAAGCTGGCAATATATATCCACTCCCATCTCCAGATTCTCTCTCTCAATCAGTAGGGCTGGGAATTGAACAGACTGTCTCCAAAGCCCAATAGTGAGGAGAAAATGATAAAACAGACAGGATCTTGGAAACCAAGACGACATGGAAATGGTGTTCTGAGACCCTCAGGCCTCTGGTCCCTCTGAAGCCAGGACTCTTTCAGGCCTCTTTTTCTTTGCTGAGTTGGCAAAACAAATGAGTGTGAGCTGGTGTTTCCTGAAGGAAACCAGTGCCGATGGGCAGAGACTGTGAAAAAAAGGTGCACTAAAACTTCCGTAAGAGGTGTTGACTGGGTGCGGTGCCTCATGCCTGTAATTCCAGCACTTTGGGAGGCCGAAGCGGGCGGATCATGAGGTCAAGAGATTGAGACCTTCCTGGTTAACATGGTGAAACCCCTTCTCTACTAAAAATACAAAAACTAGCTGGGCGTGGTGGTGGGCACCTGCAGTTCCAGCTACTCGGGAGGCTGAGGCAGGGGAATCGCTTGAACCCGGGCCAGCCTGGCAACAGAGTGAGATTCCATCTCAAAGAACAAAGGAAGGAAGGAAGGAAGGAAGGAAGGAAGGAAGGAAGGAAGGAAGGAAGGAAGGAAGGAAGGAAGGAGAAAGAGAGAAAGAGAGACAGAGAGACAGAAAGACAAGAAAGACAGAAAGACAGAAAGACAGAAAGACAGAAAGACAGAAAGAAAGAAAAGAAAGAAAAGAAAGAAAAGAAAGAAAGAAAGAAAGAAAGAAAGAAAGAAAGAAAGAAAGAAAGAAAGAAGAAAGAAAGAAAGAAGAAAGAAAGAAAGAAAGGCAGGAAGGAAGGAAGAAGTAAAGAATCAACTTTACCTAAAATGCAGGGAGGTGAAGAATTAAAAAATCAAAGACATCATTTTATATTAAAAATAGATCGATTATGGAATAGCATGCAGGATTTACCATTTGAACGTTAAAAGATGTGACTCTGAAGAAATTTCAGGTCCCGTTGAACTTGCTGCTTGACTCCTGGGATGCAGAGTTAGGGTCCCCTGCAATCAGCATATTTTGGGGGAAAAGGTGAGAAACTGTGGGGCAATTCTGACCCCACTCTGCACCAATAAAACGGTCTCTTCCTTTATTATAAATTCAGGAAACTTAACTTACATTGAAGAGTCAAAAGATAGGTTATTTGTTTAAAGTCAATAATTCTTTTATGTAGGGAATTGTTAGCCCTAAATTTCTCCTCTCTTCAAAACGTTAATATATGGGAGCTACCTATCTCGGGTTTAAGCAGAAGCATATCAGTTTGAGAACAGCATTAAACCATTGTTGGAACAAGGTAGGGTATATATTAGATTGTAATATATAGGTAGAAACACACCTGCTGTCTGCAAACACATCCTTCCTCTGCCCACCCAAAAAGGCCTGGATTTTTATTTTATTTTATTTTTTTTTAAGCCCTGCAGCCACCTCTGAGTGAGCTCAATAAAAACCTCCACTGCCCAAGTGATGAAATCAGATTAGCATGCTCCAGCTCTGATGTTCTGTGCTGAGGGAATTGGAAGGAGTTGATAATGTGGAGTTGGGCTATTTTGCATTTCTCAGTGACATCCTCTAATGAGCTGGCAATGCTGAACACCAGGCTGCTGTCTTGGAGAGATGAAAACAATACAGTGGTCATTTCACATCCTATCATCCTCATGACAACCCACGAGCTGCCTACTCCTTGCCTTTGATTAAAATACACAGAATCGGCATGAGGACTGGAGAGCATGAGCCCCGAGAGGGAAAGGGACCAAAGAGGGCTCCATGGAGGAAAGGAGGCAGCATCCTAAGGAAATGCACATTTGTAAAAACCGCAGCAGTCAAGGGTGACTAGCCTTGGTGTTCCTTGAAATGTGAAATGTGCATTCTGGAGAACTGTCAGCTATGATGCCTGATTAACTCTCTCCAGTAGAACCGATGAATGGTTTTGCCAAGGAGATCCATTTCTATTTTGTGGTTCAATCCCCACAGCAGTGCAGATTACAAGGATGAAGTTCCCAAGGCAGAAATCCAGCTGCTATACACTGGGACAACTGGACTAGTTGTTAAGATATTGAAACACTGCCTACTGGTTGACCAAAATACACTCCCCAAGTCCTTCTCTCACCTACCTTTTTCCCCAAGCTGTCCTTATCCTTCTCTAAAACCCTCAGATGATCCCAACTTAGCAATTCTACTAACTGGGCAAGGGCTGGCACAAGAGGAGCCTTCCAGTGCCCTGACTTAGTATGGTAGGTGGCTTCCATTCTCATGGGTCAATGCCATTGCCAGGCTCACTGTGAAGCAATCTTCATATTTGATTAGGAAGCCCCATTAGACTTCCTAGTGCTGCTGAGCCTTCTCAGAACCCTGCCAACAACCCACAGGGACAGGTCAGGGCCCTGCAGGGTCGTGCTCCCCACTCATGTCCTCCTATCCCCCATCCTTGCCTTCTACAGAAGGAGTGCCGACCGGACCCAGTGGAAGAACAAAGGAAGTAAAGGGCTGCAATCACTCGGGCTCCCAGAGGCCTGGATAACCTTCAACATGCTTGGCGGGCTTATCATTAGGATCTTTTTTTACTGCCCTTTCCTTGTTGCCAGCCCTCTTTAAACTTCCTAAATTAATAATGATGAAGCTCTTTAAGCTGTATCTCCAGTCTTTGCTTTCAATGATTTCTGCTCTCAGGGCCTTTTTCTCCCCCACTGGAAGCCGTTTACCATTCTCACCTTCATTTTTGTCCATTCTTCTCAGATATCCACAGTGATAATCTCTGATTAGCTCATTTTAAAAAGGAAACACAATTAAGAAAAAGAAAGAAAGGCTCATTTAGGCATTGCTGAGTCAAACATTGGGTCAGGAAACAATGTGAAATTTCACGGGCTATTTTTCCCAGTGAAAGGACAGATGAAGAGGAAGAGGATGACATGTCTTTACAGGATCACGTATAACATCAAGCATGTAGCAGACAAGGGGACACGGGGGTCATGGTGCAACACCTTCCAAGACCAACACTTGAACCTGAGCTTGAGCTTGCCTGTGTAATGATGGGGGAAATGTGCCCCTAAAGCAATCAGTTCATCCCAAGTAGATAATTCTCTGCTTTGGGATATGCATCCATCCTTTCTCCTCAATTAGAAAGATGAAACTACCAGGTTTAACAAAGTCATTCTTCATTCTCCTCCTCCGACCTGCTTCCATTGTATTTCTGCATCATTAGACTTTTCTTGTCTCACTGAAGAAACCACAGAGAAGGAGTATTCCAAAGGACCTTGGGCGGCCCACCTGGCAAGGGAGAGCCTCACTGTGCAACTTCAGCCTTGGGCAGGAGCCAGGGATTCCAGCTGTCAACCTTCCAAACCAGAAGGGGAGTGCTGTCAGCTGAAGTGGAAAACCAGAAAGTCTTAGAGAAAGGAGGATGTATTTAAGAATCACTCACCACTCTGCAACAGGATTTAGCTTTTCCAATTCAATCCAATTCAAGAGAGATTGTCAGAACCTGTGCATGGTGAGGGAATTTTAGAATCACAGAAGATAAGCTCCCCCTCAGGGGTTAACTCATTATTTGGCCATAAGAAGCTAAAGCTAGCCAGTCTGTAAAACAGGCCTGATTGTAATGTTATGTGTTCACCAAATCCAGTTCATTCTCTTGCAGGACACTCAGCTAAACACTCCCGAGTATCCCCTGCAGTGCCCGGTGTGTGAACTCTGCCTAAGGGAATATGGACAGGAGAGTTAAATGCCACTTCCAGGCCCAGCCTCCAAAACTTTTCCCACAGTCTCTCACATGTTGTCTCTGCCCCATTAACCAGCAGTGGACTCTGGTAGTGGAGCTTAATTGTGCTCCACTGGCAGGACCAGAGCTAGGATTCTGCTAGGTAAACAAAAAGGAACTGCAGGCACACTGGCCCAGAGGCCTGACACTTGATGCAGCCAGGAAAAAAAAGGTAAAGAACCCCACAGAAGAGGAAGGATTCTGAGTCTCTGAAAAACTGCAAAGAGAAGAGCCTCCCAGCCCAACCCACACTCACACACACACATGCACAAGCTGCACTGGGCTGTGATATGAATAAAAGATAATGGCATTGTGTTAATCCACTGAGATTTGGGGGTTGTTTGTTACAGCGGCTAATGTTACTTACTCTAGCTAACATACTCCTAGGTTTCATTAACAGATGGGATGAAACAATGCATGTAAAGTGCCTAGTTCTATGTCTGATACACAGTAGGTCCCTAGCATAGCACTCTACCTGAAACATGGTAGGTGCTCAGTAATTATGGGTTATGAAAAGTCAACCAGTTGCTTTTCTTAGAGGCCCTAGAGGCAGCATCACAGCCAACGTAAGCCTTTTGTAGCTGATGAGAAAGACAAAGCTCTCAGTACGGAAAACCAGTGAAAACACAGGGACAGATCTACAGGGAAAGCAGTTAGAGAAAAGGCACACGGGGAACATTTCATATAGGAATAGTCATCTGTTCTGAACTGAATGTTTGTGTCCCCCCGAAATTCATATGCTGAAATCTAAATCCCTAATGCCATGATTTGAGGAGGTGGAGCCTTTGGGAGGTAATTAGGTCATGGGGATGAAGCCCCTGTGAATGGGGTTAGTGTCATTTTTAAGAAGAAACAGGAGGGTGTGATCTCACTCTCTGCTCTCCTCCACGTGAGGACACAGCAAAAAGACACCCTCTGCAAACCAGGAAGTGAACTGTCACCAGACACCAGAGCCACCAGCACCTTGATCTTGGACTTCCCAGGCTCCAGTGGGCAATACATTTTTGTTGTTTAAGGCATCCAGTCTGTGATAATTTATTATAGCAGCCACGTCTGACTAAGACATCACCATATACATTTTTATCTGTCTTCCTCTTCTGGATGTTGGTAAATACTCCATCAAATCAGTTAGCTTTCTCGAGTCCCCTTCTCCTTGCCTTAGCCCTACCAAGGTCCTGAGTCTCTCTCTCTCTCTCTTGCATGGTCTAAGTGTTCCTCTGTTTTGGCTGCTTCTTCACCTAGAACAGGACTCCCTTCCCAGCCTTTGCCTGGCCCCTGCTGGATGCAGCCACCCTAGCTCATTTATAAAGTAGCTACTACGTGCAAGGCCTGGCACTAAATACGTACAAAGCAAGGACAGTGAGAGTGGTCAGCCTTGGGTGCAGAGCAACAAGAGGGCACATCGTAGAAAATGTAAACACCATGATGACGCTAAGTGTCAGTATGCTTTTTATGATCACTGTACGAAGGCAATCCTAAATGATGTCAGCAACGAAGACTACTTCCTGCTGGGATGACTCCGCCTCATAACCCACACAGCCTTTGGAATGCCAGTGTCTGAAGAAAAAGTCTAATGCTACATGGTCCCTGCCCTCAAGTTGCCTGTAGCTTAGCAGCAGAGAATGACAGCTAAATGAATCAAGAATGTGAAGAGCAACAAATGTCAGGGAAGGCTTTGCCAAGAAATGGTTGTGGAGCTTCACTGTGCTCTACTAGCAGGACCAGAGCTAGGATTCTGCTAGAGAAGAGGGAACTGTAGGCACCCTGGCCCAGAGGCCTGACACCTGATGCAGACAGGAGAATAAAGGTATAATAGGTCCCTGTGGCTGGAGGTAAAGATGCACCTGGGCAAAAAGACCCCTGCAGATGATCAGAGCAGAGAGGCTGGCAGAAATCAATTCCAGAAGGACCTTTATCCTGTTGGTAATGAGGAACCAGCAAGGCATTTTTCTTTCTTTTTTTAAAACTTTATTGAGATAGAATTCAGCTCAATGGCCTTTTTTCTTCATCCCTCACCAAAATCAATTTTAGAATCTTTTCATTACCCCCAAAGAAACCCTGTACCCCTTTGCTGTCACTTCCCAATCCTACTCTTGGGCACAAAAATAGGAGCAGCAAAAGGTTTTTTAACAGAAGAATGATAAAAGTCTATTTTCATTTTTAAAAGAGCCCTCCTTGACCTGCCACTGCCCAAGGCCTGGCAGGGCACACACAAACACAATGCTGTGGTCTGATTGCATCCTCCAGATTTCATATGTTGGAAACTTAACCCCCAATGTGGCAGTATTGAAAGGTGGGGCCTTTAAGGGGTGATTAGATTATGAAGAGTTGTGCCCTCAGGGATGGATTAATCTATTCGTGGATTAATGGGTTAATGGATTAATGGGTTATCATGGGAAGGAAACCGATGACTCTATTACAAGAGGAAGAGAGACCTGAGTGAGCACATTAGCACACTCAGCCTCTGACACATGATGCCCTGCAGAGCATCCCTTGCCTGTCCACACTCTGCAGAGACCTCACCAGCCAGAAGGCCCTCACCAGATGCAGCTCCTCAACTTGGGACTTCTCAGCCTCCATCACTGTAAGAAACACATTCCTTTTCTTTATAAATTACCCAGTTTCAGGTATTCTAAGTAACAGAAAATTCATTAATACCTATACTCACACTTCTTCCATCATCCTCATGATGTAAGCGTAAGGACCTACCTGTGGCTCCAGGACTCTCTTTCCTCACCAGCTGCAGCCTCTCAAGTGCTTGCACCTGCACACCCAGCCCACCCGCACCCAGACTCTGGTTTCCTGCCTTGGCAAGAATCACCTAAGGAGAGCATAGCTGAAAAGGGTTTTGCCTCAGGCAGGTTGACACATTTGGGTTCTGCTCCCTGGAGACTGAACTTGGCAGAGCGTCCTCTGAGACTCCCTACCTCTTGGCTTGCTCATTACTTCTGAGAGTTAACTTTCTTCCCTCCAAACAGTTCTTCCTTACCCATCCTGTCAAATCATACTTCTCCTGCTTCTGCAAATGAACAAAACCTACCATAGCAGTAATCACAGAATTCCCTGTAGTTTCCTCAGGACCCCTACAGGGGAGGCATTAAATGTCTTCATTTTTGAAATGCAGACACTGAGGCTCAGAGAGTTCACATGTTGTTCTTAATGCTACACCACAGGTAAGGGGCAGAGCCAAACTTTCAGCTGCAGGGGTAAGATGCTGTCATCTGTTAGGACTGCTTTCAGCTACATGTAACAAAACTGATAAAACAGCTTAGTCAAATGGGGATGATGTTTTCTCACCTAACAGTAACTCCTAATGAGGTACTGATACAGCACATCTGTTGTAGATTTGTTGGAACCAAATCTCAAGTTCCTTGTGTCTTTCAGTTTTTGCCATCCTTAGTATGAGACTTTCATCTTCATAATCAAAATTTTTACTTATGACTCTGTTCATTTTTATTAGAAAAACAATGGCTTTCCTAGAAGCCCCATTCAATAGCCTTCTCTTAAACCTCATTGGTTTATTAAGAATATGTAGCATTCCTGCTACAAACAAAATTAGCATTCATTACCAAGGGAGAGAGGGAGATAGGATACTGGGTAGGGAACCTATGGTGTCAATGTGTTTTCCTCCTGGTCACACCACCTCACCTCTAAACAGAATCTAGCCCCTCTGCATCAGGCAGTATTGCCTGGCCACCCTCTCCTGCTTGCAAAGATACGCTGGGGGTAAGCCACAAAGTGGAGCCTCTCTTGATCATCAGGGTTATTGGCTCACCGCACATTCCCATGGGAAAGGAGAGAGGTAGGTCATTTCTTTTGGTTCAGCAGCTGGTCCTCACTTTGGGAAGAGTTAGAAAGCCCTAGGAATGTGCCAGGCCCTCAACTTTGCAGCAAAAATCACAGCTTCTCTAGGCCTTAACGGAGAAGGATCTGATACACTGATTTCCAAGCCTGCCAACAACCTCTCCTGCAGAAACTTCAGAATTTCAAGAGGACTCAAGTATAAATGATGTATTAATCACCATCTCGAGATGAATAGAAAAGATCTGTGCAGCCTTAACTTGGAGGTCAGGGAGGGGGACAAAGGAAGCATGGGTGAGGTAAGGAGAAGAGGAGCCTCTTAGGTGACAATGAAATACAGAGAGTACTAGAAACATCCAAGTTCATGGGGGCATTAACTTTACAGCAGATTTGTCTATCTTGTCTTCCAGTCCCTCCAGTTGAATGAACCCTTGTGGCCGAGGAAGCTTGAACATGTGATATTTGACAATTAAAAAAAGAGCTTCGGCAGGGTCAGGCACCCCCATCAAGCAAGCCAGGTCAATGCTCCTGAAGCCAGGTCAACAGGAAGATGATGAATTGTTAAAACACTCTCCCCGTGTCCCACCCTTCTAAACAAGGCATAATGTGAGCATTAACTCAGCATGCTCTCTCTGGGTTGGGACTGCCCGTCCCGCTCACTGATGATTAAACCTATGAGAAGTCTTGCTAAACATGAAGTCATCTTGGATTTTAAGCAAACACCCTTCAAAACTGGGTCCCTGGAGGAGAAAGTGTAACTTTACACAGGAAGTCCTGTGTTGTGGAAAGAGTGCAGGCTTCAGGGGCAGGCCCTGGAATCTAGACTGGCCTGAGTCTCTCTGGCCATCCATTGGTCTCATCTGTAAAATGAGAAGGGTTTGAATCAACAGAGATGAGGGATCACTTCTGGTTCTAATTTTATGTGTTCCATTGCACTAAAATATTCCGGTATTTTCTTTTTCTATGAATTTCCTCAGAAAATGTAAAGTAATCAAAGATTTTCATGACAGTAACATTTGAATAGTTACCACCACTAGCTCTTGCAAAGCACTTTAACCTGTTGACTCTTCCTCCTCATGGTAATCCTACTGCAGGGTACTATTGACAGATCCAGTCTACTGACAAGGTAGCGAATGCGGAAGATGAGTAGGCAAGCACTCCATTACCCCTTGCGCGTCTCAGAGGCATCTCCGATGGGAGAAGTCTGAAACTGAGCTCCTGACTCCCCCTCCCCAACCCACCCCACCCAAACCTACTCCTCTCCTCACCTTCCCTACTCAGTCAATGGTGACCCCTTTCTTCATAATATCCAGGCAGAAAGCTTTCAACCTTTTCCTGCCTCTGATTCATCGCAAGTCATGTCAATTTCACCTTGAAAATATGTCCAGAACCTACTATTTTTTTTACCACCTCTGTGTGACCACTTGGGCCTAAGCCTCCATTGTGTGTTGCCTGGACCATTGCGAGAGCCTTTGGAGTGGGCTCCCTGTTTCTACCCTTCTATTTTCCATTACACATACACGCACACATGCACGCGCCCACATGCAAGCACACATGCACGCGCCCGCACACACACGTGCACACACACACGCATGCACACGTGCACACACAGTATATTCTCTATGCAGTAGCCAGAATGATCCTTTGTGATATGTCCGATTATGCCATTCCTCTGCTCAAAACTTCAGTGGCTTTCCATCTCACTCAAGATAAAATTCAGTGATCTTACCCTCGCCGAGGAGGTCCTCCAAGGTCTCCCCACCCCTACCTGTTTGCTCTCCTCTCTCGCCCACCTCCCCGCCCACGCCACCCCCCCCCCCACAACCCCCGTCCCAGGCTCAGTCTCCCCCGCCACACCAGCCCCTTTACCCTTCTCAAACACACCAGGCCGCTCCCTGTCTCAGTCCTGGCCTGGTCAGCCCTTCCCACAGATACGCAAATGGCTTTCATTCAGGTCTCTGCACCTCACCTAAAAGACTTTCCCTGACTACACAAAGCAGCACCTCTCCCATCTGTGTCCCCCTAGCTTGGTTGATTTTTCTTCTTTGGATGCAACTCTCCTGACACATTTTGTATCATGTTTCATTTATTGTCCTTTTCCTCCTAGACTTTGTTGCTTGTGCTCGCTGTTGAATCCCCAGTGCCTAGAACAGTACCTGGCATTTTAAAAAGTCCGTCAATAAATATAGGCAGTCTTTGTTATCTGAATCCAATCCTTCTCTGAAATTCTACCACAGAGTGAACTTTTGGACAGCAAGGGCTCATATTCTATTACATCAAAGAAAAGAATAATAATGCATTCTCTACATCACCTATATTCGTAATCACCCATAGGACAATCCACTGTGGATGTCTGCATGATATGATATAAGGCATTTAAAACACTAATTACCTAATTATTTGACATTTAGTGAGCTCATTAGGGGGTGTGTTTGTATGTAATATGCTATAGAACTGAAAGAATTACCTTTTCCTTCTACACTGAAAAAAGTCATGTATTGTTAAAAAAACAATAAAATGATTTCCTAAAGATACGTAATGAATGCAAATACAATTACCAAAATGAATAAACATTTTAAACAATGATTTACTGAATGAAGAGTTACTTGTGTGAAAACTGGAAATCACTGTTACTGTTAGGACTGTGGAGAGAGCTAAATCAAAGTGAGCTGTGGAAAAAGCAAATGAAACCATCAATACGCAAGGTTCATCCATTTCCAGATCGAGGAATGCCCAACTCATTAGCAGGCACCTCCTCTTCTACGCATTCAGGATGCTGCAAGTGGATACAGGTCTGTCAATCTTGGTCAAAATCTGTAAATGAGGCAATGAGTTTTTTTTTTTTAATGACACTCAAAATAGACATCTGTTCTAAAGATGTGATTATATAATTTATTATCTATACAGAAATAATTTTGAACGTGAAAGAGAGAAAAATCAAATTATATATTTTTTAGATTATAAATGTTTTTATTTGTTTTTTATTATACTTTAAGTTCTGGGATACAGTGCAGAATGTGCAGGTTTGTTACATAGGTATACATGTGTCATGGTGGTTTGCTGCACCCATCAACCCATCATCTAGGCTTTAAGCCCCGCATGCATTAGGTATTTGTCCTAATGCTCTCCCTCCCCTTGCTCCCCTCCCCCCAACAGGCCCCAGTGTGTGATGTTCCCCTCCCTGTGTCCATGTGTTCTCCATTGTTCAACTCCCACTTATGAGTGAGAATATGCAGTGTTCAGTTTTCTGTTCCTGTGTTAGTTTGCTAAGAATGATAGTTTCCAGCTTCATCTATGTCCCTGCAAAGGACATGAACTCAAAATTATATTTTTAAAGCATGCATTTATAGATTGATAAGATGGTTTTGTATAACAGTAGGTATATAAAATAGTTGCAGTCAAAAATTATCTTCAAAGGGAAAATCATTTCTAAAAATAAAAAAGTTAATGTATATTATAGTTTTTTTTTAAATTATAGGTTGATTTTCTTGAACATAAAAATAATATAAACAGAGGAGGCAAAAGAAAATGCATGAAATAACTGAAGCAGTGCATTATTTTGGTTCATAATTATTATAATCAGTTTTAAAGTTATATCTATATTTGATATCATGTCACTGGTATCTTTTTTTTTTTTTTTTTTTAGGCGGAGTTTCACTATTGCCACCCAGGCTGGAGTGCAGTGGCGTGATCTCAGCTCACTTAGGTGGATCTAACCTCCACCTCCTGTGTTCAAGTGATTCTCCTGCCTCACTCTCCTGAGTAGCTGGGATTACAGACATGCACCACCAGGCCCAGCTAATTTTTATTATTTTATTATTTTTTAGTAGAGACTGGTTTTTAGTAGAAACGGGGTTTCACCATGTTGCCCAGGCTGGTCTCCAACTCCTGACCTCAGATGATCCACCTGCCTCAGCCTCCCAAAGTGCTGGGATTCCAGGCATGAGCCACCACTCCCAGACCCGTCACTGGTATCTTACTAAAGAAAGTATTTGTGATATATGTATTTGTAATTTTTTCATAAAATTACTTGCAGTCTTTTTCAAAGTTGAATTTTATAGTTTGTAAATTTGAAATTATTGATACTGTCAACTGACTCTTCTTAGATGACCATAGTATTTTTAATAAAGAAAATACTCTTTCTATAAGTGCTGTAGCACCTTGTAAACTAAGAATTAATTCTGGTCAACAGAAGACATTTCCAGTTCTACTTTTTTTTCTTCCTGAAGTATGTTAATATTTCAGTTCAGATCTTTTCATGGGCACCATCTTTTTATCTCCATTGAGAGAAACTTTCACAAAGATTTTACAAGTTTTTATAAAACTCACTTTGCAAAACAAAAAACAAAACTCATCAAACAAGTTGTCTCTATTTAGGATTTTTTAAAATGTTTTGCCAAATTTAGATGCTTAAAAATCATAGACCTCTGAATTTTACTCCATTCCAGTATAGAACATAAATTTATCCAATTAAATATAAAAGTTTCATCAAATTATCCTTCCCATAAATCAAGATATTTCATAACATAACTGTTTAATCTCAAATATAACTTATTTAATTTGTTCATCCTTTGGTTTTGTAGGTAGGTTAGTTTTCAATAATTACATTTTCCTAAAAACTTCAAGAGCTGAAGTCTTTTGGCTCACCATTCCTTGACTACTTCATTAAAAATTACCAACCGGTTTTGAACAAAAAGCAAGCACAATTTAGAGGCCTCATTTTTTTAAAGAAAAGTAAAAGGTCACTGTATATTGTAGGATGCTTGAGCTGATTTACAAATAGTCCTTCAAAGGTTCAAACATTTCTAAAATCTAAGAACATGCGGGGGGAAGAAAAAAGCACATACCACCAGGCTGCAGCAATTTTTTAATTCAACATCGTCTCTATCACAAATATTTTGTAGTTCAGTTTCTCTGTGTATAAATAAAAATACTTATAATGTTTGTCAACTATAGTTTCTATTTTGCTGGTAGACTATCACAGCTTGTTTGGATGCAATTATGAACTCTCAACGCACTACATCTAATTCCAAATATATTTCTGTTCCATAGATTTCTTAATTTAGTAATAACACTATTTTTCCCATGATTCTGCACTCCACGAAAATCTGTATTTATAGTACCTCCTCCATCTTAATTGTTGAATGTTTTAAGTAAAGTTATAAATCACAATGTTAGAGGCTATATCTTTGACAGGATGAACTTCAAAAGCTTTCCTTTGAGTCCATGAATTGGGCTAAAAAAAAAACCATCAAACCATTATTTAAATGAACTGGTTTTCTCTAGAAGAAATGGATCTAAATCTGCACCGTTTAACTGTTTGTAAAATTCTTCTTCCACTGATGGAAACATTCCGTTAATAGCTATCACTTTTCTTTCCCAGTGGTCACAAGAAAGAGTGAAATTAAAATCAAGCAAAATGAATTTAGAAGAAAAAAAATCACTACCTAAAAAGTCATGCTTCCGAGAGTGATATATAAACATAATTGCACATGTTAAATTATCAGCTCAGTCATAATCTTCCTAAAATAGCTACTAGTTTTTGAAATAGTTTTTTCATAACAATTTGTCTTCTGGGTGTACCTGTGGTCAGTGATATGACTACAGCCACTGAGTGTATGGGAAATGTTGACAAGCGTTTCTGCAAGTTGTACATCATCATCAACATTCTTGAGAAAAGATTATTTCATACTTAATTTTTTATGAAACATGAAACATGCCCTTTTTTTTTTTTTTGAGACAGAATCTTGCTCTGTCACCAGGCTGGAGTGCAGTGGCACAGTCTCAGCTCACCATAACCTCTGCCTCCCCGGGTTCAAGCGATTCTCCTGCCTCAGCCTCCCGAGTAGCTGGGATTACAGGCGCCCGCCACCACGCCCAGCTAATTTTTTGTATTTTTAGTAGAGATGGGGTTTCGCCATGTTGGTCAGGCTGGTCTTGAACTCCTGATCTTGGCCTCCCAAAGTGCTGGGATTACAGGCACTGCCACCACACCCGGCTAATTTTTGTATTTTTAGTAGAGACATAATTTCACCATATTGGCCAGGCTGGTCTTGAACTCCTGGCCTTGTGATCCACCCGCCCCAGCCTCCCAAAGTGCTGAGATTACAGGCATGAGCCACTGCACCCAGCCCTAAACATGCACTTTTTTTTTTTTTTTTTTTTAGCCCAATGCTGCTGAAAGGGATTTGGCTTTGCACAAAGCAAAATTAGAAAAAAATAAAAAATGTATTATTACAGTAAGGTAAACACATGGGTTATAGATGTGTAATATATATTAGACGACAAACTACTGAGGTAGCAACTGCAAGAGCATTCAGACCATTCTGTCTGTGCTCCACAGTGGCACTTTTTGACCTCTATTTCTCATGCGTGTTTCACATACACTAAACCTAAGACATCTCATGTTTCCCTGTGAAAGCAATGACTCCGTGTCCTGGTGGCTCTACCATCTCTGAGAGGCAGAGGTTCCGGCCATGGACAGTGGGGCCAGAGGGACAGCACCAATAACTTAGACCAGAAGGAGTTCATTGTCCCTGGCCGCTGGGTTCTAGTGAAACAGACTCTCCCTCGGAGCCCTCACCTGAAATCTCTTCATCATGTGCTATTGGACATGTTACTCAACCTTAACATGCCTCAGTTTCGTCATTTGGAAAACAAGCATGATATTATTCATCCTTAAAAAGGCATGGAGTAGTGATACACGCTACACCATGAAGAAACCTCAAAAACATAAGGTTTAGCTAAGTGAACGAAGCCAGACACAAAGGTAACATGTGATATGCTTTAATTTCTATGACATGTCCAGAATAGGTAAATCCACAGAAACGGGAAGCGGATTGTGGTTGCCAGGGCTAAGGGAGATGAGAATGAGGAGTCAACTGCTTAATGGGTGTTGTAGGTTGAATTACGTTCTCCCAAAAAGATGTGTTGAAATTCTAATGGTAAGTACCTCAGAATGTGGCATTATTTGGAAATAGGGTTTATGGAGGTAATCAAGTTAAAATGAGGTCACTAGTGTGGTCCCTAATCTAACATGACTGGTGTCCTTGTAAAAAGGGGAAATTTGGACAGAGACAGATGAACAGAGGCAGAGGGAAGACAAGGTGCACACACACAGAGAGAACGCCACTGGGAGATGGAGGCAGAGACTGGACTGATGCTGCAGGAAGCCAGGGACCACCACGATTGCTGTTCACACCGGAAGCCAGGAAGAGGTGAGGAAAGATTCTACTCAGAGTCTTAGGGAGCATGGCCCTACAGACACCTTGATTTCAGACGTCCCGCCTGTAGAACTGTGAGACAATATGTTTCCACTGTTTTAAGCCACTAATACAATGAATACAGGGTTTCCTTGTGCGGGTGATGAAAATATTCTGGCACCTCATAGAAGTAGTGGTTGAACAATGTTGTGAATGTATTGCATGATGTTGAATTGTTCATTTAAATGGTTAACTTTATGTTAAGTGGATTTCAACTCAGTAAACTCATACATGTGCACACATACGTATCATATCATCTAGTGGGGTAGTGTGGTGTTGCAAGTATTCAATGAGTCAACTAATAGGAATTTACAACAGTCCCTGAGATACAGTAATCCCTCAATAAGCGTGCGTTAGTATTACTATTTTCAACAGTCTCTCTCCAAACTTCCCACCTCTAGCCATCAAATAATCAGATAGCAGCAACTAATTCCCTCAGCTGTTTTCCTTTTATGCAGAGCATTTTAGCTCTCTCCTGCCAGAGAGATAATATATAAACTTATAATATATTTTTATATATTATATATTTGTATATTATATATTTTATATATTATATATAAATACATATTATGTATTACATATATATTATATATTAACTATTTATATATTATATTATATATAAAATTTTTATACATTTTATATATTATATATATAAAGGGGAGGTTATTAAGTATTAATGTACAGGATCACAAGGTCCCACAATAGGCTGTCTGCAAGCTGAGGAGCAACAAGAGCCAGTCTGAGTCCCAAAACTGAAGAACTTGGAGTCTGATGTTCAAGGGCAGGAAGCATCCAGCCCAGGAGAAAGATGTAGGCTGGGAGGCTGGACCCGTCTCATCTCTTCATGTTTTTCTGCCTCCTTTACATTTGCTGGCAGCTGATCAGATGGTGCCCACCGGATTAAGGGTGGGTCTGCCTTCCCCAGCCCACTGACTGAAATGTTATTCTCCTTTGGCAACACCCTCACAGGCATACCCAGGATCAATATTGCATCCTTTAATCCAATCAAGTTGACACTCAATATTAACCATCACACCATGTAAGTACTAAGTCTGATATGTCTTCTCTTCACATTCACTGGCCCATCAAGTCATTTTCCCAAGAGTTTCACAGCTGCAAGATGAATGATACCCCGCTCACGGCCCAACCTTCTCCACCAGAAACTAGCTTTGGCCAAATTTATTCAGAAACTAGCTTTGGCCAAATTTATTAAAATGGCAATAATTTCATCCCAACCCACTAGAGTCTGTGTGTGAAAATGAACCCATTTCACTACCAACAAAGGACAAGCAGTTTCAGTCATCCTCCTGCCACTAACGGGCCATTCTCTAGGCTGTGATGACAAAGCCAGCAAGGCCAGTTGCCCACATGGAAATCAGACACCCAACCCAGGGCACTGGGTTCCAACCGAGTGGGTTTACTGTCCTCTACTTGGCTCAATTACATGAGGAAAAAACCCAAGTGGATGGACTGTTGATCTATTAAAATGGTTTAAGACCCAGAAGAACCAAGAATCAAGACCTTGATTCTAGAGAATTAAAAATCACAGAAAGATCACTTGAGAACTTGAATGTCTTCTTGCTTTTCACCCCACTCTTGAGAGTTACAGAAGAGAAAGATAGAGAGCTTTGCTAAGTGTGGAGAAAGCAGCTTTGGAGAGATCTGGTACTTTGTACTAGTGGGAAACTGATCATAGGAGGAAAGGAAAGGAAGAAATTGTACAAGGAAACCAGAGCAATAAGAAGGAAAAACTCGAGGAGACATGTTAGACCACAGCAGCCGATTTGAATCAAGCATGACATAGATTTGGGGCAGGCATTTTGAAAACATATGCCTCAAATTGTATTTCACAAAATTGCTGTCAATGCCCTACAACTTGTCGTAACATGCTGCATCTTCAGGAAAACTCTTTTGTATTATTAATATTTTATTGTTTTTATAGTAGGCACCATAGGAGTGAGTATGTGGGAGTGAAATTGTATGGGCAAGCTCTTTACCAGGCATTCAGGTGGCAGCTCAAAGCACTAGTCTGAATGATTCCATTACAAGCTAGATGAATACTTATGCCTCAGATGCTTTCTCCTTCATAAATATTTTCTCTGGTGTCTCCATGTTCTTCCCTATCCATTTAGGGATCAGTTAACCCTATAATCAAACACTATTGCTCAAGCCATGGAAACAGACAGTGTTTCCCAAACAACAGCAAAAGGAAGAGAAATACATCCAACATGCTATTCTTATCACAATATTAGCAGGTTCCTGAGGAAAGACTTCTCCCTCACTTTGATCTGCTGAGATTACCAGAAAAATAGAGGCTATACTATACGTAGAAAGAAAAAAAGAATCCTTACTATAGAATAGGCCAAGTGAGAAATTTTATGAGTCAAACGAATAATGACGATGATAAAAAAAATAATTAAAATAATTGCAGCCAACATTTATGGAGCACACAGGCCAGGCCTTGCACTGAGTGGTCTATGTGATTTATCTCACATAATCCTTCCAGCCACCCTATAGGGTAAATGTCATTATCCCCATTTCACAGATGAACTAACTGAAACTCAGAAAACACTGCCAAGTTCATAAGCTATTAAGTGGAGCCAGCCCTCCGATTCAGGTTTATCTGATTCTGAAGTCCGTGGTGTTAATTACAATGCTCCTTGCCAAAATGAAAGTTTTCACATGCCCAAGGTAAATGCTACCAATCCCTCCCCCACCCCCGCCCCGCCTCCCAGTGGATGCTTACTCTTTTTGTGGAAGGATGCAATTTTTACTGCAAACCATCTGTAGCTCATACTGCTGGCATCCCAGTATGGCCAGGTCTGCTGCTCTGGAACCAAGAGGTCATTTTCTTCTTCCTAACAACCTAAGCAAAGCACACTTGGTCTTTGGGCTTAAAAAAAAAAAAAAAAAAAAGCCAAGAGACATAAACAGGTGAATATAGTTATTGCAAAGACAAATAATAAAAATGGAGCCCCTGAATGTATTGGAAGGGAAAAATGTGTGCCCTGCAGTCAAGACATAATTGCTAGAGAGCTAAAGAGAAGAACAAGAAGGGAGAGAAAAGCCAAAAAAATACAACTCAAAGCACAAAATAAAGGCAGAGAAAAGTAAATGCTTTTCTTGGATAATTAAAACTGGGGTCTTACAAGATATGAAGTTAGACACTTGGTGAATTATATGTTTCTAATTCCTCTTCCTAAGTGCCATAGGCTAGAGACAGTGTCCCAGGTATTAATGAAAAGGCCACAGCATGGTGCCCTAAATTCACTGTGGTGTGCCAAACCTAACAAAATAAGCTCCAAAAACCCAGGAAAATGAAAACGTTAATTCCTTTGATCAGTTGATTTCTTCTTAATGGCAACTGTTCTCAAATTGACATCCCTCCCCCCACCCCCACTACCAATGCCATCACACACATGCACTGCACGGCACATATACAGAGAAGGGGAGAATTCTAAGAATCTTTTCTGGAGGGGTTGCCTTGTCTTTGAAAAGTGCTTTATTACTCTTAGTCAAATTTAAAACTACATCATCATCCCGCTGCTGAACTAAGGCCTCATGACTTGCCACACCTAGCAAGGCTGGAGCAGTTCCAACACTTAGACTGAAATGAAGGGGCAGCCCAAGACAACAGAATCCTCCTTCTGTTTTGGGGCAGCTTTTGTTTCATTCCACATTTCTCAGGCACGAGTCCCCCCAACCTTTTTGGCACCAGGGATCGGTTTCGTGGAAGATAGTTTCTCCATGGACCAGCTGGTGGTGGGGGATGGTTTCGGGCTGATTCAAGTGCATTGCATTTATTGTACACTTTACTTCTATTATTATTACATTGTAATATAAATTGAGATAATTATACAACTCACCATAATGTAGAATCTGTGGGAGCGAGCCCTGAGTTTGTTTTCCTGTAACTAGCTGGTCCCATGTGGGGGTGATGGGAGACGGTGACAGGTCATCAGGCATCAGATTCTCATAAGGAGCGCACACCCTAGATCTCTCGCATGCAGTAGGGTTCACATTCCTTTGAGAATCAAATGCTGCCACTGATCTGTCAGGAGGGGAGCTCAGGGAGGAATGCAAGCGAGGGAGACTGGCTGTAAAAACAAATGAAGCCTGGCTCACCCACCTGCCCACCACTCACCTCCTGCTGTGTGGCTCGGTTCCTAACAGGCCATGAACTTGTACCTGTTAGTGGTTTGGGCATTGGGGATCCCCATTCTAAGTGGATAAAGAGCAGGGGTGTTAAAGGCCAGTACCGCTTCACACCCTGTTTCCTGATGCTGGGTCTTACTTTCTCAGAATCTTCAAATCTCTGCACTCATCTCCTTCCAAAACTTCTCTCCAACTAGGTCTAAGGCCTGCTCAGACTCTGCTGGTGGAGATGTGAATTAGTACCATCTTTGTAGAAAGCGATTTGGCAATGTGTATCAATAATATCCTCTTCTGTGAACCACGCAAAAGTACAATACATACAAAAGATTTATACACAAAAATGCTAATTACAGAATCATTTAAAACTGGAAGGAAAAATACAGTGCCCGATTATGGGAGAATGTTTGGGTAAATAATAATCTACTTATTTATGTAAAGATATTTTTGTCATTAAAAGCAATTATAATAGGCTAAAAGTAAAAAATAGCTATGAATTCATTTACAGTATAAACTCAACTATACAAAATACCACCCACAGAATGAGGGAAAATGCTACTTGTAGTTAGCTCTGGGTGGTAGAATTATGTTTGTATGCACAAGAATAAAGGAAATAATATTTTTCTCTTAGGCATGTTTTCCTTTATTGTCCAAGTTTTCTGCAATGAGTATTGATTTTTTTTTTTTTTTTTTTTTGGAGACAGAGTCTCACTCTGTCACCCAGGCTGGAGTACAGTGCCACAATCTTGGCTCATGGCAACCTCCGCCTCCTGGGTTCAAGCAATTCTCATGCCTCAGCCTCCCGAGTAGCTGGGATTACAGGCATGTGCCACCATACCCAGCTAGTTTTTGTATTTTTAGTAGAGGTGGAGTTTCACCATGTTGGCCAGGCTGGTCTCGAACTCCTGGCTTCAAGCCATCCACCCAGTGCCGTGAGCCACCTTGCCCGGCCAGACTGTTGGTGTCTTTTTTTTTTTTTTTTTTTTTTTTTTTTGAGATGTAGTCTTGCTCTGTCACCCAGGCTGAAGTGCAATGGCACTATCTCGGCTCACCGCAACCTTCGCCTCCTGGTTCAAGAGATTCTCCTGTCTCAGCTTCCCGAGTAGCTGGGATTACAGGCGTGCGCCACCACACCCGGCTAATTTCTTTGTATTTTTGTAGAGACAGGGTTTCACCATGTTGGCCAGGCTGGTCTCGAACTCCTGACCTCAAGTGATTCAACTGCCTCGGCCTCCCAAAGTGCTGGGATTACGGGTGTGAGTGGTGTCTTAAGGGCAACAAATTGCAGTATTTAAGAGTAGTCTTGAGTCAGAAGACCCCATCCCAGACACACCCTGGACTCCCCCAGAGCTGCCACTTAAGAGCTACGTGACTTTGGTCAGGCTACTTAACATCCCTAAAACCTCAGTTCCCTCAACAGTAAAATGATAATTTTATTGATACGAGGATTAAATGGTTTAATATAGGGAAACAGTGGCACCAGGTAAATGTTCAGCAAATACCCATTCTTCTTAAACATTTATGGAGTGCCCATAGTATGCCAGGTTGAATGTCAACCTGTGGGTGGTATTTTGTATCCACCACCGTGGATACAAAGGTAACTGAAACTGGCTTCTTATTCTTGAGGGGGGAAAATAGACATGTAAAGAGATACTATCGTTCTTCAGTATCCGTGGGTGATTGGGGCAGCATCTGTGGATACTCAAGTTCCCTAAATAAAATGGCATAGTATTTGCATATCATCTAGGCACAGTATCCATTTATATTTTAAATTATCTCTAGATTACTTAAAATGCCTAATACAATGTAAATCGTTTTCTCTACTGTATTGGTTTTTATTTGTATTTCTTATTGTTATATTGGGTTTTTTACTGTTTGGAGGTTTGTTCCTGAATATTTTCTATCCAAGATTAGCGGAACCCACAGATGCAGAACTCACGGATACTGAGGTCAAGGGTAGTCACAATTCCATGGGATAAGTTCTGCAGGGAAGAGAGATACGAGATTCTGCGGGAACACTGAAGAGAGTCCCTAACTCTGGCAAGTCAAGAATTTTCACTACCACTGGAATTAGAATCCCTCAAATAATATTAGATCCAAATGTCACTTCATCTTCATAGATGTTAAGCGACTCAGTGAGAAGTGAGTGTCTATCTGCAGGGTAACTGGCCCCATAGGAAGGAGGTGGCAGCCACCTTTGATCTTGTCTCTAGAACATTCTGTAATTTGCAGATTGCGCTCATCTGCACCATCCCAATTTATTCTCACAGGACACCTATAAGACTAGTGATTTTTCATTATGACTTGGAGAGGTAAAGTGGGCTGAAGGTCACTCAACTAAATAAAGAACAAAGATAAGACACAAACCTGGGTGCTGTGGGAGAGAACTTGACGTCAGCAGAGATGCTACGGAAAGGACTTCTCTGTCAGAAGATGCTCATGTTTTCATTCATTCCACAATTTCTACTACTATTTTAGAAATGGGGTCACAGGAGGAAGAGGAAGGGGAACTAAAGTAGATCTAAAAAGGGAATTTTAAGCAAGCCAAACCTATGTTTGTCTACACAGTAACCTTACAATCTGAAAGATATGTTCTCTGGAAACATCCTATTTGACAAATGAATCTTCCACACTGTGATGGGGGCAAAAGGGCGTTGGTGCCCCAGTGAACTGGTAGACAGTTGGAGAAGGCCAGACATGAGAAAGAGTTTGGACAAGCTACCCCTAAAAATTCACCCTTGATGCAGGAATTCTGGAATGAGGCACAGGCTACTTACTTCCTGACCGAAGGATCATTGATCCTATACTTCTTCATACCTCCTAACTCAGGCTTATAACTGCTGACTACCTTTGAGCCTATCATTCATCCCTGGGAGTTTCTTATGTGCACACAGCTATTGAGAAGTAGCACTGCAGTCTAAAGAAAATAGCAATGAACTTGGAGACCAGTGACCTGAGATCAAATTTAGTTCAACTATTTATTAGTTGCGTGACTTAACAAATAGCTTTCCCTTCTCTGGGCTTTAGCTTTCTCTTTCATAACATTGAAATAATAATACCTACCTCTTAAGGTTGTTGGGAGATTAGATGAAATGCATTGTGTAATTTGAAGCACTCAGCAAAACGCTTTGGCTCGTAAATAATATTACTTGCTCTTCTGAATAAAATAATGGATTCTTGGTGATACTTAAAACTACATCATCAGCCAGGCACGATGGCTCATGCCTGTGACTCCAGCACTTTAGGAGGCCGAGGCAGGTGGATCACCTGAGGTCGAGACCAGCCTGACCAACATGGAAAAACCCCATCTCTACTAAAAATACAAAATTAGCCAGGCGTGGTGGTGCATTCCTGTATTCCCAGCTACTCGGGAGGCTAAGGCAGGAGAATCGTTTGAACCCAGGAGGCGGAGGTTGCAGTGAGCTGAGATGACGCCTTCGCACTCCAGCCTGGACAACAAGAATGAAACTCTGTCCCCACGCCAAAAGAAAAAAAAAAAAGAAAGAGAAAACTATGTAATCAGCATCGCAGATGAGTCATGTGTCAAGGGTCACATGTTCCTGGCTGCTCAGCACAAGGCAGTCAGTTGGATCATTGCGAAAGCCACTAACAGACATTTTCCACTGGAATTGGCATTACCATAAAAGGAAGAGTTTCCTTTTCATTCAACTCCCATGGCCTTCACCCAACTAGATGGATTAATCCACTGTTTTGAACATCTAGGTCAATAATTATCGTCATAGAAAATTGAAAGCTGCCATAGGATAAAAATAAATCTCTACTAAAACCTACATTTCTGTATAGAATCTGTGATCTTGTGAATTGCTCTTGATCAACACATTCTTCCATTGCCAAAATGGGCCTTCTTCATACAATAACAGCCAAGCAGACGCTTAACGATTTCACCAACCATGATTCTGTGAAGTGATTGTCATGAGTGATGAAATATGATTAGCAAATTACAGCTCTGGTGTTTTATTTTAAGAGAATATAAAAAAATGAATGGATTGAGCTATTTTGCATTTTTCAGTAGAATCATTTAAAAGGAGTGGGTAATGGAGAACTCAACACTGATGGCTAAAAGAAAAGGCACAAATAATTTTGCCACTTCACAACCTATCAACATAATTCATCTTTGTCTCCTGTCCTGAACTGTTGTGTAATGTTGCTGCTACGTGGTTAAACAGCTGCTATTTATTTCTGGCATCTTTAATTTAATTCTGGATAAACTGACCCCAAATTTTAAAAAGTTATTATATATCTTTCTTTCCCCCCTTTTTTTTTTTTTTTCTTGAGGTGGAGTTTGCTCCTGTCTGCCAGGCTGGAGCACAATGGCACAATCATGGCTCACTGCAACCTCCGCCTCCCAGGTTCAAGCAATTCTCCTGCCTCAGCCTCCCGAGTCGCTGGGATTACAAGCGTCTACCACAACGCCCAGCTAATCTTTTTTTTTTTTTTTTTTTTTTTTTTTTTTTTGGTATTTTTAGTAGAGACTGGGTTTTGCCATGTTGGCCAGGCTGGTCTTGAACTCCTGACCTCAAGTGATCTGCCCGCCTTGGTTGGCCTCCCAAAGTGCTGGGATTACAGGCATGAGCCACCACGCCCGGCCAATTATTCTATATCTAAATGTGTAAAAATGACATCCTCATCATGAAGTTTCACATTGTGTTTTCTTTGTAAATTAGGTCACTTATAACAATGAACTAAACTTGAGCAATGAACTAAACTCCTCCTGTAGGTACAGGATGTTCCCTGTCTTATATCACATCTGCTTTACAATGAACTACATTGTTCAGGGTTCTGGAAATCCTGTCCAAAATAAAGGTGTGTTTCTACTTTCAAATATCTTATATTGATAACAATAGTGCTTTGGAATTGTTAACTTTTTTATGTCTTCAAATCCTAGGCTTATCATTGTTATATCTCTCCCACAGAGTTGGCAGTCAAGCAAAATTCCATACAGCCTTTTATTTTCCCATTGATACCATTATAAAATTAGAGGCACATTCCTATGGAGATAAATTTGGCCGTGAAATGTAATTTGAAAATATGTTTAAGAATGCAGCATGCATTTTAAGCACATATTTCAAAAAGTAACGATAATTTTTGTTAAATAATATATTCAAAATAGCTATACAATAAGGGAGAGAGTACTGGACTTGGGTTTAAATGCAGGCTCTGCTGTTTACCAGACATGAGATTCTGAGCAAGTCGTTTACTCTTGCAGAGGTAAAATATTTTTGAAAAATAAAACTAAGAATGCTTACTTTATAAGCACAAGGATTAAGGGTCCCAGTGATATAATATCTGATCTATAATATGGATTTAGTAAAGATTACTTAAATTTAATGGATGATGAAAAATAAACTACAAAAATAAAGTGCTGAAGCTACCATTTGGCAGTTTGTACATGAAGTGCTAGCACTGATAAAAAATACAAAATGGTTTTTAGTTTCTGAATATTTTCAGTTACAAGTCTCACATTGTCCACACTTTTCAAAACCTTCATGATATATTCCAAATTATACATATCATCCAAAAGTATACAAAATTAAATATTTCAGAAAAACATAATACTGATGATGAAAGTTTTTCCTGATTATTGAATTGATAATTTTTGAGCCTGGATTCAAACCCAGGTCCAGTTAGGGTGACTACCCATCCTGCTTTGCCTGAAACGGCCCCAGTTTATGCCTCTCATCCTGGCATAAGTATTCATTGTGCCCCTTTCACTCTCAAACTGTCTCTGTGTGGATGACAAATATGTGGCCCTTCAACCCATAAATCTACCTCTAAAAGAGAACCCATTACCTACCATTGGTTTAAAGTCCTCCATCTCTGTTTCTCTTCATTATCAGTTATTCTTAGAAAGTATTAGTTTCTTTTTTGCAATTTATTTTACTTTTCCCTCTTATTTTACCAACTGAATTTTTGTAGAAACATCCCTCCCAAGTGTGTTAAATTTCGTATTTGAAATTAGACTGCATAGTTTTTTGTCTGAAATATAAATTTAAGAAAAATTTATATATATTTATATTATATATTATTATATATTTATATTATATATTATTATATTATATATTTATATATTACACATATAACCTAACTATATATTACATATATAATCTAATGATATATATAGATATATATCAATATAATGTATCAATATAATATACATATTATAATATATAATATATAATAATATATCAATATAATGATAAATTATATATTATATATAATTATATGTTATAATTATATATGTAATTTTTAATTATATATAATATATTATATATAATTATATATAACATATTAATATAATATATATGTGTATATATGTATAATTATATATTATATGTAATTATATAATGTAATTATACAGTTATAATTATATATAATTATATAATATAATAATATGCATTATATAATTATATATCATATATAATGTATGAGATATATTATAGATTATATTGTATTATATTACTTATATAATACATAATAAATATAATATATAGAAGATATTACATATTAAATATATATTATATTTTTATATTATAATATATTCTATTTATGTAGAATACATTATATTCTATTATATAGAATATGGATATAGAATATAACATTATATTCTATATCCGTAATTTTTGAGCCTGAATTCAAACCCAAGTCCAGTTAGGGTGACTACCCTAACACAAAATATAGAATTTTATATTACCAAGAACGTGCACTAGTGAGTCAAAATGAAACTAGAGTAGTAATGCTACCTTTTAAAAACTTTCACGAACAAGGTAATTGTGTTTGAATTCTGTTCTGTAAATCTCATTTAAGTGAGCGTAGATGCAGAAGGCAACATTATTCAAACAAGTGGAGTTTAGTAAAATTTCACTAGTTTGAAATCCAACATTTTGGAATTTGAGATCATTTAGACAGGATCTGAATTTAAGTTTACCCTTTCTTAAGAAGTCATTTCTTTCTGACAGTGTAAAGAAATATTTTAAATAAGATTTTAGAGCCAAATATTTAAGAGATCAAACTCAATATTGTAAAAATTTACAAAAGAAAAAGACACGACTTAGCCCAATTTAATTTATAGCATGAACTTGAAAGTTATTTGATTATCTATTACACAAGTCTGTAATTCAGACTGTTCCTTGAATTAGAAGGTCTACTGAGATGTGAGGGTAAACTGCATAGTTTAGCTATTCCACACCCATCTCCACTTACTTCTCTCTTGCAAAGCAAAGACATGCTTCCCGCTTGCTTTACAGCTAGTCATGACCAGGTCTTACCCAAGTCACTGGAGGGGAGAAAGGGAAAGGGAAGGGTACTGGGTCTTTTAAGATTTGCTTTCGTGATAAAGGAAACAGACATGGCTGGTGCTGCCTGTTCCCCGCACTGCCTGCCTTGAACGTTTGGAGCTGCGACTGCCATATTGCAAACATGAAGGAAGGGCCAAGAGCACTGCAGAGACTCCAACTCTGGTAACACTGAACAGATAAACCAATACCAGCCGCTGCCTCCCTCCAAACTCTCCCTACAGGAGAAAAATAAACCCTTACTTGTTTAAGCTACTGTGGGCTGGATGCATTCTGAACTAACACAACAGCTTAGTGGGGCCAGATTTCGATGTAATGCTGGCACCTACAGAGGAGAAGCTAAGGCAAACCCACGTACAGACCGCAGGCCGGCACCTTCTGTCAGAGCCTAGATGGAAGTAACACTGACTCTAAAGTAGACTCCAGCACAGGCAGACAAGCACAGGGCAAGGGCTTCGGCACTAGCGAAGGTCAAGAATTAAGCAGAAAGAAATCTTGCCGAGATGAGCCTGTTTTATTTTAAACTGATGTTTTGCATCCTGCTAAGAAGTGATGTGGTTTCTTTCCAGCATTGAAATAAGAAACAGTTTCTCCTGAATCGATTTTGCCTTTTTATTTTATTTCAGTTTTAATTTTGAAGTAAATATTCCCAGAACCTCAGGCAAAGCGATATGCAAATATGAATGTTGAATCTGTTCCAGATGTAATTTTTTAAAATTATGAACTGCTATTTAATGGAGTAGCAGGCTCTAGAGTTGGAATGCCTTGTCCTCAAGCCCACCTCTATCACGTACCAATGCTATGAACCTGGACTTGAATTTCTGTACCTTAGTTTTCTCATCTGTAAAATGGGAGGAAAGAGAGAACCTCCCTAATAAAGTAATCGTGATAAATAACTAAGATGTACACTACTTAAAACAGGAAATGGACAGTGCTGAAAACAGTGCATGGAGCACTAAGCACTTGATAAATATTAGGCATGATTATGGGTATTTAAAAGTCCATTCTACTTATATATGAACACATACAGACTATGCATATACGTATGTGTTTATATGTATACAATCATTTACATTTTATTTTATATTCTCAAGTAAAACATGGAATAATTTTGAAACTTCATCATCTAATCCTTTAGATGCCCCAAATGTAAACCCAAGCAACCCCCTAGCGAATGAGTTGTCCTTAATCTCTTCTGCCTCTATTTTTTAAGTTCTGTGTCTATGCTCATTTGGTTGAGATTTGTGAGACAGAACTCTGAAAACCATTTACCCTTATTTTCATGAAACCTTGAAAGAATACAGACCCTTGGTTAAAAGTCCTCTCAAGCAAGCCTTCTTCAGCATCAACTATTAGTATTTCTCCACACCACCAATGAGCAAACATATGCTTTTGCATTTTGTTTGGTTGGTTTTCGTCTTTTCATCCTTACTCGACTTGCAAAATCGTAGCCTATGTCTGTTTCTGGGAGTCTTCATCTGGTAAGAATGGGAATTCTTACCATTTCCATGTTTCTTGTTTGGTTTGGTTTGTTTTGTTTTTGAGGTGGAGTTTTGCTCTGTTGCCCAGGCTGGAGTGCAATGGCATGATCTCGGCTCACTGCAACCTCCCCTTCCCAGGTTCAAGCAATTCTCCTGCCTCAGCCTCCTGAGTTCCTGGGATTACAGGTGCCTGCCACCACGCCCGGCTAATTTTTGTATTTTTAGTAGAGATGGGGTTTCACCATGTTGGTCAGGCTGGTCTTGAACTCCTGACCTCAGGTGATCCACCCGCCTCAGCCTCCCAAAGTGCTGAGATTACAGGCATGAGTCACCGCGCTCAACCATTTCCATGTTTAAATACACGAACTGTTCTTTTGCACATCTCAGCCACTTGCCTTTCCACGTATTTTACATATTGTTGTTTCGTCTTTAGAGCACCTAAGAATTCCCAGTTTTTCTTTCCTTTGGTGAAAATGGCTTCTCCTTCCCCATTCATAACAGCTTGTTCCAAATAACCAGCACCCCTCCACCTCCTCTCCCCACCAACGTTGCCATCCAGCGTTTCAGGCTTCCTGAAACCTGCTGTGTCTGCCCAGCTCCTTCTTGCATCCCAGCATTTAGAATCCTGAGTGCTTCCTCTGCACGATCGCTATCTTCCAAATTGCCTTCCTGTGCTGCAGCTGCCCCGACTCTTCAGCCGTGGTCAGTGTCGGGTCTAAAAGACCTGTCCCCTTGCTGGTTTCCCTATCTCCCACATTAAAAAGTTGTCATCCTCACATTTCACTTGTCAGCAACATGATGCATGAATCAGATATTTCCTTTTACTCTTTCATCTTTGCAGCACGTTAAGAATTAGTGTCTAATGACACAGAGGTGAAAAGTTAATGGAAATTTAATTGAAAAAACTACCATCCCAGCAGGAATTGAACCTGGTGGCCTCAGCACAGGAGGTAGATATTTCATCCACTAGGCTTCGGAGTTTGGTTTAGCATATAGGATATAGGTATCACTTTGGTAAACAGATAATTCTCATATTTTCCCAGCATTACTTTGGTCAACAGAATGAAGAAAAGAGTGGATTCCAATTTAAATGTCAGGGCTATCTACTTTAAGGATTCTGAACAGGGGAATTTTAATGAAAATAGGATTTAATTTCCTGTAAATGTTTGAGTTCTTCAACCCTAATATATAGAAATAATGAATATTTATACATGTGAAACACATCTTCTCAGCAGCATTTAGTTAGACATACCCAAAGGAACTCCGGGAGAATTTTTTCAGGTATAATGAGTTATACCTCAGATTTTTCTAGAGAAAATTACAGTACCTAAATACTTTCATTCCTTTCTTTCACATGGTTCACCAGAAGCCTAAGTCATATGGAGAAATGCACACAAGGTATACAGTTAGAATGATTCAACAGAGTAGAAGCCTGCAGGAATTTAGGCCATTGGGCTATCATTATGTGTTTTTATTTTAAAAATAAATTAAGCTTAACCAATGTCTTATATCCAGATCAGCCTGGAGTTTTCACTCAATCTGCAATACTTAAGATAGATGAGGTTTCCTGAGCAAAGTGGGAGCCTTCCAGTGTTCCAGAATATGGCAAGTTTGGAAGGGATTATGTGCCTTCAACCCTGTGTTTGCTCTCAGTACTTTGCTATTTGCTTGTGCCTAGGTAAGTGGCCATATGCATTGCAACATGTAACTTTAACTAAATTAACTCTCAAATCATAAAAAAAAAAAAAAAAAAAAAAAAAAAAAAAAAAAAAAAACTGTAAAAGAGTCACAGAGGCCAAGTGCAGTGGCTCAGGCCTATAATCCCAGCACTTCGGGAGGCCGAGGCAGGCGGATCAGCTGAGGTCAGGAGTTCAAGACTAGCCTGGCCAAACACGGTGAAACCCCGTCTCTACTAAAAATACAAAAAAAAATTGGCTGGGTGTGGTGGCAGACACCAATAATTCCAGCTACTTTGGAGGCTGAGGCAGGAGAATCTCTTGAACTTGGGAGGCAGAGGTTTCAGTGAGCCGAGATTATGCCATTACACTCCAGCCTAGCAACAAGAGTGAAACTCTGTCTCAAAAAAAAAAAAAAAAGATTCACAGAAAGAAACCACACGTCGAAAATACTGCAAGTACTACAAACCCAAGCAAACAATGAGAAAATGGTGAGACCAATACTTCTCACGCACTCAGACAAATTCTTTATCGCTCATGTTAAAAAGGGAGGAAAAGATAAAAAAAAAACCTGAAGATTTTACTTTCTAAACATCAGCCAATAAAAAACCCTCTAATTAAAAAAAAAAAAAAAAACTTACATAAAATTAGCCATGTGTGATAGCACGTGCCTGTAATCCCATCTACTCGGAAGGCTGAGGTTCCTTTGAACCCAGGAGACAGAGGTTGCAGTGAGCTGAGATCACATTACTGCACTCCAGACTGGGCGACACAGCGAGATCCTATCTCAAAATAATAATAATAATAATAATAATAATAATAATAATAATAAAACGTATTTAAAATAAGGACTTATACTCACAATAGTTAATAATGAACTTTGCATTAAGTATATATTGTGACCTGAGATATAAGCTAGTGATGGTATGAAATCCTCAATTAGCAAGACATCAAAAGAGAAGCATACAGAACTTAAAAGCAATGACATACAGTGTTTCTATGCTTAAAGTCATATGATATCCAATCAAGGATTTACAAAACTTTACTAAGCTTAATGATAAAAATAATACATATAGTTTTTGAATTGTTAATAAAAATTACATTTCTAAACTATTTTTATTTTATCTCCATTCATTATATTAAGACAACATGCTAAAATAGAGTCCTAAGATGTTGGATCAAAACGGTTTCTAGGTTTCTTCTCTATGGAGGATGTAGTAGCAGAAATCTTTTTTCAGGAATCCGAGTCTTTTAATTTTTCCTAATGACTTGTCTAAGAACTCGGTACTGGCTGGGAGCAGTGGCTCACGCCTGTAATCCCAGCACTTTGGGAGGCTGCAGCGGGCAGATCACTTGAGTTCAGGAGTTTGAGACCAGCCTGGCCAATGTAGTGAAACCCTGTCTCTACCAAAAATACAAAAATTAGCTGGGCATGGTGGTGTGCACCTGTAGTCCTAGCTACTAGGGAGGCTGAGGCACGAGAATCTCTTGAACCTGGGAAGCGCAGGTTGCAGTGAGCTGAGATCACACCACTGCACTCCAGCCTGGGCAACAGAGCAAGACTCCGTCTCAAAAACAAACAAACAATTCAGCACTACAGTCGCTATTCATGCCTTTAGATCTTTATATAAATCCCTTGCCTTTCTGGATAGCCCATCCATTTGGTTTAGCAGTTAACAGTATATCTAGAATCAAGCAGGCCTGTGTGGAATCTCTGCTCTACCATTTGCTAGCTGGATGACTTTGGAAAGTTATAAACTCTCTGAACTTCAGTTTCCTCATTCGCAAAATAGAAATAACAATACCCATCTATAGACCAAAACAAAGCACGTAAAGCCCTTGGCACAGTGCTCAGGTGTGTGATAGGAACCCATTAAATGTCAGCTATGATTGCCATTATTATTATTATTATCATTGTCATCCACCTTCAGGCAGTCAGCTTTCCAGCTACATTGAAGCCCTCACCATCTCCTTACCTGCTTTCGATCACTCATCCTGAACACCTTTCTCCCAGCTATACATGGTCAAATACTGTCTGTGCTTTCCTATCCATTTAATTATTTATTTATTTAGACAGGGTCTTGCACTGTCACCCAGGCTGGAGTGCAGTGGCATGATCTTGGCTCACTGCAGTCTTGACTTCCTGGGCTCAAGCTATCCTCCCACCTCTGCCTCCCGAGTAACTGGGGCTACCCAGCTAATTTTGTTTATTTTTTGTAGAGTCGATGTCTCACTATGTTCCCCAGAGTGCTCTCGAACTCCTGGACTCAAGTAATCCTCCTGCCTCAGCCTCTCAAAGTGCTGGGATTACACATGTGAGCCACTGCACCCGGCCCTGTCCTCTCGGCTCACTGCAACCTCTGCCTCCCAGGTTCAAGCAGTTCTCCCACTTCAGCCTCCCAAGTAACTGGGACTACAGGCACATGCCACCATGCCCGGCTAATTTTTGTATTTTTGTAGAGATGGGGTTTCACCGTGTTGCCCAGGCTGGTCTCGAACTCCTAAGCTCAGGCAATCCACCTGCCTCAGCCTCCTAAAGTGCTAGAATTACAGGAGTGAGCCAGCTTGCCCGGCCCCTGTCCATTTTAAATACTACCTGCTCTATTAAGTCTTCTCTATTACTGCCAAGCCAGAAGCAACTTTCTCCTCCACATGCAAATAACACTTTATTTGCATACCTTCTGTGGAGCTTATTGTTTTTTGTGTATAACATATACAACATACATCTGAATCATTGGCCTACAGGTTGTACTCCTTCCTAGAGAGTTTCCTGAGGATGTGGATCACTTTCTATTCATATGTGTCCTTTCCAAAGTGTTCAGCATTGAGCCTTGCCCTTTGTGACAATCAATAAATATGAGTCGAATTCATTAATTAATATTTCTGCCCACTCAGTGCAAAACGTTTGCTCTATGGCAAAGGACAGGCAATGAGGAGGGTCATGGGGTAATCAATGTCTCAATCTTTGTGTCCCCAATCCCTGTCACATGTTACAGTAACTAAAGTGATACAATGTTTACTTAGACGTGAGTGTGACACTTCCTTTCCTTTTCCCTCTCTGCCATTAACTTGGCAGCCTTGAGGAAGTCATTACCCATTCTAGGTGGCAGTGACCTCAGGGATGAAAATAGGAAGTTGGGTCAAATATCTAAGGACTCTTCCATTTATAAAATCCAGTATCTCATACTTCAGACAATGTCCTACTCCCTGATATGGTTTGGATGTTTGCCTCCTCCAAATCTCAAGTGGATCTCCAATGTGGGAGGTGGGGCCTGGTGGGAGGTATCGAATCATGGGGGCAGATTGCTTATGAATGGCTTAGCACCATACCCTTGGGGATGAGTGAGTTCTCGCTCTGAGTTCACAAGAGAACTGATTATTTAAAAGAGTGTGGCACCTCCCCTCTCTTTCTCTTGCTCCCACTCCCATCACATGACACACCTGTTCCTTTTCACCTTCCACCATGATTGAAAGCCTCCTGAGGCCTCACTAAAAGTCAAGCAGATGCCAGCACTATGCTTCCAGTACAGTCTGCAGAACCATGAGCCAATTACACCTCTTTTATTTATAAGCTACCCAGTTTCAGGCATTCCTTTATAGTGATGCAAAATGGACTCACACACACACACAGAGGCAAAGATTTGTAGGAGGGAGCTGAAGCATCAAAGCCACTGAGAGAACAAGTGGGATCCAAGAGTCAAGGTTGATTCCAGGAAACAATAGAAAGATGTACATGAGGAGCAAAGGGTTGGTTAAATGTGAGGTCAGACCTAGGGGAAAACCCATCAGGCCAAGAACAAGATCCCCAATGGATGCTGGAACACGAATGGGCATTAGTCAGGGCTAGGCAAAAACAAACAGCAACAACAACAAAACATAGTCCACATCAGCTAGCTCAACCAAGAAAATTTAATATGGGGCTCTTGCTGCAAAGGTATCAAAACAAGATAAGTGTGTGAGGTAATGCATATGTTAATTAGCTTGATTTAGCCATTCCACAATGCATACAAATATTAAAACATTATATTGTATGCCATAAATACATATGATTTTTATTTATCAATTTTAATTTGTTAAACACACACACACACACACACACACACAAAACCCAAATGAGATTATAAGGCAGCCCATAGATTGGCGATGTCAAAAAGTCACAACTCCTTCTAGGACTGAGGAAATAAAGGCAGAAGTTGATGTTACCCATGCCCACATCTGGGCTGGTGCAGCAGGAGGGATTGTTCCATAACAGCTAGAACCACAGATGAGACTCAGCTCCCCACAAATACACTCTCCCAAGCAGGAAACGAGAGGGATAAATACCTTGGCTTCTCCCATTCTCCTACCTTCCTATGACTCTCATGGCCAAACCCACCTGTAAAACCCTTGGCAAGATTGTTTGGGAATATGGTCTGTAGGGTTAGCTTCATGAAGTAAAAAACAGCAGGGGAAATCAGAAAAAGCTCAGAGAGAAAATAAACAACTAACCAGCCCAGATGGTGTTGGTAGTAGCTTCAGAGAGGATTTTTTTCCAGAATGGGAATTTTTTTAATTTTTTTTGAGACAAAGTCTCACTTTGTCGCCCCAGATAGAGTGCAGTGGGGCAATCTCGGCTTACTGCAACCTCCACCTCACAGGTTCAAGCGATTCTCCTGTCTCAGCCTCCTGAGTAGCTGGGATTACAGACATGAGCTATGACGCCAAACTAATATTTGTATTTTTAGTAGAGAAGGGATTTCACCATGTTGGCCAAGCTGGTCTCAAACTCCTGACCTCAAGTGATCCACCCGCTTCAGCCTCCCAAAGTGCTGGGATTATAGCTGTAAGCCACTGCACGCAGGCACGGGGCCTGCTGGTCTGGGACTTCTTTGAAGTTCCCGCCCCCAGCTGCTGCCATCACACCTTGCTGTCAAGTATGGATGCCTTGGGGGTAACTAAGAAGAGGTGTGCTGACAAATGGCCTGGCCGGATAAAATGGGGTTTAGATGTAAAGACTCTGTTATATATACTCAGTTGTGTAAATTCAAGAATTCTCCCCAAGATGCTTTTTAACATGTTAAACTTACTTGTAAGTAGCGCTTTTCTGGCTTAGTGCATCCCAGACTAGAATATTGGCCTTGTTTTTCCAAAAGGACATTGAGTTCATTGGCTTAAACAGTTTAACATTCCCATGTAAACTATTAATTTAGCTTTAACAGTAAAACCATATTCCAAAAGAAATATAAAGTCCAACAGCATGTTTTCCTGCTGAGTACTGAAAAACAAGCTTCCTTTTTTCTTTTCCTTTTCTTATATTTCATAACAACATTCATTGACTTACAGCTGTCATTTGTGAAACATACAGTAAAATGACACCAGATGCATATTTAAGTTATACAAATTTAACTATGTATATTGCAGGGAGTAAAACAGAGAGAGAAGCACACAGGGTCAGCATAGGGAGAGAGAGGAGAGGGAAGAAATTTTCCAGTTACGTGGTGATTCTACCAGCCATTTCACTTAGTGAGCAAATGTACCCGAGTGATCAGGAGATGTGAGATGTGAATCTATTCTGCCCTGAATCAATTTTTGTTCCTGCTTATCTCTCAGAGCCTCTTGCCAAGATACTAATGTTTAAGGATATGGCACTGGAAAATTACATACTCCCGACATAGTCTTAACTATGGTATACTTTTGTGTACACCAATAGAGTAAACTATGCAAGTTGCACAAAATGGGCAAATTAAGACTTCTAAAGAGTGAATTTTAAAAAGTATAATAGATTCTCACCTTCCATGCTGACTTTAGAACCTAAACCTCCCATAGGGCGTCATTCCACTGCATATACACTGGGATTGAAAATTCAACTAAGAGGTTGGCAATGGAGCAGGACAGGGAAAAAGGAGCTTCACAGTCTTCCAAGACAAAAGTACTAGCCTTAGCTTCAAAGAGCGAGAGAGGAAGAGATAGCAAGAGAGAGAGAACACTGCTGAAAATTAGCATCGCTGCAGAATTTATCCTCATAGGCTATCCCCAGAACGGTACTGCTTCGAGATTTGTCATATGACTCAACCAGTTACTTCCTTTTCCTGTGCCTCAGTCATCTCTCTTGTAAAATGGGAGCATAATATTTCCCTCTTATTTATCATCCCAAAAGAATATATAGTGATTCGATATAATTAGTAGGTGATCCATTCTCTAATGCTGAAGTGATTGACCTTCTAGAGAATCCAAGATGACAGCCAATCTTTCTTTTCCAGAAAGATTGCTCTGTTGCCCAGGCTGGAGTGTCATGGTGCGATCTCAGCTCACAGCAACCTCTGCTTCCCAAGCTCAAGCAGTTCTCCTGCCTCAGCCTCCCTAGTACCTGGGATTACAGACACGCGCCACCACACCTGGCTAATGTTTGTATTTTTAGGGGAGACAGGGTTTTACCATGTTGATCAGGCTGGTCTCAAACTCCTGACCTCGTGGCCTGCCTGCCTCGGCCTCCCAAAGTGCTGGGATTACAGGCGTGAGACAACACGCCTGGCCCCCCAATTTTTGATTGAAATAACCCATCCTGGGTCTATTCATGTCAAAGATGGCCAAACTTGGAGGTGTTGGAACAATTACAATAGTATGACTGTCACTTTGAACAACAACGACAAAATCATCATGATACTCTTAATCAGAGATACTGGGAGAAAAAAATTCCCAAGCTTAATCCAAATCTAAAAGGCTTCGTTTGGTCTGCATCAGCTTTCTAATCTGAATTGTGTAATAATCCAAATACATAAACAAACAACTAACTGGGAAAATCTCATGTGAGCTCCCACAGTCTGAAAAGCTGCCATCACTAATAAGCATTACTGCACTCACTCTCCCTAAACTCTCCACCCCTGCTGCGCTCCACAGTGCAGCTCTCTCTAACATGCCAGGTCAATGCTGAGAAGGAACTTAAACCACAAAGGCCCAAAAAGCAAATATTTTTGCCCAGAGCTAATGCAGCAAATTACATGCAAGACCTAAACTGCAAGAACCTTTTAAATGGCACGAGCCTACACAAACACATGGTATCCAGTTTGCCAAGAGTTAAAAACTAAATTAAATCTCAGTCGAGTTCTACTGGACGATTTATAGAACAGTTAAAAGACCAGGGATCTGGTCTTGGCAGGACCACTTGTGTACATGGTCTTCCAGGTAAGTAATTTCTCTCATTGGGCTTCTGTTTGCTTGTCTATGATGCCAACATTCTTCTTGGAGTGCAGAGGAATGGTGAGAGTGCAGCAGGGTGCTCAGAGCTCCATGCAAGACAGGTGTCTATGCACCACGAGAATTTCATCCGGAATGTCTTCTGTCAAATGCTTAGTTACCCTAACTGGTCTGCCCTGTATGGCAAAAGGGCACAAGTAGGATCTGAAGCCAAGTCCTCCTTTGGCCTTGAGCAGAGCCACATCGGACTAGAAGGAGCTGCTGCTTCTTCACACATGGGTGCTATCTGCCCTCCTTGCACAGAAGGTTCATCAGCTCTGAGGAGGTGACATTTTCGAATTCCCTTATGGATACCAAATGATGACCTGAGCCTTAGCCAGGAACGAAGCAACTGTCAGAATTGATGCCATTTGCAAAATGCCAGATGAGAGAAGTGTTTGCAAACAGAGCTGGTTTGGAGAGAATCACAGCCGGGATGAACATTTGTGGTCAGAAGCAGGAAGCAGGCAGACATATTGGATTGAGAACTGCCTTTGTACCCCAGCTACATTACCTCACATTTGACTGGCATCTCCATTCCTTCCCTCTTTCCTTGTGGCTGCATCCCCAAGAAGTTGTGAAGAAGAAACTGAGGAAGGTTATTTAGAGAAAATAATTGCAGTAGGGAAACTGGCCATGGCAGTGTTGCATAAGGAAGCCTTGGACTTAATCAACTGCATCTGCCTTTGTTTTGCTCACACACTCAGTTGGACACCAGACAGCAGTGGTGCTTATTTTTTGAGCACTTGCAGGAAAATGTATTTTTTTAAGTTAACGTGTGCCATCAGTTCTGCATCATTTTCATTTCTGACCTTCCTTATGCTACGATTTGAAGCAGTATTTCAACTAGGCATTTTTATCCTTGTCTATCAGTAGGGAGATGAGATATTGTCAATGAGTGATCACACACTTTCAAGGATCCTGTGGCTTCAAATGTCACCCTGAAACACCATGCTAGTAGACTATCCCCCAGTGCCTGGGAAGAGCTGCAGGAAGCTGGTCACCAAAAGAAGGCTCGGTGGCCGAATCCAAATTCAAGTGCAGAAGGCTGGCAACACAAAGCCCTCAATGCAGATAGTACACTCTGGCCAGACAGAAACAGGCATCCCAAAAAACATTCACAGCTACTGACCAACTACTTTTTTGAAATTTCCATGGATTCTGAATGTTTCCAAGTTGGGGAGGGTAAGGACAATGTGGAAGAGACAAAGGGAGTATATTCCTCACTCCCTGATATAAACCATTACCAGAAAATTAGTGTTTGGAATTACACCTCTAACAATGAGTCATTTTTGTTATCTTTACTCTTTTCTGTATTTTTCCTAATTTTCTACAAGCAACGAGTCAGTTCTAATAAACAGGAAGAAGGGAAACTCTCTTGTTATCTAAACTTACTTGATTCCTAGGTTCTGATGGTGAGTGTTTGGGCAATGGGTTTGGAGAGGAAGAAATCTATTTGGCTCCTGAGTTTCAGAAAACAAAAATTGAGATTTCAGAGAGCGCTGGGTTTATCTGAATCCACTTGCCTCCTGACTTCTGAGGGGAAGACTTTGGATGGCAAGAGGTCAAATAGCAAGAGATAACTATATCAAACTTTTAATAAATAACCCTTTTCCTCCCCTTCCTACATAGAAGCACCAAAATTATACCTCAGTAAACAGTTTTGCAACATCTGTGTCTGGCAAAATGTATACCAAAGAACTTTTAAATGCCAAAATTTCACATTCATTTTGGTTGCTTTTTAAAGTCAGGAAGACTCCAGGGTTCCTCATAGAAGCAAAGAAATGGAGGACAACCCAGATAAGGCGAGTTTCTTTGTCAAATTCACACAATGGAAAGGCTTAAGTTAAGATTATTTTTTAAGTAAACCTGTGTTCTTTCAAAGACTCTGCCAGTGAAGTAAGGCCAAAAGATTCAAGCAAATATGAAGCATGAATTCTCAGCCTCAGCCCACAAAGCCTTTTCTTGTGTTTTAGACAAATGAAATTAGAGAAAACAAAGTCGTGGCCAGACCTCTATGCCCTATGCCAAGGAACTGGAACTTGTCAAGGAACTAGGAACTTGAACTTCACCCTACATACAATACTAAAGAGGAAATATCATGGCTGTCAAATGAACAACGTGTTGGTAACATTCCTCAAGAAAAAGATGTAACCAGAGAAGCAAAATGTTGTATATAAAAAGTGAAAGGTGAGATCAGGCCTCTTGGAGAATTTTTTTTTCCTTTCTTTAATATCTTCCAAATATATCTGAACTTGTTTCCTACTTGGACTCATTTAATTTCCCCTGATGTACTTCACAGATGTGAGTTGTGCTTGGGAACAGACTCAGAGACTGCGTGGCTTTGACACAGACATCAGCCGTGTGCAGCTCCCCCGCAGTTTCCCACAGCTTCACTGTCATCCCCTCTCATGTCCCTTCATAGTGCTACCCACTTCCCGCCCAGTAAAGGGCTGCATTACTCAGCACACAGCGACCCCTGACTCAGTCGATGTGGGAGGAGATCGTCATCAAGGCTGATGTGAGTCTAAGAAAGAAACATCCTGACTGGCCTAAGAAGACCATCGGGACTTGCCAAGTGGCCCCAACTCATGGGGTTCATTCCCTCTTCTCTTATTGTGTTTAAAAGTGGTATAATTAGCAACTTGTTGAAAATGCTGGCTTACTTCCAGTTACCAGGGCTCAGCACGCCTTACTCTCAATCATTGGTCCAAGCAGACATGTTTACTAAGTGAGTGGGGGATGAGAAAGAGAAAGGAGAGATGTGAAGGAAACAGAGCACCTCACAATGAAACACACGAACTCCTGGGAAATTCTCATTTTAACACAACTGTAGTTCCCATGTGTTGGAACCTAATGTTTACCTTCACAACAGCATCAGAAAGGCACTGTTATCAGATGAGAAAACCAAGGGTAAAAGATTAGGTAATTTGCCCAAGGTCTCACAGTTAGGAAATGAGGGAGATGAGTTTCCAAACTAAGCCTAATCCCTGCTCTTTTGACCTCTATAAAATCTATCAGAATATTAACCAAAGGGTGTTTAATAAAATGAGTTTGGACAGAGAACAAAGAAAATCCAGAGGTATTTGGAGAATGGTGTGTTCCAAGATCTTCTAAGTTAGCTATCTCATCATTGTCATGTTACTCGTGCTACTGCTGACAACCTAGCTTCCTGTCTATAAAGAAGTATCAAAGAAAATACTTAATATTCTGCTTTATTCTCAAATACTCTCCTTCCAACTTCCCTTATTTCTTTTCCTCAGCCCATGTCTGTGTTGGCCAATCAAGGTCTTCCCAGGACTTCATCAGCACAAGACCAGCTCCACCTCCACACCTAACCCAGCAGCTCTCCTCCAGTTCCCCCAGAATCCTCCCCGAAGCCTGGCAGACCTTGTATTCAGCTATATAAATGCTGCCTTCATCAGCAACCAAGACTTCATCTTCCCAGGCCCTCTTTGAGCCAGCCCCACATACACCCACTCCTGGCTGCTTGAATTACAGACACATCTAGAGAAGGGCTTGTGACCCCCTAGACCTGGCCCAGCAGTGGCTTCTGCCATCCAAATACAGCTTGGCCCTGACAGGTACTTAGTAACCTGGTATTTGTCCCTCATCCACTCCCTGACTTCTTCCCCAGAACAACAGTTAAACTGTCACCTTGTCTTCAGCCCCAGTCCTGGCTGAATACCCTCCTCCTTCTTCACCGAATAGCCAGAGTCCTTCTAGAACAAACTTTGCTCTGAGACCTGCTTTATCTGCATGCATCCCTTTCTCCTGCCTCTCCCCTTCCACTCCCTTGTCTTAAGACCTATTCCCCCTCAGCACTCCTCTACAAATCCTGCCCTGGGTGTTTCCTTCCTCTGCTGAGGTCCTGAAGCACATCTTATTTGTGACCTTCATTTGGCTTTGAAGGTACTTTGCCAAATATCCCTTATCCTTTTCTTCCTTTTCTTCTCTTATTTTAAATTGCACAAACAACAGTCTGGCTCATCTCTTTCTATGCACATATCCTGTCTACCCAACCCAATTGGGTGTCCTCCAATGCTTTGTCCTTCCCATCTGCTCATCTCCCTCCTAATGACTCCCTTGGAGAGAGCTCATCCACTTGCAGAACACCATGGACGCTACACAGATTCTTGCCACCAAACCTTGTTCAAGCCCCCCTGGCCTTCCCAGTCTTTCTCCTTCTCCCAATTAATCGAAATCTGCACTCTTTTCTCAAGGTCCCTTCACATTCCAATCAAGCCTTCTCCAACAAACACAGATCCGCAACTACCTGTTTCTCCTCTGATTTTCTGTAGATATTTTAATACTTATATATAGTCTTGTTTTATTGGACTTCCTATTGGACCCTAAGTGCAGTGAGAGTTTCCAAAGGACAGCAACAAAGGCTTCAGCATTGTGTTTCCCTAATATGGCTCTAGGTATTCTGAGGGTGCTTATTCATCACGTGCTATCTATAATACATGCAAAAAAGTAAAGCATAATTCAGACTTCTAGTTTCAAATATGGCACAGTAAACTAAGGCCCTAGTAGCTCTAAACTGAGCAAAGTCTGGAGCTAAAACTAAGCAAAATCTAAACCCCTGGAGTGAAGGGTTTTGTGTATTTAAGAATCTCCTTGGGCCGGGCGCGGTGGCTCAAGCCTGTAATCCCAGCACTTTGGGAGGCCGAGACGGGCGGATCACGAGGTCAGGAGATCAAGACCATCCTGGCTAACACGGTGAAACCCCGTCTCTACTAAAAATACAAAAAAATAGGCGTGGTGGCACGTGCCTGTAGCCCCAGCTACTTGGGAGGCTGAGGCAGGAGAATTGCTTGAACCTGGGAGGGAGAGGTTGCAGTGAGCTGAGATCACATCACTGCACTCCAGCCTGAGTGACAGAGCGAGACTCTGTCTCAAAAAAAAGAATCTCCTTTCAAAGGACACCAAGTTCAGTGACAGTGCAGACAGCACCCAACTTCACAGGGTTGTCTTGTTATCTGAGAGCAGAAATGCAACATCTTGAAAGAGCCTGTCTGGATCAAGAATTCAGCCCTCATTTTCCTAAGTGGAAAGTCACATGTGGCCAAGCAAAACTGACCTGATGAAAGCCAGCGTGTTCAGCTTCCTTTCAAATCAGCATCCATAATTGCTACTCGCATTTAACATGGCACCAATCACACCTGTGTTCTGGGGCCAAGCACACTGGCCAGTTCACCACCTTCTGAAACTCGGGTGGCTGAGATCCAAGCCCAAAAAGACTGAACAGATGAGTCGCAGCAGCGGGAACCCAGCAGCTGTCCTTGTAATCCAGGGAGCTTACCCACAACCCAGCAGGGCAGGGTGGAGTCTGTCATCCCCAGGAATTAGGGGCAATTCAACCTGCAACCCTCAGAAGTTAGGTCTCCAGTAACTGCTACTGTTAAGAAATTCCTCTCTTGCCTCTTCCCGGTTGTCAAATGTTGCTAGCCCTCTTGGACTAGCGAGCTAGGCCCCGTCTAGGAAGTGAGGTGTGGCACTTCACCCAGCAGACACTCCCTCACAGACAGTCCCCACGTAGATGACAACAAAAAGCCGACAACCAACGGTCCCAGGTTCTTCCATTATAATTGAAGCTCATGGGAGCTCGGCACCACTTAGAATGTTCTGTGAAGTTCTCAGAATGGTATTTAATAAGGCGGCAATTCAAGGTCAGTTCAGAAGCCATTGGGGGGTGGAAATGGAGGGTAAAGTTGAGATGCCATAAACTCAGTAGCTTCCAAATTTTATTACAGGTTTTTTCAGGTCTAACAATAGCAATTTGGAGAAGGGGGAAAAGACATTACTCAGTCTTCAAAAGTACACCCCAAACCCATGCAAACTGTGGGCCGACACTGCCATCTGCTCTCTCTGACACGTGGTGTGGAAAGTATGATTGCCATTTTCCTCTAAGGCCAGCGTCCTCTTTAGGATTCCCCCCTAGCACCAGGCCTAGGCCAGTCTTAATCCTGACAGTCCAGAACTTCCATTTTACTATCATTCAACAAATACTTTTTCAAGCATTTATATGTGCTAGATACTGTTATAAAGTCTGGGATGTAGCAATCACTAAAGTAGGAACAGTTCTGCCTTGTTGGAGTGTATCTTTTTTAGTTAGAGGGAGACAGGCATGAACAAATAATCAAGTGTGAATAAATAGACTATCAGATGGTGATAGGTGCTATGGAAGAAACAAGGCAGATTAAGAAGGACAGAAATCATCCAGGCAGGGGGTGGGGGTGGTGGGGGATGTGGATTATGTGGCATGGTCAGGGAAGGTCTCACTGAAGAGGTAACATCTCAGGAAGACCCAGGCAGGTGAAAGAGAGGCCATGTAGAATTGTAGGGCAGGGTTTTTCAGGCAAAGGGATCAGAAAGGGCCAAGATTGGGAGGTAGGAGAGGGATTGGTGTGTTTACAGAACAGAGAGGGGCCAAAAGGAATGAGGAATGAGGGTGAGAGAGGAAGGAGCTAAGACAGGAGAGGTGGCAGGAAGCCAGATCACTTGCAACCTTGCAAACCATTTTAAGGACTTCACCTTTAACTATGCACATCAGTCAGGGCCTAGCCAGGAGACAGAAGCCACACCAGTTATTTCAACAGAGCTAATTTAATGTAAAGAATAATTTTCTAGGAATAAAGTCTTAACCAGGTAACTGAAAGAGTAAAAAGACAACTCCAGGGTGTCTTTGGTGTAACAACTTCAGGAAGCTCCACCCCTGGGGCTGGCAGAAGAAAAGTGGGGGTGTCAGATTATTAAAATTTAGAAGCTTAGAAAAGAGTCCCCTGAGGCTGGAACCCAAACCTCAAAGAGGGGCAGCCAGTGCTGTGTCCCTAAAAAGGCACAGTGAGGCTGGTTCTTGAGTGCAGGAAAAGTTGCATTGTAGATTGAACAGCTGCTACTGGAAGAAAGTGCTGCTGCCAAGGTGAAGCAGCAGTACTGGGGTGCTGCACACAGGAGCCACAGGCAGACAGGATACCCGTGGGAAAGAGTAAGAGCCTCTCTAGCACCCCCTACTGGTTGAGCCCAACAGGGAGCCCAACAAAGGAGAAATGTAGTGTTCAGGGGCCCAGCATAGAATCAAGTATTGAAGGAAGGCTTTGGAGCTGAGAGACGATAACTTACTAACTGGAACTCTCTGAATGAGATAAGATTTTGAGCAAGGAAGTGACAAAAGCTGACTCACTCTGACATCTGTGTTGAAAACAGACAGTAGAGGAGCAGTAACAGTGGAGGAGGGAAGGAGTGGATGAATTCTGAATACAGGGATCCCAGTGGATTTGCTGATGGCGTCCATGTGGGCTGTGAAAGAGAGGAGTCAAGGGTGACTCCTTCATCTAGGCCTGAGTAACTGAATGGAGACAAATTTACTGAGGGAGCAGGGAGAGCAAGGGAGCAAGAACAAGTTTGTTAGGTCAGCTTAGGTGTGAAGTGCCCGTTAGAAATTCAACTGAGGGGCTGGGCACCTGTAATCCCATCACTTTGGGAGGCTGAGGCGGGTGGATCACCTGAAGTCAGGAGTTTGAGTCCAGCCTGCCCAACATGGCAAAACCCCACCTCTACTAAAAATACAAAAATTATCTGGGCGTAGTGGTGTGCACCTGTAGTCCCAGCTACTCAGGAGGCTGAGGTGGAAGACTTGCTTGAGCCCAGGAGACAGAGGTTACAGTGAGACAAGATTGTGCCACTGCACTCCAACCTGGGTGACAGAGTGAGACTCTGTCTCAAAACAAGGAAAGAAAGAAATTCAACTGACAATGATGGCAGGCAGTTGTATCCCCAAGCCTGGGGAGGGTTTAAGTTACAGATGTAAATTTGAGGTTCACCCATCATATAGACGGATTTTAAAGCCACGTGATTGAATGAGATCATGCGTGTCATCTCAAAGTCACTTAGAATATGCCATGGCTAAGAATCAGCTCTGGCCGGGCGCGGTGGCTCAAGCCTGTAATCCCAGCACTTTGGGAGGCCGAGACGGGTGGATCACGAGGTCAGGAGATCGAGACCCTCCTGGCTAACACGGTGAAACCCCGTCTCTACTAAAAATACAAAAAACTAGCCGGGCGAGGTGGCGGGCGCCTGTAGTCCCAGCTACTCGGAGGCTGAGGCGGGAGAATGGCGGGAACCCGGGAGGCGGAGCTTGCAGTGAGCTGAGATCCGGCCACTGCACTCCAGCCTGGGCGACACAGCGAGACTCCGTCTCAAAAAAAAAAAAAAAAAAAAAAAAAAAAAAAAAAAAAAAAAAAAAAAAAAAAAAAAAAAAAAAAAAGAATCAGCTCTGGAGTCAGAATGATGTCAATTTGAATCCAAACTCTATCATCACTGGATTTTCCCAGATGTTCTAAGCCCTGATTCCCTCCTGTGTAACCTGAGGATGATACTAATCATGTTGACTACATTGATCTTATGTAAGGATTAGATTCAGTAACGTAAGGAAAGCCCTTACACTAGTGCTTGATATCAACCTTATAAATAAGAGCTATTATCATTATCAAGTTTTATAATATTATTAGTAGTCAAAGATAGCCAGAGCCTAGAAAATTAGGCTCCTAAGACCCAAAAGCAAAGAGACCTGAACTGTACTAAAAAGACAACTTACTAATTGTAGGAGAAGATACAGTAGCATCTTATATGAAATAGGTATATAAACCATGACTTGGAATCACTGTGGCTTTCCTTTGACTGATACATTTATTCGGAGTACTGAAATTTTTGGTTTTTGGGTGTTTCGTTTTTGTTTTTTTGTTGTTGTTGTTTTGTTTTTTTGTTTTGTAGAGACAGGGTCTCGCTATATTGACCAGGCTGGTCTCGAACTCCTAGCCTCAGTGTCCCAAAGTGCTGGGATTCAAGTGTGAGCCACCATGCCCTACCTCAAATGGTTTTTAATCAGGCCAATTCTCCCGACCTATAATAGAGCCTGCCCTAGCTCTCAGAATTATGTTACAGAATGGGCTAGCAGTCAAGTTTGTTCTCCATGAAAAGGCTGAGCACCTGGGGAGCTGAGAGGTAAGCTTGATGTACATGAGGACTGTTCCTCTGGTTTGTGAATAACCAGCCAGGGAGTAAAAAAAGATGCCAGACAACCATCACAAAGGAAAGAAGGAAGGGAAAGACAGATCCACAAAGCGATTCTAAAGGAACATTATTAGCAAATCCTTTAAAATACCAAAACTGAGTGTGCAGGGCAAGACCAAGATAGAAACAGAATCCTCGCCTGGGGATGAACTATGGAGACGTCAGCATGTGCCTGTCATGAGTGAGCTGCTATGGAGACGTCAGCATGTGCCTGTCGTGAGTGAGTGGCAGATGAGTCAGGAATGAGCACAGCCCCAGGGTGACTCTGAGACCCTGTGCACCCGTCACCACTCACTCCAGTCGGCCTGGGAACACAGCCCCATCCTCCATTAATTGTTCACCTCTCATTAAGCATTTTTGCATCAGGCAGCCATTCCTTTCCAAGAGCTCAATTGCAGGGTTATATAAGGTTCTCCTGTATTCCTGGCCGGAGAACTGAGACCAGCTGCCTGTCCAGAGTGCTCCCTTCCTAGGGGGTAGGTCACTCCAGGAAACCAAACGGCAGATTACAAAGCCTAGAAAACACAACAGGGGAGTAGAAGAGGCTGGATGTCCTCCCAGGCTGCTCTCAACCGTAGAGAGCAGAAAACTCTCTGCTTCCTGAGCCCCGAGTATGAAATCAAAGCTCCCCGTCCCCAGGTTGGTGTGAAGAACCTTTCAGGTAAGTCTCTCCACGACCACCTTGTATGATATCAAAGCTCTTCACATTGTTCTTCTGCTTACAGAGCCTTCTCCCACATGAGTTCCCAACCCTTTCACTATGTGAAAAACTCCACCATCCAAAGATTCTATTCCAAACAGCTGTTTCTGGATGCAAGGAGGGATCCATCTAGAACAGTGATTCTCAACCCTGGCTGCACTTTGCAGCCTCCAGGGGAGACTTTAAAAGTGCTGATGTCCAGTCTCCACCCCAGGCTCTTTGGGAATGGGGCTCAGGCACCAGTATTGTTTTTAAGTTCTTCAAGTGTTTTGACTGTGCGGGCTGCATTTTAAAACTCATTGTTTTAGACTATAAATTCCCGCCAGTATACTAAAGCCATTGCTGACTCTCAGAGTTGTTTTTCTAAGAACGCATGATACGACTATCATCATGGTAGTTGCTATAAGTTCCTTCCTCTCTCCCTGTCTCCCTCTGTTAAAAGATAAACCTTACCCAAGTTACATTTAACCGAGTTTGAGCAAATAATGATTCGTGGATCAGGCAGCCCTTGAAACAGAATAGGTTCAAAGGGGCTCCAGCTTAGCCACATGGTGGAAGTCTTACGGCCAGTAAAAGGAGAGTGATGGACAGGAAATAGAAATGAGGTACAGAAACAGCTGGATTGGTCACAATCCAGTGTTTGCCTTACTTAAACAGGGCTTGAACAGTTGGCTTCCTGTGATTGGCCAAAATTTGGTGATTGCCACAATAATAGATTACAGTCTGTTTATATGTCCAGCTGGGTTACCATTCACTGTGTACAGAGAAACCTCTAGGCTGAACTTAAAATATGTAGGGAGGGCAGCTTCAGGACTAAACTTAATTTCCCTCCCTCCCTTCCTTCCTTTCTTCCTCTCCTCCTTCCTTCCTTCTTTCCTTCCTCTCTTCCTTCTTTTCTTCCTCCTTTCCTTCTTTTCTTCCCTGACAACAATGAAGAGGACAGATCACATCACTAGGCCTGAGCTCAGCGTGATGGAAGCTAGGCCCCACCTAATATACCTCCATTAAAATCTAAACCACTACATGGCCCCCCCAAAAAAAAGTCCCTAAAAGAGCAGAGGAGCTGGGAAAGGGCTCAAAGCTGATGAAAGACTCTAAGTGAGGAGGGAAAAAATCCCTGCTGCAAAGGCTGATAAGAAAAGACAAGGGAATGCCTCCCCTCTTTGCAGAATTTTTCTGTCAAAGTGTCTTTTTTTTAACTTTTATTTATCTTTTTTTTTTTAACGTCTCTCATTCAGCTCTTTGGCTGGCCCATTGTCCAAGGCAACATCTTCCTATTATTCTATTATCTGTCAAATGGCTACTGTGATTGTAGGAGATATCGCATGTGAACGATCAGGCTTCACTTTTCTGCCAATGGTTGGTTCAAAATAAGCCACTGGAGGTGACCTGGTAATTGTACCCCTCCTAAAAAATGATACCGAGATGAACTTGAGAGCTTCCCAGCCTCTTTCCCTTCCCTGTGCCTCTGTTTCCCTTCCTGTAACACAGACATGGTAAATTTGGACATCTGAACACCACTGGGTTAAGATGAATGGTTCGAGTTTTAATCATCCTTGTTTGCAACATCTGAACATTTATCCACACATGTTTCCCAGCACTCGCTTGCCATCCCCTCCCCCTCTTTTTTTATTCATTTCTGAAAGCTTCTATTATCAATCACTGCATGAGGTAAATTTTCAAATCAGCAGTCAGGGTTTTTAAGCTGCATGACTCCTATTACAGCAAAAGGAGGCAGGTGACCAACACTGACACAGTCTTAAAAAATCCCCTCTGCAGCCTCCTTCCTTAGTGTTCATGCACTCATTTTCAGGGCATGTATCAAGGCTGGGTTTGACAAAGCCTTCACCGAGGATCAGTCTACCTTTCACAGAAGGCCAAGGGAACAGGGAAGTGGAGACGCTGAACTGGAAAAGAGAGAAAGGCAGGAGAGTACGTTTGGAGAGCATTTTTCTTAGGCATTTTGTCACATCTTCCAGCTGGCTCCATTAGGGAGAATTGGAGTGTGTCAAAATTGGGTGTCTGGTTCTCTCTCCATCATTCTTGCTTCCCTTTTCCCTTTCATAGCAGTGTCCCTAAGGGATGCCTTGCACCCGCTGGCAAGGCCATCCCTATACGAAAGTCCCCAACTCCACACTCCAGCAGCTCTGGAACCCTTCGGCTCTGCCTGACTGTCCACTGTGGTGGCACCTGCTTGCTCTCCTCCACTCCCGTCTCCCAAGTTCTCATTTCATCCACCTGTGTGTCTGACCCTGCTCTACACCTGGACACTGCCTTGTCTATGACCCCTATAGGTAAATAGGATCTCCGTGTCTGTTGGACATGTGGGTGATCTTGACACAAACACCCAATTCTAGGCCTCTGAACATCCAAATTCTTTCTTGTGATTTCAGGCAACTGAAGTGGCTTACCCTCCCCTGATGCCCTCTGCTTCTGAGTTCCACACCTTCACATACTGCTTGTGGGCTGTGTCCTATTGGCTCCCAATTGTATTAAATGTTGCTGTCACATAAAAATTAACAAGTGCTACAGAGAAGGGAACAAGAGGAAAGACTGACATCGTGCAGAAATTAAGAATCTATGGGCCGGGCACCATGGCTCGTGCCTGTAGTCTCAGTTGAGGTGGAAGGATCACTTGGGCCCAGGAGTTCGAGACCTGTCTGGGCAACATAGTGAGATCCAGTCCTAAAAAATAATAAAAAATTAGTGGGCATGGTGGTGCTTGTCTATAGTCCCAGCTACCCAGGAGGTTGAGGCAGGAGTATTGCTTGAGTTTGGGAGTTTGAGGCTGCAGTGAGCCATGATCACACCGCTGAACTCCAGCCTAGATGACAGAGTGAGACTCCATCTCAAAAAAAAAAAAAAAAAAAAAAGGAAAAAGAAAAAAGAAAAAGAAAGGAAGGAAGGAAAGAAGGAAAGGAATAAAATCCACAATGTATATTCCACAAGCCCTCCTAGTTTTCCAGGATCAGGAGGCTATCTCTTCGTCTGCCTTCTCCAACCCTGCACCCAGCCTCTTTGCCTCTGCAGGATTTCCCCAGAAAGTCGAATCTTCTTCCCTTTATAGAGTGGAGCAGTGCAGCTCAGACTTGTAGACATACCTGCCCAGCACAGACCAACGTTTCCCCTTGACCATGGCCCACAGCCTTTCTCTGAGGAAAGGGCTCGCCACAGGCAATTCCCTATTCAAAGGTCACCATCGGCTAACAGGGGTCCTGCCTCCATCAACTCATCTGACGTTGAGGTGCAGCACCCGAATCAATCAAGAGCGGGCCAGTGGCCTCTGACAAGTCGGGGCAAGAAAACTCTGCCTCTGAAGGAAACTCTAAAGTGTGCAGCAACCAATCAAGGCCAATCAGATCCTCTCAGAAGCTGGATTGTGGGAGAGCCGATCACAGTCTGCAGCAGCTGAAGTCGCCAGGACAGCAGCAAGTAGGCAGAAGGACTTCAAAAGAAGAGAGAGCGAACAGAAGTCATAAGGCCTAGAAAGCACAAGGAAGCAAAAGTCATGAGGTTGGGAGCAAGAAACAGGCAAGGCAGCAATAGCAAGTGGCAGTCACAGCAAGGAAGAGACCATGCAAGGGGATTTGGAGTGAAGGGAGCCACCGCTTTTGCACGAGGCCTTAGTTACTGAGCTGCAGACTCGGGGTTCTGTGCACGCTTACCTCCCTGTGCATGCATGCAGTGCACCCCTGTTGTCTCTGGTCTAGAGACCTTCTCTGCCCCTTGCAACCTCAAGCAGTGGGCTCCGGGCCCCTACTCTGTGCAAACTCTGCTGACCTATTTCATAGGACTCACCATGTCCCCCAAACTCTTTACCCTTTGGTCAGAGATCTGTCTCACTCAGGTTCACATCCTCATGTTCACACCTCCTCCCACATAGTCAACACAGAGTCAACACTCAGAGTTTGACTTCCTTCCAGACCAGCCCTCTACATGGTGCCTATGACTTTAACCTAATTGCCTATAATTCCTCCCTGTATGAGAATAGATACTCAAATACAAGATTTCCAACCTATTCCCTCCAGATGACAAACAAGCTACAAGAGACAGTGTAGACTAGAAGAACAACTGCCTGAACCCGTGGGAAGAAGGTGGAACAAGACCTTACGGTAAAAACAAAAGTTGTCAGTTGATCTCATGGAGGTAGAGAGTAGAAGAGTGGTTACCAGAGGCTGGGAAGGGTAGTGGGGAGTGGGGATGAAGAGAGACTGATTAATGAGTACAAACATACAGGTAGATAGGAGGAATAAGTTCTAGTGTTTGATGGCACAGTAGGGTGACTATAGTTAACAATAATTGAGTGTATATTTCAAAATAGCTAGAAGATTTGGAATGTCCCCAACACAAAAAATGATCAATGTTTGAGGTGAGGAATATCCCAATTACCTTGATTTGATCATCACACATTGTGTGCAACTATCAAATATCAAATGTACCTCATCAATATGTACAATTAGTATGTATCAATATAAAATATTTTTTAAAGCTGTGATTCCTGCCCCTTGGCAGCCATCCCACCTTTACAGCAATGAGCTGGAAAGTTGGGAAACTATCAGGTTCTCCTATGTTCAGACAAAATGTAGAATGGTTGTGACTGAAAAGCCTCAAGTTTTCTAATTCCATTTTGTTCCATTCCCCACACAAAACAACTACAGGCTAGGCACTGTGGCTCATGCCTGTAATCCCAACATTTTGGGAGGCCGAGGAGGGCTGATCACGAGGTCAGGAGATTGGACCATCCTGGCTAACACGGTGAAACCCCGTCTCTACTAAAAATACAAAAAATTAGCCGGGCGTGGCGGCAGGCACCTGTAGTCTCAGCTACTTGGGAGGCTAAGGCAGGAGAATGGCGTGAACCTGGGAGGCAGAGCTTGCAGTGAGCCAAGATCGCTCCAATGCATTCCAGCCTGGGGGACAGAGTGAGACTCCGTCTTAAAAAAAAAAAAAAAAAAAAAAAACAACTACAGAGGAGCTGAAGCTCTAAAACTCAGCAGGGCTGGGCATAGTGGCTCACACCTGTAATCCCAGCACTTTGAGAGGTCCAGGCAGGCAGATCACTTCACACCAGGAGTTCGAGACCAGCCTGGCCAACATGGTGAAACCCTGTCTCTACTGAATATACAAAGATTAGTGAGGCATGGTGGCACACACCTATAGTCCCAGCTACTCAGGAGGCTGAGGCATGAGAATCACTTGAACCAGGAGGCAGATGCTGCAGTGAGCCGAGATCATGCCATTATACTCCAGCCCGGGGGACAGAACAAGACTGTCTCAAACAAAAAATTTAAAAATAATATATAATATATAAAACTCAGATGGAGAGAAAGTAAATCAATGAAACTATGGAGAAAAGAAGAGAAAAATCTCAGCAAGCAGCCAGGGTGACCCTTTCTGTTCAGTGTGGCTGAAACCAAAGCAATGAGGCTGGCCCTTTGCCTCCTGTCAGAAAGGCTACGTGTGTTTAAAGGACAGCAGCATTCAGAGATTTATTTACAGTGGGATTAGAGTACACCAACCCCCATATTCCACATTCCGCAGCCATCTTCTTTCTCTACATACCATTAACCAGAAGGCTTCCACAGCTTATTCTCCAGTGGAAACCATCAAGAACCTCCCAAGGAAGGCTGAGTAGTGGAGGCGTGACCTCCCAAGTCAACTTCTGTCTCTCCACTGACCCAGCAAACAACCACATGATAGTCACAAATAATATGGCCCCATGGGTATATGCGTGGGCCAGGTATACATCTGCCCCTTCCTTCCTCTCCCACTCAAGAAAGCAGATCAGAATGCAAGCATCTAAAAACAGCATTGTTATGGAGGCACACTCTGAAATATATTGTCATTTATCAACAAAGTAAATTATTCAAAACTGTGATACTCTCACTGTTATTAGCTAGCAAATTCCTTTTCATACCCAGAGTGGAACACAATGGTTGAACATTGATTTCTTAGACACAACTTTGAATGTCTACCACTTGAATTGTTGATGTCTGACAAATGACAAAAATGATAAATGCTAGTGTAAATCAACTCATACAAGATCCAAGCACTTTAGAGAAAATCAAAATACCTCTGTCTTTCTCAGAACATACTTACCAAAACCCCACACTCTTCAGTAACAATAACAAGTGTATGATCAACTAACAAAGCCTCTATCACTCTCTAAGCAAAGTAAACAGGATAAAACATGACAATTTTATCATCATTATGGATTATTTTAATTTTTATTCTTTGTGTTTTACATACTTTCTGATTCCCTATGAACATTCATTACCTTTTTAAGGGATAATGTTTAAAATGTTATGCAAAAAATGAAATATACTTTCAACACAAGGAATGGAAAGTCATGAAATTTAAGGAGACTCTGGAAGACATTGGCTTACTTCAAGATTTATGCAAGAACATATCTATAGCAATGAGGAAAAAAGACATTTTAAAAAGACCTCCAAAGAGAAAAAAAAATTGCTATCATTTTTTTTACTGGAAGATGTGATAGATATTGTAACAAAATTCCCACCGTCCCAAAAAAACAATTAAAAGACACCTCTTTCTGAATGCCTATAATCTGAAACAAGACCAGTTGGATCTGCACAAGTGATCCGTCAGCTAAGTTCCTCTAAGTGAAATACACTTGTCTTTAGAAAAAGCATGTCCCCAAATTGGAAATATGAATTGATCAAAGGTACATAGGCACAACACCAAAATCTATTTGATCACTGAAAAAATAAGAGTTTCTCCAGTTCTGAGCTTGGGACATTTCTTTCCAATCATTTGGGCAGCAGTTGAATTAAGTCCAGGAGGTTAAAATACTGAAAGTCCAGAGGGCAACATTTCCATACAATTCACACATTTCTCGTGCTGAAGGTGTGAGCTTTGAAGTTGGGTAGCAGCCAAGACAGAGGGGTAGAAAAAAAAGAGAAAGAATTACATGGGGGCTGGTAGTTACTCAAAGGAAGAAGAACAAGAATCAAGGGAAAGAAAAAGAAAAGTGAGGTGAAAATGGATTAAAACAAAGCCAGGGAGGTCTGGCCTTCTCCCTCATTGCCAAGGTTGGGAAGATGATGGAAGTTTGTCCTGCAAACTCATCAGGAGTGGGGGCAATAATTTACCAAGGTCAAAGGGCAAGGGTAGGCCCCCTCAGTGACCCAGTCTTTGCAATGAAAACATTCCAAAGAAACTTAAGCAGGCAGAATGTGTAGACATTTGTGCAACACAACTGGGGGAAGCCTCCATAACCTTTCCCAGTCTTAGTCCTGTCAAATGACAAATGTCTCTTTTACGTAAGGATCAAACAGTGTTGGAGGCAGTAACATAAGCAAAATCTTCAGTGACATTGATTTTGCATGTTAGCAGAGTTGCTTCTAAAGAGGAACTCCCACGACTGCCAGAGAGTTTCTTAACCTGAAAACTGCAATTGTGCAACTCACTTAGCAGCCAAATATAGGCCAACAGGAACAAATTCATCCAACCTTTCTGACAGCGTCACGTTGACACTTCAATTACCTGATAACTGCAGCAATGTTTTCCTAGCTGAGCAGGAAAACTTCAGAAAAAAAAAAAGCTTAACCTTTTCCTCTTTAGCTTCCGCTAACCATCCACATCTGCTTTCCTGGCTAACTCTCCATAGTAGCTATTATCAACATATGAATGGAATTAAAAAAAAAAAAGAGAGAGAGACCCAGAACTGAATTCAAATTCTGACTCTACTATTTTCCAAGGGCGAGTCCTAGGGCAAGTCACCTAGACTCTATGATCTTCAGTTTTAAGTTGCTATGAAAAAGTAAATAATATAAGAACTGTTTGGAAGACACAGATGCTCCAATGATTGCTGTCATGCCAATGGTAACAAAAGTAAATAGGGACTGGGCTTACTCTATGCCAACATAAAAAGTTTATTTCTTCTCACCTAAATAAAACACTTGCTACCTCTTGAACACAATTATAAGTAGCCTACCTATCTTTAGTTTTATGTAAAAACATTCTGCTCCGGGCTAGGTGCAGTGGCTCACACCTGTAACCTCAGCAGTTTAAGAGGCCGAGACAAGAGAAGCGCTTGAGTTCAGGAGTTTGAGACTAGTCTGAGCAACATAGGGAGACCTCATCTCTACAGATAATTTTCAAATATTAGTCAGTTGTGGTGGTGCGTGCCTGTGGTCCCAGCTACTTAAGAGGCTGAGGCAAGAAGATTGCCTGAGCCCAGGAGGTTGAGGCTGCGGTGAACCATGATTGCCCCACTGCACCCCAGCCTGGGTGGCACAGCAAGACCCTGTCTCAAAAAAAAAAAAAAAAAAAAAAAAAAAAAAAAAAAAATTGTACTGCAATTGTATTGAAAGATTCTCAAGGGAAATTTAATGTTTAATCTGATGTCATCATTCTCTCAATGTAAACAAAAACCAGTAGTCAGATTTTGTATATTCAAGGAATAATTACAAATGATTAATATGATGATAATGTCAATGATGAAACAAATATGCTATGGTCAACATTGTTTTGGTTTTGGTTTGTCTTAGTCTAAGACGGCAGTAGAGCATGTAGCAAATATCTCTGGGCACCGCTCTCTTCTATACAGATTTCCATTAAAGCAGTTGGAGTTCCTTTACTGCATTGGTTTGTTTGTTCTTCCTAGAACAGAAAGCTCTCATGAGTGAAATTAACTTCTGAGCCATCTTTGTATACCTAGTATCACATGGTAGGCCAGGCTGGATGGGCAGATGGTCAGTCCACCTGCATTGGTAGCAAAGTAAGACACAATCTTAAAAAGAACACTATTTTATAAGTTTATATTATGCTTGTATCAGTTAAGATTAGGCTCAGTTGCAACCATCGAAACTCTAGCAAAATGGTTTAATCAAAATAGAGAGGTATTTCTCTCTCACGCGGCAATCTAGAGCTAGTCTGTCCACGGCTCCACAGTCCCAAGGATCCATGTGCCTTGCATGTTACTGTTCTATAGTGTGTGGTTTTTATTCTCAAGTTAACATCTTGGAATCCAGGCCATATAAGCACAATCCAGGTAGCAGGAAGGTAGGAGAACAGTGCACATGGGTATTGGGTAGCAAAATGGGTGGACTCCGTCAAAGAGTGCATAGCCAGGCTCTGTGTGTGTGTACCCTGTCCTTTCGGGGCCCAGCAGGCATCGTAGCATCGCAGCTATGTCCAAGCCATGGCCCGGGCATCCTGTCACCTGCCCAGATACATGGTCACTCACACTGGGGGCTTTCTGTCGTGTGTGTGTGTCTTCCTGTTGACTGTGCACTTCGTTCTCAGTGCAGAATGTTTCCTGTTAGTGTATGAAGACACTGGTTTTCAATCAGTGTCTAAAACCACATTCCCGCCTTTCACTGCAACACAGTGTGTTCATTTGTTTAAAATAGAGTTTAATGAGTAAGTTTAGATCTGGCTGGTGAATATCTTAAAACTTTATATTAATAAAAAGTTCTTCCTGGAAAAAAATCCATTTTTCCCCTTTTCAATAACAGAACTTCAATTTTTATTTCAGCTTATTGCCACCCACAACAAATGTTTTATTTCCAGCCTACCTGGCAGGTAAATGTGGCCATATGACTAGGTTCTGAACAATACAACATAAGCAGAAGTATTGTGTGGAATTTCTAGGAAGTTCCTCCTCTGTGAAAAAAACACAGATATGGGCCAGGTGCCGTGGTTCATATCCGTAATCCTAGCAACTTTGGGAGGCCAAGGCAGGAGGATTGGTCAAGGCCAGGATTTCAAGACCAGCTCAGGAAATAAAGCAAGACCCTCTCTCAACAAAGAATTTAAAAATTAGCCGGGCATAGTGTTGTGCAACTGTAGTCCCAGCTACTTGGGAAGCTGAGGCAGGAGGATCACTTGAGCCCAGGAGTTCAAGGTTGCAGGGAGCTGTGATTGTGCCACTGCACTCCAGTCTGGGTGAAAGAGCAAGACCTGGTCTCGAAAAAAAAAGGAAAGGAGAGGAGAGGAGAGGAGGAAATGATGGCTGGAGCTCTAGCAGCCATCTTGAATCATGAAGATCATAAAGACAAAAGCTATAACCTAAGAATGACAGATTAATGAACTAGAAGGAAACTGAGTATCTGAAAACCTCATGGAGGGACCATACCAGCCATAGACTGCAACTCTGAATTTCTTTTATGTAAAAGACACATTTACTTTCATATTTTTATGCCACTTATATAACATATTTCTGTCTCCTATAAAGAAGAATCTAATTCTAATCAATACAGTGCTGAAGTAAACTCCCCCCCACTCCACCGTCCTTTCCTCTCTACTGGTTATAAGCAACAGTCTCTTCCACCAACACTGGCCATTATCGAATTTTCTTTTTCCTCTTAACCTTTCTCATAGGGAGTATCAAATAAAGGACACATAGCCCATAACTTTTATTTTTGCAAACTATGAAAATTTTATAACAAAGGGAAATAAAACATGAACATCAACAATTCTCTATACAGCTATTGTGAGATGAAAAAAAAATTTTAAAGAATTCACCTTCCAGACAGAGGCATTTCTGTCACTACCTAACATCTGTGGCCATGTTCTCAGTATGCACTTCACAAGGAAGAGAACATATCTTTAGGTAAATGATTCTTAATTAACTTATGTACTTGAAAAAATAAACTCAGCAGGAAAAAAATATATATCTATTGCTCTATGTTAAAGAGGCAGAGGAAGAATTTGCCCTAAAACAGAATTTGCAACTCAGCAGGATAAGAAGAGGACTCCATTTTACTTCTTATAAATAGAAAAGAAGTTCAAGGAACATACGCTGTCAAAACAACTTTATAAATAAGCTGGTGCCAACACACTCATGAATACTAAAAATATTCTCCAGGTTCTCAGTTGTCTTCTCTATGATTCTATTGAAGTTATGCCTATTCCAATAAACTCAATTCTCATTGCAATTCTTAGTGAGTCCAGTGTGCCTCCTCGTATATAAGATAAAGGGGCCAGGCGCGGTGGCTCAAGCCTGTAATCCCAGCACTTTGGGAGGCCGAGACGGGCGGATCACGAGGTCAGGAGATCGAGACCATCCTGGCTAATACGGTGAAACCCCGTCTCTACTGAAAAATACAAAAAACCAGCCGGGCGTGGTGGCGGGCGCCTGTAGTCCCAACTACTCGGGAGGCTGAGACAGGAGAATGGCGTAAACCCGGGAGGCGGAGCTTGCAGTGAGCTGAGAGCCGGCCACTGCACTCCAGCCTGGGCGGCAGAGCAAGACTCCGTCTCAAAAAAAAAAAAAGATAAAGGGTTTCATAAACTGACACCATGGACAGATGAAGATTAGTCGGCTTTATGAAGCCAGTGACTTGGTAGTTCCTTTAAATCTTTCTGTAACACACTATGGCCTCCAGTGTCCACTCCAGATCATATGGTGGAGGAGAAATGCTTGTGGACCTAGAGTTAACGACAATGACCTGGATTCTCGTCCTATCTCCATCTTCTAACATGTGATGTAAATTTGAACAAGTGTCTTAATCTCCCCTGCCTCTCCTTTCCATTAAATAAGAATAATACCAATTTCCGCGGGGCTTGGTGGCTTACGCCTACAGTCCCAGCACTTCAGAGGCCAAGGCAGGTAGGTCATCTGAGGCTGGGAGTTTGAGACCAGCCTGGCCAACATGACAAAACTCAGTCTCTACTAAAAACAAAAATTAGCCGGGCCCAGTGGTGTGTGCCTGTAATCTCAGCTACTCAGGAGGCTGAGGCAGGAGAATCGCTTGAACCCAGAAGGCGGAGGTTGCAGTGAGCCAAGATCGTGCCACTGCACTGCAGCCTGGGCAACAGTGCCAGACTCCCTCTCAAAGAAAAGAAAAAAGAATAATACCAATTTCAATTTCGATACGGTTCAATTATATGTGAAAGTAGTTTATAATGGTAAAGAGTTGCATATGGGTAGTATCTGTAAATTTTAATAATTGGTGGTGTTTGGGTTGTAAGTAATTAAAACTAAACTGTGCTGCCTCAAGCACAGTGAATATATACAGAGCATTTTGGAAGAAAATAAAATGAACTGTTAAATAATGATTACCATTTGGGGTAGGACTTTTTTTTCCTTGACAGACTTTAGGTGGCAGCCATACATATCTTTTAAATTTAAGAAAACAATATGTAATTTCATCGAGTTTTTTTTCCGATGATGAAATGGTAGAAGGCCAAAGGGAAGGAACTGGGCAGAAGCAGATATTTTTTTAGCAATAATAATGTGTCCCTCTTCAGTTCTAAAGGTCCTCACCCTGGTGATCCTCACAGATCTTCCTTCCAGTGGATATTAATGTGAGCGTATCCCTAGCAATAAAGCATCAAGATTTAGAAAACAGAAATACTTAAAATTGTTTGAAGAAGCCCCTGAATATTCAATACTGAGTGCTTCTGGCATTAGCAGCCAGCACTAAACCCAAACCACTGCACCCATGGGTCCAAGAACGACCTTTGTATTCAAGTGGCATCCCTCTCCTCGCCATCCCTATCAGGCAAAAGGTGTGTGCCTTCCTCAGTTGGTTTACTGGCTACCATTTCCCTCACTCTTTTTTTTTTTTTTAGGTAATCTATCTAAAAGCCTCATAATCTGTTCTATAAATATCTCAACATTTACGCCTAAAGGCCCCCCAAAAATCTGGAGGTGACACATTGAACAGGCAGTAGGCCTCTGAATACCTGGTTATCAAGGACTCCTTTAACCTCAGTCTCCCACAAATTAGGGGGAAAAGCATTTATCTTTGTGCAAAATGAACTATTTCCACAGACTGGGCACAGTGGCTCATGTCTATAAATGTAGCACTTTAGGAGGTTGAGGTGGGAGGATCACTTGAGCTCAGGAGTTTGAGACCAATAGCAGCTTGGGCAACATAATGAGTTTTATCTCTACAAAATAAAAACGTTTTTAAATAGCTGGGTGTGGTGATGTGGGCCTGTAGTCCCAGCTGCTCAGGAGACTGAGGAGGGAAGATCTCTTGAGCCCAGGAGTTCAAGGCTTCGGTGAGCTATGTTTCACCACTGCACTCCAGCCTAAGTGACAGAGCAAGACCCTGTCTCAAAAATAAAAATAATAAAAATAAGTAAATAAATAAATTCCTCCCCCTCTATTCACTGAACTCTCAAGTTTCCACCATGGATTGTTGTGTCACACTCCATCCTGCCCCATTTGCTCTAGGTTCCCAACAAGGGGCACATACAGAGTACAGACCACCATCCTCACCATTGCCACCACCTCAATCCATGTGTCAGGCTCCCTCTAATGCCATCCAGGAGGCTGGTCTGGAGGAAATGGTCCAGGTGAAAAGGATTCCAGAATAGTGAGTTGCTACGGCAAATGATATCGTAATTCCTTCAAAATTAAAGATACAATTACCATATGATCCAGTAATCCCACTTTTAGGTATACACCCAAAAGAATGGAAAGGTGCATAAGGGTAATTTGTACACCCGTGTTCAAAGCAGCATTATTCATAGGAGCCAAAAGGTGGAAGTGACCCAAGTGTCCCCGGATGGATGAATGAGTAAACTAAATGTGGTACACACATACAATGGAATATTATTCAACCTTAAAAAGGAAGGGAATTCTGACACAAGATATGACACGGATGAACCTTGAGGACATTATGCTCAGTGAAATAAACCAGTCTCAAAAAGACAAATATGGCATGGTTCTACTTCTGTGAGGTACCTAGAGTAGTCAAATTCAGAAAGACAGAAAGTAGAATGGGAGTTACTGAGGATGGGGGTGGAGGGAAACGGAGAGTTGCTGTTTAATGGGTGGTGAGTTTCAGTTTTTCAAAATGAAAGAGCTCTGGGGATGGATGGTGGTGATCATTGCACAACAATCTGTACTCAACATTGCTAAGCTGCACACTTAAAATGGTAACAATGACTAATTTTACGTTATGTGTATTTTACCACAATTTTTTTTAAAAGGATGCCAGATTCTTGCATATCCTTCTCTGGAGCCAAGAGCATTACATGTCCAGTCCACCTGGGTCCTCCAAAGTTCAACTTCAGCAGGCCAACCCAGGGCATACTCAAAATCTTTCCATTGGCCAATCTCTTCCAGCCAATGGGAAGCTTTCAACCTCTAAACTTCCATAGCCACATAATTAAGAACTAAATCTCACTCCTAATCATGTTGTAGAAGAATTGTTTTAGAGATAACAAGGTGTCCACCTAGGTAGAACTTTAAGAAGCTTCCAGGTGCGGCAATGTTCTGTTTCTTAATCTGGGTGACGGTTAGATGAGCATATTCACTTAGTAATAATTCATAGAGCTGTACACCTAGGGTTTGTGCACTTTTTAGTTAGACTTCATTTTCGGACCTGTTTTGCTATTTCTTGCATTATTCATGGCCTCTCACAAGATGACAAATTCTCAAAGGCCTCACAGAGCCTAGCAGGGTGCTAGGCTTCTGTCAGGAGCAGAGCTGTGTCTACTGATACCATTAAAATTTGGAGATCTGGGGAGTATCAGAGGGAGAAAGACAGTGCACAAGGCACTGGAATAGTTTTGCAATGTCCTTCTACATCAGGGAACCAAAAACGTTCTGACCCCAAAGCTGAAGGTCAATAATGCAGCCAACTTCATCAGCACAGGCCAGTAGACAGAGGAAACTCAGCTGTGCTGTTGATAACCCATGTCTTAGGAAAATAACCCTTCTGATTTTAAAAGGATATATACATGCATACACACACCCCAAAAGCTCAACTCTAGCCTCAGCATGAGAATTAACGTGATGGGATAAAAGTTAGTGCCTATTTTAAGAGGCAGCAACAACTGAAATAGATTGCAGATGGCAAGCTCTTCTGAACCCTGTAATAAGTCTATGATGGCCCATTCTCCAGGAAGCGAAAGTTGGAGCCAGAACTCCATGGTCTTGGAAATGCGGACGGTAATCATTTACTCCAAGAAACACAAGGGCTGGCCCTGAAGCAGAAGTGCTGGAGCAAAGCACCCCCAAAGGGTTGTGATGAACCCCCCTAAAAAGCCACCAGTGGGAGGGGTCAGTTTGATCTCCAATTGGAGCAGTCCTTTGAACTCCAATGCTGAGCTTTCGTGCAATGTGCTGCATTGAGGGTTGTTTCCATTTCAGCTGTTTCTCCATGTGCCAGAGAGGAGAGTCGTGCCTGGCAGGCCTGGGCCAGCAATATCTAGAACACAGGCCTGGCTCCAGGAGAAGCCGGAAGCCTCCCCTCCTCCACCATGGTCCCTCTGTATGTGGGCAGAGAAGGAGGCGGGGGATCAAGGATCCGGAAGGAGGATTTGGTGCCAGGGAGATGACTAAGGTCTGACGCAAACACTGCACGCATGTGGGACTTGTGAGACAAACAGGTCTGGAGGGGAACCAGTGCTCCAGGCTTGACATTGGGGTGCCTCCCAGCCCCCACCTTGGTCCCTAGGCCTGTTTAAGATGGAAGGTGAAGCAAGATGCCCTGAGTTCTCATTTTTCTCTCTCTTGCTGGTTTTCTCTCGTTTGACAAATCGAACCGAACCCCAAAGGAAAAAAATGGGAAGGAGGGAGGAGGACTCCTTCCCAGGCAGATTTATGGCATTCTGGATGCAGCTTGCATTTGTCAGGCCAAAATGGTTAGGGTGGGCTAATAGAGTAGAATTACAGCTTCCTATAATAGGGAAAGTTAAATAGACAAGCTCTCCTACCCTGAGGAGAATGAGGCAGAGGTCAGTGCTACTGGCTTTGAACATGAATGGCCCCTTCCCCTCGGTTGCCTTTCACATGTGGCCCGGCAACAGTAGCAGACAGATGCGACACAAAGCCAGACACACCTGATTAACCATGAATACAACAGCTGTCGTTTCCCCACCACCACAGATACCCACACCCTCGTTCTTTCCGCTTAGTTTTTCCCCTTTCTTTCAGCTAAGCGTGAGGAAATCAAACCTACCATTAAAACCCAAGTTAGTGGGAGGGTGTCAGCAGCCGGGCCTTTGTTTCTCTGCTCACAGACATGTAATAGGTACCTTCGGGGTTGTCCTTTCATCTGAAAACATGCTGTGGTCTCCCACTGAGGGCTCAGTCAGCTCAAAACCTGAGCCCCTAGAAAGGCCAGCAGAGGGTGGGGGAAGATGAAGGTGGCCTGAATGGGGAAGGAGAAAGTGGACTTTTCTGGGGCACCTGAGTGTCTCTCTTCTCCTCTCTCCTCCTTTCCATTGGCTTGCCTCCATCCAACGACCACTCCCTGCTGCTAAAAACATCCACCCTTAAGATGGACTGGCTGTTCTGAATTTATCAAGAGGAAGTGGAACTCAATGCAGCATTGTCTTTCTGCAGCTTGCTTATTTCACTCTATTCTGAGCTGGTCTTAACAAAGAAGAATCAGGTCAGGTGGTTTTAGGGGTTTTTTTTCTATTTGCCTCTCTTGGGTAGACAAATCCTTGAGTTCAAGTTAACTTCCAAGACCTTGCAAATCAAACACAGGAGGGACTCTGAGTGTTGAACTGCGAATGATTTCTAACAACGTGAATAAAACGTAATGTGATTATGTGAGCTTCCAGAAACCTACAGAATGGTAATTACAGCCCAGAGTATGAATCTTGATTCTTCTTCAGGTGTTCTGTTTCGTATTGTTTTGTTTTGCTGGGCAATCTCAAATTAACCATTTGACCTCTGTAAGCCTGCATTTCTACTGCTTAAAATGGTTCTCTCTTTTGTCAAAAAGTCCCTGAGGCTATTACAAAGAGACTAACAAAAATGATCGGAAATCACTTTGCAAACACTGAAACTTATAACAATAGGATGATAATCGGGTAGCTTAATCTCACGAAAAGTCAACGATATCCCTTATTTTCTCACATGAATGAAAAATTAATGGAATAATTCAGGCTCTCATCTGAAGTCTCATGAAGACTTTTTCTAATGAAGGCCCAGGCCTACTGTATACTTCTGCCTTCTACTAAGAACTCATGGAGATTTCTCACTCAAGATAATCAGGAAGAGGAAGTATAATGGAAATGCCTAGGAAATTTGGTGTCAGGTAACAGACAAGTCCCCAGAGTCACATTTGTGTAGGACATTGGAATTTGTCCTAGAACACAAAAGTATCCTCCGGTGGTTGGTAACTTTAGGCTCATCTTCTAGCTAATTGAAGAACAGTCATATCCACTATCAAATCAACCCAGAGGTCCCGTCTCAGAATAATGTGAAAAAACCCTGTTCACTTTGCCATCAAAACCATCTCGCAACTCTTCTCCTAGTATCCAAATATCTCTTTCTCTTGCTTCACAGAACTCACGGTTTAAGCAGAGCAAGCCTGTCTGTTTTCAATTCTTAACTTTTCACACATGGTAAACGAGTGGAACTTCTGAGCACTGCGATCATCTGGCTGATGAACAAGCTGTTTTCCATTTCTGGCAACAAATACTTCTGGCTTATCGTGACGGGATGAAAAGGGATGAAAATATACTCTGGTTGGATATTGTTGATAACATTTGTCATCTTTGCAGCTAAAAAAAGCTAGCTTAAAATTTTTTCCTTTGGTGTTGCAGAAAATGGTAAAAGAAGCGACATCACCGTTGAGTTGCCAATTAAATTGCATTCCTAAATGAAGTAGGTTAGTGAGATGTTTTCCATAACAAACGCAATGTCACATCATGAGATAAAGTAAGGACTGGACCAGGAGGCAAGGTCTCTGGGGCCTGGGCCTGGGGCTCCACTGGTGCACGTGGTGTCTTTCAAAGGCTCCCTTCACCTGTCTGAACCTGTCTCCCTCTGTATTCCCTTGCTAGGGCTGCCATGATAAATACCACAAACTGGGTGGTTTATACAACAGAAATGGATTTCCTCACTCTTCTGGAGGCTAGAACTTTGAGAGTTGTCAGCAGAATTGGTTTCTTCTGAGGTCACTCTCCTTGGCTTGTAGATGGTCATTTTCTCCCTGTGTCCTCATACGGTCTTCCCTTTGTGTTTGTCTGTGTCCTCATCTTCTCTTCTTACAAGGACACCAGTCAGATTGGATTAGGGCCCACCTTAATCATCATCTTGGAGTCTAAAAAACCAGTGAAGAAAAAGAGGAGTCATGGTTACCAATGTTTCAGGCTAAAGTTGCTTTAGTTCCAGTTTCTCATTTTACAGATGAAGAGACGGAGGCCTCAAGACTCGCCCAAAGTCACACTGGTCAATGATAAGCTGAGACTACAGAGGATGTCACCACGGAAAACAGGTAGACAGTTTCCAGCTCTGATCTGTGGAGCCTTTGTGCAATATGTTGAGGTAAGAGGGTAGAAGACCAATACTGTCTTGCATCATTTTTTAAAATTGGAAAAACGTCAAGTTTCTGAAAGTGAAGACCTTTGAAAAATATTACTTTAGAAGCCACGGAGCAGGAGAATGTGTAGTGTGAAGCTCTGGGCTCACCATAACGTATGATGGGCTATATTCTTTTGCTAGGGCTGCCTTTACAAAGTAACACAGACTGGGGAGCTTAACACAACAACGGTTTATGTTCTCACACTTTTGGAGGCTTGAGTTCTGACATCAAGGTGTCAGGCACATGCTCCCTCAGAAATCCGTAGGAGAGAACCCTTTCTTTGTCACTTCTAGCTTCTGGTGTCTGCTGGCAATGTTTGGACTATAAATGCATTATTCTGTGAAAGGAAAATAAATCTCAGGACCCCAAAATCACTAAGCCAAAGGGAAAAGTCAAGCAGGAAACTGCTTAGAGCAAAACTGTCTCCCATTCTATTCTTTAAAAAGATAGCTACTAAGATAAAAGAGCTGCATACCTCCCTCACAATTTGTCCACAAGGAATTTCCCTGTGCACAACAGACAGACAGAACTCTGCTCACTGACATAAATACATAACTGATTGACTGCTTTGAGAAGGCTAATCAGAAACTCAAAAGAATGCAACCGTTTGTCTCTTATCTACCTATGACCTGGAAGCCCCCTCCCTGCTTTGAGTTGTCCCGCCTTCCCAGACCAAACCAATGTACATCTTACATATATGGCTTGATGTCTCATATCTCCCTAAAATGTACAAAACCAGGCTGGCTGTACTCCGACCACCTTGGGCACATGTTGTGAGGACCTCCTGAGGCTGTGTCACAGGCACGTCCTTCACTTCGGCAAAATAAACCCTAAATTGACTGAGACCTGTCTCAGATGTTTGGGGTTCACAATTCCTATCTCTGCCTCTGTTCGCATATGGCATTCTTCCTGTATGTCTCTGTCTCAGTGTCTAAATTTCCCTTTTCTTTTAAGGACACCAGTTATATTGGATTAAGGGCCCATCCTACCCCAATATGACCTTGTCTTAACTGATTACATCTGTAATGACCCTATTTCCAAATGAGGTCGCATTTCAAGGTACTGGGGGTGGGGACTTCAACATATCTTTCTAGGAGACACAGTTCAACCCATAACACATGCATCCTGCAGAGCTTCCTGCTCTCCCTGGAGCCTGCAGTCATGAGCTGCTGACCCGCCCTCACTTCCCAGACACTGCCAGCACACTACTCATGACCAAATGGTGCTGCTCCAAGACAGAACCCTGGTGACTCGTAATGCTGCAGACAGGCAGTATGGAGGGGTGATTAAGAAGACATTGTCATTTAAAATAAAGCCACACAGTTCCTTTGTAAATATGTGTCACTGGGTATTTAGAACCATCATACCCAACCCACTGCTGCACGTTGGTGGAAATGTCAAGTAAGTTACACACTCATGTCTTTTGGGGGGAGCCTTTTATTCACAGTTCTCCCTGAGTTTTATTTCCTGAGGGAGTGTGCTCACCCGCCTCCGTTTCGGCAACTAACCTTGCCTGTTTCTAAAGTTCATGCTGTCCTGACATTCTTTGCATCAGCACAGTCACCTCTGTTAGTCATCTCTTACCAATTTTCTCTCTTTGTACTCTTTCAGGAAGTCATGTTTTTGCTCAGGTAAAAGAGGTGTAGGAAGAGCGATCTGCCTATTTGATGATTCATCCCTTTGCTTTTTGCCATTTCTAAAGGTTGGGGGAAAATCATTTTGTTAAGGGCTTTAGTGAATGGGCATGGTCAATGGGGTGAGAGAAGCCACCATAAGCCACTTTCAACTTAGAGCAGAAGCAATGTTCTATCAGTCTTTCCTGTTCTTTTGGAGACTAGCATCATGATTCTCAGGGCCACTGGAATCCACCAGACTCACTTCCCTGAGGAGAGACTGCCTTCTAATGGCGTGACCATCTGCTCTACCTCCTTCATGTTTGGTCAGTGAATTACAGCAAGTCACAGGCCACCTGAGCATTCTACTCACTTCTTTTGTGCATCCAGGCCATAGACTCAGAGTGTGTTTGAGTTGAGATAGATCTGAGCATATTCAGCTAAATGAGGTCCTCAAAGGGTATGAGGGGGAATTATGCCCCACTGCCTCCCAAAATTCAAATGTTGAAGCCCTAACCCTTAGAACCTCAGACAGTAACTATATTCAGAGATAGGGTCTGTAAAGAGGTAATTAAGAAAAGGAGCAAAAATGGAGCAAGTTTCCTTCTCCCTTGTGCTATTTCTAAGATCATGTTACAAAAATCAAATGGAGAATACTTGTCAAATAAACAGTTGATCAAGTAGTGAGGAGAAAGAGAATATTAATTCAAAGAGCATGCTTCAACCCATAGTCAGAGCAATTCATTAGTTAATCAACCAATATTTATTGATACTCACCGAGAGATTGAATATACAAATGGACAATGGCCTAGCCATAATTAAAAATAGAACTCCAGCCTATAATCTGCAGCAACCAGCCCAGGACACCAACCCATCAGCAACAGCAACCGGCCCGGAAAGCCAGCCTGCTATCATCAGCCAGACTTATAGGAAGTCAAACCACTATCTCTATCAACAGTTTAGGAAGCCAAACAATAACCCCTGTAATAACAGCTCCAAATGGCCAGAACTTGATTGACGATGGACAGCCTCCCTGATTTTTGTCCCTGCTTCCAACTTAGGACCAACCAGAGAAAGGCAAATATGCACCCTAAGCAATCACATAGGCGTCCGTGCTTCTAGTGAACCACTTCCAGCTTCCCACACCAACAGCTTCCAATCAGCACATACCTGGAGCCTCCCTTTTTTCTACTATGAAGTTTTCCCACTGCTCTGTCCACATTTGAGTCTCGACAAAACACAAACAATAGTAGCTCTGAATAAACAGCCTGTGCTTGTTCTTATTTGGTTGGTCTTCATTTATTTCCACACTTCCAAATGCAAGTAAATTTTATGCTAGGCTCTTGAATGGTCAGGGAAAATACAAAGAGGTATGCGACATGGCCCTTATGCCTAATAAACTTAAAATCTTTGGGACTGGAGATAAAAATGCACAAAGAGCAAGAACAACCACCACAATGACTAAGCAAATAATAAAGCCAGTCAGGAATAGTAAGTTTCAAATACAAGTTCCAGATACTGGATGTAAAAGTCTGGAGAAGAGACATTACATTTGGCTGGGGAGGTCAGATATGAACTGAACTTCAGCACACACAAAGGAATTATTCTAGTAATTATTGGGTTCCCCCTTGTTCACATGGTTACTCAAACTTGAAAGTTTGTGGTAACAAGAAGGAGCCTTGGCAGGAAGTTTATTTGTTCCATGACTGCTTTTACTGTCACATGAAGAGTGAGTGGTTGATTTACTGAGAAGTCCCCCTTGTTACCCTTCATAAGCCCCAAGTGAGTCAGGACCTTCCCTTGGTCATCAAACTGGAGACAGGACACCCTTGCCCAGTTAGCATTTTAGTTCAGCTTGCCTGGGTTCTCATTCCAAATTCCCACCCCCAAATCCTTGGTCACCCCCAAGAGTAGATCTTTATCCACAACAGGCCACTGTTGAAGCTAATGTTTCCCAGAGGAAACCAGAAAAGACTTCCCTGATGTTGGGGTTGTAGGGTGCCCAATAAATAGGACCCCTCTTTCCTGCCCAACTTCTGAGCCAATTAAGAGGAATAGGAATCAGGCAGATAGAGGGGGAAATATCACCATTCTTTTAAGTTGACAAAGTCTTCGTTGGTGGGTATGATTTCAGGTCCTTGGGCTTGTTAATATTGCACCACTGATGGTAGACAGAAACTTTGTGACATGGAGATTTACCACTTAAAATTTAGGGCTTGGAGGAGCAGAGGATGTTTACTTTCTTCAGGCTCTTCCCAGAGAGAAAGGAATAGGTGAGGCGTACATGTTCCAATGCTTCTCTCAGGCTGACTGAAGTTCCTCTTCCTCCAATGAAGTGAAGGAGAGGATGCAGAAAGCCAGGGGATTTACTCAATGGAAACATGTCCCCAACAGAAACAAGGACAGCAGGGAATAAATGTTCCCATCAGCTACCTACAAGAGGTAAGGCCAAGTCTCTGCAGTGTTGAGGTCCCTTGCCCCCAGCAGCACACACACACACACACACACACACACACACACAGCCACCAGTGCCATGCTCATGCTTTGTAGTCTTGGGATCTGTGACAACTTTTAAGTCTGAGGGGAATGAACGTACTCATGAAGAAAATCTCCCCGGTAAGGAAATGCCCTCAGTGTGGACTAGTGCTAGAGGCACAGACCTTGAGTCGGGAGTCCTGAACTCCTATCCCAGTGCTGAGTTAAGCAGCTCTATAGTTATTCAAGGTGACTTGCCCTCCAGGTGCTCCGTCCTCAGTTATGCACTGGAGATCAGAATACCTGTCCTGCCAAGCCTGTGAAAGAGGAGATAAAATGAGAAAGGGCCTCTGAATAGCCCAGCTCCACTTCACAGAGGCACTGGAGTGGTTCCATATTCAGAGAAAATAGTAATGCTTCCCTTGAAAAATAGAATCAATGTGAAGCAACTTTCTGTCACTTCTCAGAACTTTTTCAGTACCAGACGGTTTCTCCAAGGTGGACCCCATCAAAGCGAAACAGAAGGGAGGGGTGGGAAGCTGCCCCTAACCCATAAGCTTAAGGGTTGGGTGTTACTGACTCCATTTGGAGAACACGTAGCTAGGGGCTTAATGACACATTTTGATTGATTACACTGGTAACTCTGAAATCTGGTACAGGTTCCCTTTTGCCCTCAGAGGGCTTTACCTGAATCATTCCTCTGGAGCAAGAAAGCTGAATATCATTACTTTCAGAGTGATTCATCAGAGAAGGGTAGGAATTGAAAGGCACTCAACTCTTTCTTCAACTTCTTGAAGAATAAGTCTTACTAGAGGATTAGTCCTTGGCCACCACTTTTTTGTAATTCCCTGGACGACAAACTAGTTCTCGACCTAGATGGAAAAAATGGTGAGGAAAAAAAAGGAAGGGGAGGAGAAGAAAGAATGAAGGAAGGGGAGAGCAAAGGAAGACCAGTCTTACGAATATGGGATAAGAGGAAAAATAAAGTTCAGAATTCTTTCAACTCATTGGAATTTCCCAAGGTGCTTAAAGTGACAGGAACTGCACGGGACCTCAAAGTGAGAGTCTTGTTTATGGGTGCATACATAGAAAAGTTTAATAGGGACGTCCCTTCAATTGGAAGGATATAGAAGAGCCCGTGTTATTTCATTTTTGTCAATAAAGCTCTCATTCAAATCCACAGTTCACCTTCTCCCCCTGCTATTCTGCCTACTATGTAATCCCCTTTCACACTTGCTCATTCACCATATACTAAAAGCCAAGCACTGGGATTGGTGCCGCAGACACAAAGAAAATCAACGTACTGCCTCCTACCCTCAGGGAGATCCTGGTCACTGAGGGAGACACCAGGACTGTGCTCTGTTAATTTCTACTTAAGCACTTCTCCCATTGCACTGTTGCAGAGCAACCAAGTAGCCCAGAGGATAAGGCTCTAACTTAGGGAGTGAGGTAAGGGGTCATAGGAGGGGTACTCAGTCAGGTTCCCCAAGAAACAGAGACAGATTTGTGTGCAAGAGGTGTCCCGGATCAGTGCTCACTTGTAAGAAAGTGAAGGAGACAGGACTGGGCAGAGTGAGAGATGCGGTTGCCGAAGAGGCCACGTTGGATCCCACAGGCAGTCAGCTTTGAAGCTGGAATAGCCTTTCTGGGGGGACACTCATTGAGACAAGGAAGTCAGATCGTGGTACCCTGCATTGACTACTCCTTAGATGTGGGCAGTCCCACAAGGGGGAGGGTCAAAACTTCAGGCACAGCTGCTCCCTAGGGCCAAGGTCAATTCTGGGAGAGGGATCCATGTATGAGCCTGCAGCAGGCAGCAACCCAGCACTGGGGGAATGGGCACCCCAGCCTGAATAGGAGATGGGGCAGCAAACCACTGCATCCACTACAGGGGGCTTTCTAAAAGGGGAGCAGCCAGGGTGTTCTGGAGTGTGAAAATACTGACACGGAGAGCAAAGTGTCCTAGGCAGAAAGAACACCAATGGGACCGTCAAGGAGCATCCGGCTTTTGGAAAACTACCAGAGCTTCAGCATGGCTGCAAGGCAGGGCAAGGGGAGAGGAGTGGGGAGAGATGGGACAGGAGAGTGGGCAGCCAGATCAAAAAGAACTCCACTTGCTGAGCTGAAGGGTCTGGATTTTGTCTTGGAAATCAGAGCAAAGCCAGAGAAGGATTTTCAATACTATTTATAAAGTTATTTTCTAATCTATATTCATAAAGTTTGGGAGTACAATTAAGTACAAAAGAGAAAATAAAATACAACTATAATCCCACCACCTGAAGATAACCATAATTAACATTTTGATGGTTTCCTTTCCAGTATTTTTCTATTTATAGAGATACATATCTAAGCAGAGAGAGAAAGGTTTTCAAAAAATCAGACAGAGATGTTACCATATACTTTGTATGTTGCTTTTCTGGTTTATATCATAAGCATCTTCATGTCATTTGTTTCCAGATCTTTGTCTACAATTCTTATTGTATCACTAAGATAAATTCCCAAAAAGAAAGACATCAGGCCAAAAGATAGAAACATATTAAGGCTGAGAACACCGATATCAAAGGTTTAAGAGATAAAGCTGGATACACGGAAATGTAGTTTCTTTATTTCCTTTATTTCTTGTTAACTCGCCTCTTTGTCTTCACTGAAGAACATAGGGAGAAATTCAAGCAAGTAACTGGTGTTCCAGTTCATCGAGGGTCTGTCATGATGGCTTATGAGGTCAAAACACAGACCCACAGGGATTGCACAGACATGCTGAGACGGAACAGCATTGCAAAGATCATGTCAGGTAATACCTATGTGCCACATACAAAACATGGTCTCTCTTGACCCTCACTCAACTGGAGTATTCAGATCTCATTTTTTTCCTTCCCCTTGGAAATGATCCAAAAGTCCAAGGTCTAGCATCAGATGACCTTTAAGGCCCCTTCTCCTCCTGAAATTCTCTGATAGTATCTCTGTGAATGTTCCTCACAAGTGAACTACATTGTATTGGCAGCCTTTCAACATAATGCTCCTTCCCCTAAGGCAGACAGAGGCAGGAACCTATAAGCCTTCTATTGACATAACAGAAATTGCCCCAAATGCTCTCGAATTTATCTTTATTTGTGCTGCTGCCTATAAATTACTTTCTCATGGGATATGGCTTGAATTACAGAAACAATCCACTCCTTCCTCCATTGGTTGCCAACCCTTCCCCAGGGTCGCGGAATACTTCTTTTTGATGTTCATTCCTAATTTTAATCCAAGTGTTATGTTCTGTTGATAGTCCCTGGAGCCTACATCAGACATAATTCTCTTGCAACAGGAAGTTAGGTTCCGGTAATGTGACCAGCTCTGTTCGTTAGAACCCTTCTGACAACAAGCTGTCTCTCTTCGGTCTTCCTGACATGTGTTTATAATCACTTGGAGTTATCTCTATGGCAGCAGGAGTTGCCTTCCATGTAAAGTGTTCCTTGGGGTGGTGCTTGTTAGGTTACCCTGCTCCTGGGCTCTGTTGTTTTCTTTCAGTCCTGGCATCTCAGGAGGCAAAATGGTCTCATGAAAAGAAGAGCAAAACAATATCAAAAGGTCTAGATTATTAGCAAAGTTCTGCCACTAACAATCTAGATGACAGGGGAAAATTTGCTTCCCATCTACTCATCTCTCTGAGTTGTCATGAGGATAAAACAAAATAATACTCATCAAGACACAAAACAACATGCACAGTTGCATAGATGAAGATGGCATTTTATTGCTGCAATCTTATTAATATGAATGGGTGAGAAATAATGTAGTCCATAAAACAAGTGTATTCATTCACAAAATATTTATTAATCCTACCTGGGAAAACAACAGGCACTTGGAGAACAAAAAAAAAGGGGGGGGGGGAATATAGTTGGTATACAGTCAAGGGTTCAGCGACCAGCTGGAAAACGGACGCACAAACAAACACTTGTCACAGTGAATAGCACTGAAATGGACTTATATAATCGATGTGGGAGCACAGAGGAGGAAGCAGCTAGCCCTGCCTAGGGAGGTCAACAAAACAACAGGCAACAGGTAATCGAGCAGAATCTTGAAGGATGGAAAAGGCCTAGGCAGATAAATCGGGAAAGAAAACAGCACTTATAAAATCTCCACAGCAAGTACAGAAGAACAAAAGTCCATCAGTGTGCAGGAGTGCCGTGTGTGTGTCAGGAAATACCAAGTCTGGAAGCAAGGCCGAAGCCTTGTTCCCCAGCATGGGCTAATGCATTTGCCCTCTGGGCAACATGGGGCCAGTGACATACTTTAAGCATGGATGTATTAGTCATGGTCCAGTCAAGAAACATACGGCACATTGACATTGGTAATTTGAGTTTTTTGAGTTTTGTTTTTCTTTTTTTGAGACTTTGTCTCACTCTTTTGCCCAGGCTGGAGTGCAATGGCATAATCTCGGCTCATTACAATCTCTGCCTCCCGGTTTCAAGCAATTCTCCTGCTTCAGCCTCCCGAGTAGCTGGGATTACAGGTGCACGCAGCCACGCCCGGCTAATTTTTTCTATTTTTAGTAGAGACAGGCTTTCACCTGTTCCCCAGGCCCATCTCTAACTCCTGAGCTCAGGCAATCCACCCACCTCAGCCTCCCAAAGTGCTAGTATTACAGGCATGAGCCACCACGCCTGGCCAAGAAGAGTTGATAAAGGAATTATGTTTAAAGGTGTGGGCAAGGTAGGGAAAACACAGAGGGCACTGTTGCTATCCTTAGGCTTGGAAGGGTAAAGAGAGAAATGGGTACTAAAGCTTGGAGGAGAAAGACATGTGAAGAAGGCATCCGATGGAAGCTGTCAGCGTCAGTTGAGAGATGCAGCCAGCCAGCAGTGATCCCTAGGGAAAACGTTAGGGAGATAAATGCCCCCTCACTGCTCCCATCTTTCCCATCTCACCAATGTTCCCCATTGGCCAAACCCAGCCAGAAGCCACAGGGCAATAGAGCTTTCGAAGAAGACAGAGTGGAGAAGGATGGGCCTGGAGGGACAAGGGAAAGCTCCTGAGCACTAGGCAGGTAACACCAGATTACAACGTCCTCCAGGAAGCAATGTGGAGAAAGGGAGCTGAAGAGAAGGCAGGGGAAATGCAAAGGCATAATCCAGGGGAGAAATGATGGGGATTCAGTACAGTAGTGGTGGAGGCAATGAAGGGTACAATGGACTCAGAGAAGATTTAGAAGATACAATCTAAGGAAATTGGTGGCTCCTCACTGGGATCTCCCGGAAGTTCTTTCTTGTGTATGTACAGCTCTCCAGGTGATAACCGAAACAACAAGGAAACAAGACGATTATGAGGGATACAGCCTGCCATTTTGGATGCCTGAGACTCACCTTCCTTCAAGCAGCTCTTCTGAGCGGTGGCACCAATTATTGGATTTGGAAGCCACGAACCTTGTTGAATGTCTCAATAGTCATGATCTCAGGAGCAGCAAGGCAACTCTAGTGGGTTTCATCATGGCCCCAAAAATATAGGTCCACATCCTGGAACCTGTATATGTGACCTTATTTGGGTAAATGGACTTTACAGACATAATTAAGTTAAGAGATGAGATGAGATTACCCTGGATTACTGAGGTGGGTCCTAAATCTAGTGTCCGTAAGTGTCTTTATGAGAGACAGAAGAGACGTGGAGAAACAGAGAAGGTTATGTGAAGATGGAGGCTGAGAATAGAATAGTATCAGGAACACTGGAGCCACCAGAAGCTGGAAAATGGAGAAAGGATCCTCCCCCAGAACATTTGGAGGGAGCGTGATTTCAGACTTCCAGGCTCCAGAACTGTGGCACATTAAATTTCTGTTGTTTAAGCCATCAGTTTTTGGTAATTTGTTATGGCAGCCCTAGGGAATCAATACAGCAATAAACAGCAACTGAAAAAAAAAAAAAAAGCATATTCTGAGGGTCTATGTTCTGGGCTGTAAGTAAATTGAGGCCAAACTTACACATCATTCATTTTTTTTCCCTGTGGCAAACTTGTCTGGTGAGCTGGGGTAGTGCCTGGCTAAAAAATCCAGGTTTTAGGTTGACTAAAGCCAGATAGCAAAGTTTTAAAATTCCATATTTACATCCCGAGATGTGCACAACCCTGTGAGCCATTCACAGCACAACCAGCAAAACCAGTTAAAACTACAGAAATTTCTGAAGTTCAGCCAACACCCACCACCACCTGCCCCCAGAGCGATCTTGCTAAACCACCAGGTGAAACTCTTGCTCCTGTTCAGCATGCAGCCAGGCATGTGCCTTTAACTTTAGCTGTCTCTCTCACAGGCACAGGTTAGCCCCAGAAGAAAAATGCAAGGACTGAACTTGCTTACTTGAGGTCATGTGTTCTAGATGCTGCAGTTGGCCCAAATAAAATAAAATCTGCATAAAAGACAGGTAGTCATAGACACCTTGAAACATGCTTGAAGGTGATTCCAAATACATTGATATCAACATTGGCTTTGCCAACTAGGCTTTGTCCCTTTATGACAAAGAACTTCAGAGACACCCTGGCATAACAGGGTATAAGAGTTTGGCAGAAAGGGTTTTAATTTGTTGTTTGGGTGTCTATGCTTGGGCAGTGTCATTGAACAAACCAGAGAACCCAGCAGGAGGAGCACTTTTGATGAGGTGGAACAAAGAATTGATGGCTACCATCTTGGATTTGTTGTATTTAAAATGCATGAGGTTACCAAATATATCTGGAGCTTAGGAGTGAAATTTGAGTGAACCACCCAGGTAATTGTTGCTTTCCCCTATAAAAGCAGAAATTTTTTACATCTTTTTGATGAATTTATTTCTAAATATCATTATATACAACCTGATTTCGCTTCTGTATATCTCAGGGGTTGCTCCTTCTTACCAAAAGCAAGATTTCCATTTGAATACACCTTGCTTCCAAGTTGCCCACTGACCCCACTCTTAACTCCCAGAGTACCTCCTTGGTAGTCTAAACCTATAAAGGTAATTTCATCCTCCTTATTAGAGTTGAAGATTGGCCGTGTCACTCAGTTCTGGGCAACAAGATGGGTTGGCTAAGAGGCTTCTAGGAAGGAGGTACACTGTTTTTCCGGAAGAAGTACTAGAAACCAGTGCTCTTTCACTCACTCACACTCTCTGGACACAGATAAAGGAGCACTAGCACTAATGTACTGGCAACCTTTCTGTGCTCACAAAGACAGCCAGCCCCAGGAGCGAGTGAACACTCATAGGCAGAGACAGAGGTAATCTGGGGGCTTACAAGCATCAATAAATCACTGGCCTCTCCTCTCCTGAGCCAACAAGTGTCCTTATCACTTAGGAAACTTTTTACATTTTCTATGAATTGCCAATGTAAGCACTAACCCATACTGGTTTCTTCTGAAACCACATTACATTACCTGAGACCTTTTCTGGTGAGGATCCTGTCACTGGTCAGTTGTCATTTCTCAGTGACAAATGAGACCACATGCGCTAAAACCCCTACCCCAATACTTAGCACTCACTAGATGCTCAGTAGATGCTAGTTCCTGTCACTTTGTCTTACTTCTCAGCTTTGATCACTTCCTCTCCCAGATCTTCACCATTACTTCAATGCTTTGTGCACTAATGGCCAGGTCCCAGCAGGCCTCCAGATGGCTCAATGGTTAGAAGTCTCACTGCCTAGGAGGTATTGGAACTGGGAACTCCATGATCCACAAACACCAGCAAATGAGAGATCTAGTTTATTAGACTGCTACCGTGGCTAGTCACATCATGGGAGGTTCCCCCTTTTCCCAGGATTAGCATGAATACCAACACCCAGTAAAATCTGGGTTTCGATCATCCAGAGCCAGTTGAAGATGTTCCACTCCTGAGTCATCATTGGCAGTATCAGTTGTCACATGGCAATTGTTCAAAATAGACTGATTAATAAAGAATTCTGATTATTAGATGACAGTAATAGTGAGAGGAGAGTGAGATGACAGTGGGCTCATGGTATTGCTAAAGAAGGCCAAGAGTGTTGACCAGTAACTTGTCTTGAAAACAGGGCTGCTGGTACTTCCCCACTCTGTCTTCCTAAATGGCCTAGTTCTAGGATTGGGCCCATCAGAAATTGAGAAAGAAAGGAGAGAAGGGGGAAAGAAAGAGAAGGAAGAAAGTTGCATAAAAAGAGTTGTGTCTCAAAGTTTCCTGAGCTACAGCATTGCCCTAGAATGATCTGTTCCCTAAGGTGTCCTAAGAAATCCTCCCCAAATGGTTGTGGTTTTGTCTTTTTGCTTTTTTGTTTCAAATTCATTCTGATTTGATTGTGAGACATGTGAATCTTACAGTAACCTCATGAAACACTTGTGGAGACCTTGGGATATTGTGAAAACAAATGCTGAGAGCGCTGACCTGAGAACACTAGCCTGGGCGGACCATTCCCTCCCGCCTCACCAGTGACTCACTTGGTGACTCAGTGCTTGTCACGCAGAGATCCACTGGGCCCATCTGCAGCTCACCTTCCTCCGCCTACCTTGAGGAAAACTAGGGACTCATTAGGCAAAGTGTTCAAACTGTTTTCCATTCCTCCAGATATAAGTTATATGTATACAAGGCATTATCACCTCCCACACATTAAGGAGTAGTGGAAATCGGAAGGGGGGAATAGGAGGGTGGGGGCACTGGAGGGGGAATCTTACTTTCACAAAGATGTTAACTGAATGTTACCAGCAAAGCAAAGAAGACCTAGAAATTTCATAAAATAGAAAAGATTCTGATTATTGTTTTAACTATCAAAATTTCTAATTTCTTGCGGACTTTAAGTAAAAGAAGAAGGCCGGGCGTGATGGCTCATACCTGCAATCCCAGCACTTTGGGAGGCCAAGGAGGGAGGACTGCTTGAGCCCAGGAGTTTGAGACCAGCCTGGTCAACATGGTGAAACTCCATCTCTACTAAAAATACAAAAATTAGCTGGGTGTGGTGGCACGTGCCTGTAAACCCAGCTACTCAGGAGACTGAGGCAGGAGAATTGCTTGAACCCAGGAGGCGGAGGTTGCAGGAAGCCAAGATGGTGCCACTGCACTCCAGCCTGGGCAACAGAGAGAGACTCTATCTCAAAAAAAAAAAAAAAATTATGCACACTGGTGCATGGCAGAAGGATCCCTTGAGCTGGGGAAGTTGAGGCTGCAGTGAGCCATGATCATGCCACTGTACTCCAGTCTGGGTGAGAGAGAGAGAGAAAGTCTTAATGTGCCAGTGCAAAGTTCTATTTCACATATATTAAATCCCCCTTTTACCCTAAAAGACGGTAAAATATCCTGTAATATTTAAATATTTGCACTTTTATTTCTTTCCCATATAATCATCTCAACTCGGGTTCATGCAAATATGTGAAATCTTCAAACATAATATGAAGCCAAGTTGCTCACAGAAAGGAAACCTGTGACAACCTTCATTACTGCATGCCAAAAAATGTCAGGCAAATCTACTAATTCACTAGAACCAAGATAAAACCAGCCCAGCCAGCCCGCCAGTGTTCAGTTTGAGCTCCCTCTCAAACATATGCAGGGCTAACAAAATACTGAGCCTAAACTCATTTGGAAAATGAGCCCATGTATTTTTTTTTTTTTAAAGCAGAGGCTGCTTGCTGACCCAGCCTTCCAGTCAAACAGCTAAAACTCAGCTTGTCCTGTTTCCCTTGAGCTCTGAGTTCTAAAGGCCCCTAGTTTCAATACATTTTGCCAGAAATAACTTGAAGGATCTCCTGAACGGGCACCAAAGCTCTTGTAACAATGTAGTCACTTTAAATTAATATCCTAATTTAAAATAACTAAATGTGATTTTTGTTTGTGATAAAAATTTATATTGGAACACCTCCATGGAGGTCAAATTTAAAGTATTCACTGACAAACACGACAAGCAGGGAGGGCATTTACTGACAACCAAGAACTGGAACAGGATGTCAAAAGCAAGGCTGTTTCTGAAAAGAAAATATTAATATTTTATTTACATTGCCAATTGCTGTAGGTTGAACCTAACCCTTAATTAGGCAAAAGAACCAATGGGTAAGTCCTCCTCTCCCAAAAGATTTTCTTTTCCTGCAAGTTCCTGTTAGAAAGCAGCAACTTAGAGGAAAAAGATCTTTAAAAAGAAAAAAGATTATTTGCATGCCAAAACCTGGAAACAACCAAAATGTCCTTCAATAGGTAAATGGTGGCTCATCCACACTAGGAAATACTAGTCAGCAATAAAAAGGGGTGAACTATTGATACACAAAATAACTTGGATAGATTTCAAGGGCATTATGCTGAATTTTATAAAACTACTCTCAATGTATCATATACTATGCAATACCAATTAGATAGCATTCTCCAAATGACAAATTATAGATTAGAGAACAGATTAGTGGTTGCCATGGGAGTAGGAATGGTGAGTGGAATATGACTATAAAGAGGTTACGAGGGAGATCTTTGTGGTGACTAAATAGTTCTGTATCTTGTTCCATCTACCCATGCAATAAAATGGCATAGAACTATGCACATGCATTGTACCAATGTCAATTTCCTGACTCAGATGCAGGACAACAATTATGTTAGATGTCATCATTGGGGGAAACTGGGTGAAGGGCACACAGGACCACTGCATACTATTTTTGCTGTCATTGCAACTTTTTGCAAATCTATCATTATTCAAAATTAAAAAGTCAAGAGAAAGCAAGCAAAAAAGGATGAAGGAGGAAGTAACAGAAAGAAAGAAAAATAAACAACTTGAGATGGATATTGACAATTCCAGAGATGAAAGATGACAGGAAAGATTTGGAGGAAGGGACTGCAGGGTAAATATTAGAGGTTACAGTCAGGCAAGCTGACAACCAGAAACTGTTTGGATTGTAAATTGTAAATGAACTCAGTGGACAGAGAAGGGGAAAGATCATTGAACTGTTACCCCTGAATGACAAGGATAGAAGTGAAGCACTGTGAGCCCAAGACATGGAGTAAATGTGGCAGGAGCAGCTCCAGGAAGGCCCGGTGGGGACGGAAGAGAAAAGGAGGGGGCAGATGTAGTAGCTGATGCTTCCTAGGATGTGACATGCATCAAGCAAGAGAAAGAAGGATGACTGGGGGAAATGTCCGACCTAGGAAGAAATACTGAGAAAAAAAGACATGCCATAGAAATCAGTAAGTTGAGGAAGAAGAAGCAAAATTCTTGGGCATGAGCAGAATTACTGATAAAATAATGATGACATGATAAAAGAATATCACAGGCAGGGGAGTTGGAAGGAGAAAAGAGCTCACTCAGATTTGGAAAGTGACAAAACAAAACAGTTCTTCAGGGAAGAAAAATAATGAGCAGCAAAATATAAAACACAATGACCTCTGGAAAGGGGTTCCCCGCACAGGTCTAGAAACTCAACAACAGACATCCTGAACTTTCCAGATGCATTTAACAAACATCTTTGAAATATCCCAATACATATGAAGTCTGCATCAAGCCTGATTTTCACATCAAAAGACCCCCATGATCATAATGAGCACCATTAAGGCACAAATTACACAAAGCTGCAGGAAGCTGAAGTGCCAAAAGGGAGCAAAAAAGCTGATAAGCCAACATTTGAGCAAACATCTTTCATTCCCCCGGGGCTAGGGACCACCAGGATCACCAGACTCTGGTGTCCCCATGAGAATAAGCAACCAATAATATTAAAACCTTAAAATTAAGGTAGTAATTCTAACATCTTAGAATCTGAGATTTTAAAGTATTTATTTATTTATTTGAGACGGGGTCTCACTCTGTGCCCAGGCTGGAGTGTAGTGGTGTGATCTTGGCTAACTGCAACCTCCACCTCCGTTACTCAAGCAATCTTCCCACCTCAGCCTACCGAGTAGCTAAGACTATAAGCTTGTGCCACCATGCACAGCAGATTTTTGTAGAGATGAGGTTTTGTCATGTTGCCCAGTCTGGTCTCGAACTCCTGGGCTCAAGGGATTCGCCTGCCTCAGTCTCCCGAAGTGCTGGGATTACAGGCATGAGCCACAGCGCCCAGCCAGAATGTGAGATTCAGTGTGGGCATAAAGGAATTCTTATCACACAGTGACAGCCCAAGTTGATGGCCTTTACAAGAAATACTGTCAAATCCCCAAGAGGGTAGCCCCTACATAAAGAGAAGGAATAGGCCGGGCGCGGTGGCTCAAGCCTGTAATCCCAGCACTTTGGGAGGCCGAGACGGGCGGATCACGAGGTCAGAAGATCGAGACCATCCTGGCTAACATGGTGAAACCCCGTCTCTACTAAAAATACAAAAAAAAAAAAACTAGCCGGGCGAGGTGGCGGGCGCCTGTAGTCCCAGCTACTCCGGAGGCTGAGGCGGGAGAATGGCGTGAACCCGGGAGGCGGAGCTTGCAGTGAGCTGAGATCCGGCCACTGCACTCCAGCCTGGGAGACAGAGCGAGACTCCGTCTCAAAAAAAAAAAAAGAGAAGGAATAAAGATGACTGGCCACTCCTCACAGATGGAGAAGTTGAAAAAACAAATTCCCAGTTTCTCTCTCAGCTACTGGGTAAATAGCCATTCAGAATGCTTTGGAAACATTCACTTAAAAATGGGAGAAGAATTGATGTCATCCTGAAAATGCGGTTAGACAAGAATGTAGTTATCTCCACTGCCACCAAACCCAACCTCCAAAGCTTGGATAAGAAGATAGCACATATTCTAAAAATTAAGAAACCCAAAGCATATGGTAAACTTTGTAAGGTATCATTACTCAATGAATTATGTTCTTGTGGTAATACAAAAACATCTCATTTTTCTTAGCAGCTGTTTCATGAATGCCTTGCAAAGGAAAGTGTGAGTTTTTAGGGGGAATCCTCTGCTAAACCATAGTGCAGGCTGGGCTTCCATGTCTGTGGGTGGGCTGGTGCCAACAACTGAGAGAGGTGAGAAGAAGTGAAATTTTTCTGCTAAAGAACCCTGGCTGAAGGGGAAGATTTCTCTAAAACAGAGAATTTGAGAAGCTACGTGGTGGAAGATTTTAAAGATCCAAAGAACAACAGCTGAGAATAGAACTGGGGAGGGACTTCTCATGGTGATTTGGGAAATTAAACTCTGGGCATTACGAAGTGTAAATCCTCTCTTCGGTCTTCCTTATAAAATGTTCGGTAAAGTTTGCGTTCTCACTTTTTCAGAGTGAATTTCCTTTGAGAGAAAAACACAGACGTATAGAGTCCTGCTTCAAGACTGGCACAAGGGCAAAAACATAGCCGTAGCAGTGACCTTTTTGTTAAATATTAATTATTTAATATGAGAAGAACCTGAGGATAACACAGCACAAAGGAAGGGGGGGGGAGGGAGACGGTGAGATGAGTACCTTCTTCTTTTACTAAAATTGAGAATACTTGAGTCACTTACTCTTTGCTGGTTTCCAAACAGGCTCTGTGGAGACATGTGAGAGCCTAAGGTTTATTACTTGGCTGTCAGCTCATTCATTCCCCACCACAAACTTCAAGTAACTTTTAGTATCACAAAGATCATTCTCAGCTCATATCTTTTTCCCATCTCAGTATCTCGAAAGCCTCCTCGTCCTCCTCAGAAACAAATCTAGGTGTCTTTAAAAAGATAATATGTTATTTTCTTTGCTCTGTTGCTGCTTCTTCCTGTGGTTATCATCTGATGATAGTTCTTCTTTCTGCAAAATGTTAACTCTTTAACAAATCACCAGATAATCTCATTGCCAGTACCTGAAATACTGTTTTTTTCCAGAAGGGTTGGCCGTTGTAGGAAGTGAAAAATTGATGTGAGTCCATATATTTATCCCTTTGCAATTACACTCTTTCACCAAGGCAGACTAGATCTTCATTTTCCTTTATCCCCAGTCCAGACTGTAAGTTTCTTTTTATTTCAAACAGCAAAATAGAATTCAGCACACACAACTGACAGCAATGGATGAGTAGGTGTCTATGTCAGTTTCATCAGCATGTGCCTCTGTGAGACTGAAGGAGCAGTTTGCAGAGCCCCTTTTCACAGGGAGCCTGGGCAGCCTTCAGAGGCAGAACCAGAACTCGTCTTGGAGCAAGAAAGACCTGTCCTCCAATCCTGGCTCTGCCCTTGCCACTCAACACTCTTGACAAAGTTTTTTAACTGCTTGAAAAGTCATTAAAACAAGGATAAAGTTTTCCTTACAGATAACAGGAATGAAAGCTCAAGGCACACAGTGGAGGCTGAATTCCAGGTTGTTCCTTATCCCTATCCACCCAAAGATTAATTGATCAGAAAGAAGTTTTAATGACTCCCTACTTTCCCAGTCAATCCGTTTTCTAATTCACTTTTCTCAACGCTGTCCACTCTCTGCCATTAATCTGTCCTCTTGTTTTTCCTACACCCTCACCCACATAGTGTGTAATTATCCTCCCAGTTTTCAGAAGAAATGGCACCACAATACTTGCTATAATAGCCATGGTTGTTTGAAGTCCCTGAACAACTGGACACTAAGTTGTTGTTGTGATTGGAGGAGGAAGAATGGCAGTGTCAGGTGCTGTTCAGTGCAAGACATCAGGGTAGATGGCGGACTTTTCCCCAGTTAGTAAAAGGGATTTGTATCCTTCATGTTCTCTCCCACAACACCTCCAAGATAGTCTTGCTAAAATATCCTTCCTCATGCTCTTCCTGCTCAAAAATTGTCAGTCATCCAACCCACAAATGCCTATTGATTGTTACTGCCATACTCTCCCTCAGTTGTCAATCAAGATACTGTTTGCTTTATCCCAGCAATAAAGGACTAGGGCACATGCTATGCCCACAAGCCTCCTGCCTTGTCAGAAAGCTTTGTTTTCCAGCCTCTCCAGCCTTCTCCTGGATTGTGAAGCAGAAGCCCCCATTGCAAGAAGCCATCATAAAAGGTTGGAGATAAAACCACTGGAAACAACCTTTCTTTAAATGCCATTTTGCTTTTCTATAGTCCTTGAGCCAGGCTTTTGTGCTAGCATGACAGTCTCTCTCTGGCCTGTGGCCATTCCTCTCCTCTCCTGTTTTCTCACCAGGTCTGACACTGCTTTGCATCTCCCACAGCTGTGAGCACAGCACTCTGCAAATACTTTGGTTCAATGTAGACATATTGTCTTGATTTGATTTCTCCTAGGATCTCAGTAGCTTTGTTGGCTGTATTCTTAGGCCTTTGAGTCACCTGATGGGTAGGGCTGGCAGATTTAGCAAATAAAAATACAGGATGCCCAGTTAAAGTTGAATCTGAGACAAACGATGAATAATTTTTATATGTCCTATGCAATATTTAGTGAATATATGCAAACAATTCATTGTTTATCTGAAATTCAAATATAACAGGGTATTCTATACTTTATCTGGAAAGCTTACTGGTATGTCACCCAAAACCAACCAAGAGATTAATCTCTATGCTTAGTCAGTGACATCCAGGCAACAGAGATGACTTCTGTGTGGCAAAACTCTGATAATCCCTGATTACAAGAGAGAGAGAAGGCGGAAGAGTGAATATGGGAACTCTGGCAACAGCATATTCAAATCATCTGTCTGGCAAAAAAAAAGGGCTTTGCCCCATTTTACTGAGTCAAGGTAGCTGATTGCATTTCAAGGGATGGGGCAAGTCAGGGAGGCCATGGAGGCCTGGAGCGAGGAATTGTTGCAAAGCAGTGGCATGCAACAACTGCTGCCCTTCTAATAAAGTGAACTCCTGCCGGGCACAGTGGCTCACGCCTATAATCCCAGCACTTTGGGAGGCCGAGGTGGGCAGATCATGAATTCAGAAGATCAAGACCATCCTGGCTAACACGGTGAAACCCCATCTCTACTAAAAATACAAAAAAATTAGCCAGGCGTGGTGGCGGGCACCTGTAGTCCCAGCTACTCGGGAGGCTGAGGCAGGAGAATGGCATGAACCCAGGAGGCGGAGCTTGCAGTGAGCTGAGATCCTACCACTGCACTCCAGCCTGGACAACAGAGCGAGACTCTGTCTCAAAAAAAAAAAAAGAAAGAAAGAAAGTGAATTCCCCCACAAGGCAGCCCTACCTTGTAAACATGTTCTAAATCGGTAGGAAGTGTGATAAAGTCTGCCTACTAAGCAGCTCCACTCTGTAGAGTCACAGACTTGGATATTTTTGGACAACAGAAAAATAAACACCCATGCCCAGAAGTCAGGAGCATCCCCAGGGATTTGGGCAACTCCCACATTATCCAAGAGAGTTGGTAGCGTATTTCTACCTGGAGAATGAGAGTACTTTTTCCTTTGTAATATGATTTCTTGGCTGGAGAGGAACTATTAGGCACCCTGAGATGCTCTGTAGAAATGCAAGATGATATTGTATTGTATTAATGTCACTTAATGGTAGCTGTCAATGATGGTGATGGAATAAATATGGAAAAGGAAATTACTGTAATTGATTGACAGTCTGGAATCTTCCATATTCGACCTAATGAGAGAAATCTATGAGCAGCAGCTTCCAGTGCAGGCTATTAATGCAAATCATATGCACCGTACTGGCATGCTGAATTATGCAATGCCATGTGAATGTCTAATCCATTTCACCAGCCTTGTCTTTATCCAGAAAAAAAAAAATATATATATATATATATATATATATTTCACTGACATGCTGATTAGTATATTAGGAGAGTTTAAGAAGTTTGGTGCTAAAGTAGGTGCCATCGTAGTGTTATTAATTTAGTTCTGAACAAGACAAACAGCTCTGTGCAGCCATCAAAATCACTACATAGGTCTACAAGATAACTTTGTCAAGACTGATGGGAATTTACAGGAAAGTCTTGTGATATGTGGAAGGAATTAGCAAATAGATAAGGAGCACATGATTTTTCTAGAAAACCACTGTCAAGGACTCGGTACCCATGAACAACCAGACATGTGCCAACACATCTACCATGCCTGCACAGTTGCTGTTTTGCAGTGGTTCAGAAACTTACGTAAAGTTCTAATAAAACCAGATGTAAAAGATCAGGGGAATAACAGGCACAAATAAGATTTAGGCCCTGCTTTTTGGGACCCCATGGAGATGTAAGTACTGGCCAGACATCACCTTCAAGAACAGCAAAACACTCCCTGTGGGAATATGCTTTATATGGGAAGAAGTCTTTGCGATAGAGAAATAAGTTGCCAATTACCCACTAATTACTCTCCCTAAAACTCACAGCTTTGAGAAGTCCATGGCCCTAACTAAGCTCTTTACTCTCTGTACGTATCAATACTTAAAATTTGGACCAATAGAGGAAGTGACTAGAATTCTGTGTGCCCCCCAGCTCCGAGGAGTAAGCTCTGACCTGGCTGCTCAGAGGTACCACAAATGTCCCCAGATTGGCAAGCACTGGACTGAAAGAGAGTAAAAGAGAAGGTGTCATACACTGCAATTTTCCACTAATGGTCTACAGAAAGTCCTAAGTTGGTACAGAGATGAACTTTTTTTTTTCTTTCTTTCTTTGGTGAGACAGAGTTTCGCTCTTGTTGCCCAGGTTGGAGTGCAATGGCACAATCTCATTCTGCCTCTTAGGTTCAAGTGATTCTCTTGCCTCAGCCTCCCGAGTGGCTGGAATTACGGGCACCCACCACCACACCCAACTAATTTTTGTATTTTTAGTAGAAATGGGGTTTCACCATGTTGGCCAGGCTAGCCTTGAACTCAGGTGATCCACTCGCTTCAGCCTCCCAAAGTGCTGGGATTACAGGCGTGAGCCACCATGCCCAGCCAGAAATGAACTTTTTATTTAATTCCACACGAATTTTTTGAACACCTTTTATATGCCAGGTGCAATGCTAGACCCTGGATATACAGGCACTGCTCTTGCTCTCCTGAAGCTTACATTCTAATGGAAAAGGCAGTAGGAGGTGATAATTACAAGAGGGTGTGAACAGTGTCACAAAAGAGGAAAAAGCACAGGTATATAAGGGGGACTGACGTAGCCTGGGGACTCGGGAAGCGTCGTTGAGGAAGAAGTCCTTAAGCCAGGACTCTACAGATACTGAATTTGTTAAATTGATAAATGTACCAAAAATTGTATATTTTTATGGTGTACAACATGATGTTTTAACATATGCATACACTGGCATTCCAATTAGCTAAATCAAGCTAATTAACATATCCAATATCTCATATACCTATCATTTATTGTAATAGGAACATTTAAAATCTATCTTAGCAATTTTCAAGTATATAATACATTATTATTAACTATAGTCACTATGTCGTACAATTAATCTCCAGAGCTTATTCTTTCTGTCTAAAATTTTGTATTCTTTTACCAACATCTCTACAACCCTGGCCGGTCCACCAGCCCAGCCTGTGCCAACCACCATTCCACTCTCTGCTTCTATGAGTTCAGCTTTCTGAGATTCCACACATAAGTGAGATCATACAGTATTTGTCTTTCTCTGCCTGGCTTATTTCACTTAGCATAATGTCCTTCAGGTCCATTTATTTGTTGCAAATAACAGGATTTCCTTCTTTTTTAATGACCGAATAATATTCCATTTTATATATACAAAGTATTTCATTATATGTAGCTACCATGGAATATTCTTTATTTGTGTGACATATATATGCATGTACGCACATACCACATTTTCCTTATCCATTCATCTGTGGATGGACACTGGTGTTGTTTCCATATCTTGGCTAGCATGAACAGTGCTGCAGTGAACCCGGGGGTGCAGAGATCTCCCTGACACACTAATTTCATTTCTTTTTCTTGGTGGGGGAACAGAGTCTCGCTCTGTCACCCAGGCTGGAGAGCAGTGGCGCGATCTCTGCTCACTGCAAGCTCCACCTCCTGGGTTCACACCATTCTCCTGCCTCAGCCTCCCGAGTAGCTGGGACTACAGGCGCCCGCCACCATGCCCAGTTAATTTTTTTGTATTTTTAGTAGAGGCGGGGTTTCACTGTATTAGCCAGGATGGTCTCAATCTCCTGAACTTGTGATCTGCCCGCCTCGGCCTCCCTAAGTGCTGGGATTACAGACGTGAGCCACCGCACCCAGCCATTTCATGTCTGTTAGCTGTATACTCAGATGCAGGACTGCTGGATCATAGGGGAGTCCTATTTTTAATTTTTTTGAGGAAATTGCACACTGTTTTCCATAATGACTATACTAGATAGTGGAGTGCTTTTTCATTTTAATAATCATGTAGTAATACAAACGTGTATTAGGAAATATATATACTTGACAAACTTATAATTTCATTGTCATTATATCTACTGACATAAGTTTTCCCTTTTAATTAATTAACTTATTTATTGAAGACATGGTCTCACTCTGTCACCCAGGCTGAGTGCAGTGCTATAATCACAGTTCACTGTGGCCTTGAACTCCTGGGCTCAAGCGATCCTCTCACCTCAGACTCTCAAGTAGCTCAGACTACAGGTGTGAGCCACCATGTCTGGCTAATTTTTTTTTTTTTTTTTTTTTTAGTAGAGACAGGGATCTCACTATGTTGCCCAGGCTGGTTTCAAACTCCTGGACTCAAGCAAATCCTCTCACTTTGGCCTCCCAAAGTGCTGGGATTACAGGCATGAGCCACTGTGCCCAGTCAAATTTTCCCTTTTAAAATAAACCAACTTAATTTTTAGAGTGAGTTGACACAATGTTAAGCAAACAACAGTGGAATTAGTCCTCACATATACTGCAGACTGTGAATTTGGTGGTGAGTGACGTCTCAGAAACCCGTATGAGGGAGAGGTGGCAGGGAGGTGAGGAGGGGCTGCCCCGAGGACAGGGCCCTGTGGGGAGAGTTGAAATAACAAAACTAAGACAGAGAAAGTCGACTCAGAAAGTTCCTCCATGAGCTCTCACATATATTGGATTCTTCTTTCACCATCACCAGTCCCCTGTGGTGTAACATATTCTCGTCGAATTTTCTATAGAATAATTGAGGCCCTTACGAGGTTAACTAAAACACTAAAGGTCACCCAGCAAATTAGCAGCGCAAAGAGAATTAACAAAACAGCCGCCCTCACCCAGTTGAGAACATCCTCATGTCTCACCTCCAAAGTTCCGAGGGTGCCGCAAGATGGAAAATGAAACTTTCTGCAAAGCAAACTGAGTAAAATAGAGGACTTCGGAAGAAAAAATAAGGGCTGCGGCTGGCTTGGAAAACATTACATTGTTTTCATTACCGTATGTACTTTGAGATGACCCAATTTGAAGGTGCTTGTAGAAGCTTGCTGAGCATACGTTCTGTCTCTTTTCCTCTTTCCAAATAAGGCTACATTCACGGTACTTGGGACGTGAGCAACCCGTGTTGGTGCACACACAATTCGACCCGTAATACACAATACAGAATGTGGATTTTATTCTAAATGTAATCTCCTGGAGAATGTTAAGCAGGTGAATGATATGATCTGATTTCTGCTTTTGAAAGGTCGCTCAGGGCTGGGCAAGGTGGCTCACGCCTGTAATCCCAGCACTTTGGGAGGCCAAGGCGGGTGATCACAAGGTGAGGAGATCGAGACCAGCCTGGCCAACATGGTGAAAGCCCATCTCTACTAAAAATACAAAAAAAAAAAAAAAAAAAAAATTAGCCAGGCATGGTGGCCTGTAGTCCCAGCTACTCAGGAGGAGTCTGAGGCAGGAGAATGGTGTGAACCCGGGAGGCGGAGCTTGCAGTGAGCCGAGATCAGGCCACTGCTCTCCAGCCTGGGCAACAGAGTGAGATTCTGCCTCAAAAAAAAAAAAGGTCGCTCAGGTTGCTGTGCGGAGAATGGATTATTAGGGCCAAAACCAGAGGCAGGGACACCAGTTAGTGCAAAAATTCAGGTGGCAGAGATGCTGGTGGCTTGGAAGAAGGTGTTCTGATAACTGATGGGGTATATGCAGCACTTAGGCAGGTGGGGCCTCTCAAAGAACTGAACCAGGAAATGAGCTAACACTCAATCCAGAGAACTCCCAGTCCCTAAAAAGCCAGGTTGGCCACACTGGAGAGTCCACATCCTATCTAGCACAATGTCCTACTCTTGCAAGGATGAGAAAGGGCGTTCCGTAAAAGATGAATGAGTCCTTCTCAACATCAACTTTGTAGTTGAGTTTTCCACCTGGACCCCAATTATCCAGATAACTTATTAAAAGGCAACTTGTCATACATGAGTTTCTCTACACCAAGGGAAGATGATTCCATTTCCCAGTCTCCACCATCGTAGGGATAATGAGCTCCATAAGCCTATCCCTGCTGTATGAAGAAAAGGCGAGGGTACTCAACGCAGAGCTCTTCCAGAAATCCTTTCACTGGCTGCATGGGTTTCTCAGTCTGGGAAGGCCACTTGTGTTCAATCCATTGCCCTGGTTAGTGCTTCCTGAGCCCTGCCACCACGGTTCACCAATTCCTTCTTTGTCCCTGCCCTGCCTCTTGCCCCATCTCTTTCCTTCCTCTGTCCCTGATCCCCAAGGCTCTCCTAGGCTTCCAGCTTCAGAGCTCCTGATTCACTCACTCACCCAGCATTTACATGAGAGCACCTACTGTGTACTGTGTACCAGGCTCTGCTCTAGATCCTGGGCATCCGGACACCGTGCTTGCTCTCATGAAGCTTATATTCTAGTCCAAAGAGACAAGCAAAGAGAAGAATCAGTTTGGCCAGGTACGGTGGCTCATGCCTGTAATCCTAGCACTTTGGGAGGCCAAGGTGGGTGGATCACCTGAGGTCAAGAGTTTGAGACCAGCCTGGCCAATGTGGCAAAACCCATCTTTACTAAAAATGCAAAAATTAGCCGGGCATGGTGGCGGGCACCTATAATCCCAGCTACTTGGGAGGCTGAGGCAGGAGAATTGCTCAAACCCAGGGGGCAGAGGTTGCAGTGAGCAGAGATCGCGCCCCTTCACTCCAGCCTGGGTAGAAGAGCAAAGCTCCATCTCAAAAACAAAACAAAACAAAAGAAGAATTGATTTAAAAACATCAAATAGTGATAGTGCTCTCTATGCAGGAGTATTTAAAAACAAAACAAAACACTAGTGTGAAAGAGTGAACAAGTGAGTACTTTACAGTCTGGGAAAGCCTCTCTGAGAAGATCATGTTTGTCGGGCTATCTAAACCATGTGAAGAGTAAGTGAACAGCAGTCTAGGTAGACGAATAGCTCATGCAAAGGCCCTGGGTTAGGGTGAAAGGGAAGGTTCACAGAGCTGAATGAAGGCCAGTGTGCAGTAATTCTCAATGGGCCTGTCAGTGACAATATGATGTGTGACTGTTCCATGCACTGGGGAATTTGTAGCATCCCTGGCCTCCCTCCCACTAAATGCTGGTCAAGTCCCTAGTCCTAATTACTGAAAACTAGACACACACACTTTTTCCAGTGGCATTTAGGCAGCTGTAGTGCTGCCCCAGTTAAGAAGCACAGCAGGCAGGAATGAGCACAGTTCAAGGGGGGCAAAGAGGAAGGTGGGTCTGTATCACACCAGCCTTTGTAGGCAGGTGTATTATTTTCTGAGGACTACTGTAATGAAGTACCACAAATTGAGTGGCTGAGATAACACAAGTTTATTAACTTACCGTTCTGCAGACTGCAAGTCTAAAATCAAGGTGTCAGCATTTCTAGTTCCTTCTGAGGGCTGCACGGGACGATCGGTCCCATGCCTTTCTTCTAACTTCTCGTGGGCTCAAGCATTTTGCTTTGTAGACACTGTGCTCCCTGGACCTTCACATCGTCTTCCCTCTGTACATGTCTGTCTCTGGGTCTAAATTGTCTTTTTCATAAGGGCATCAGTCATATTGGTTTAGGGCCCACCTACCAACCCGTCTTAACTTAACCATCTGCAAAGAACCTATTTCCAAATAAGGTTACATTCACAGGTACTCAGGACTTTAGCATCTTTCAGGGGAGGCACAGTTCAACCCATAATACAGGATATGGGATTTGGATTTTATTTTAAATCTAATATCTTGGAGAATTTTAAGGAGGTGAGTGATATGATCTGATTTCTGCTTTTAAAAGGTCACTCATGTTGCTCTGTGGAGAATGGATTATTGGCAGCAACACCAGAAGCAGGGATGCCAGTTAATGCAAAAATTCAGGTAGGAGAGGCTGGCGGCTTGGAAGAAGGTGTCCTGGTAACTGTGGTCAGGTATATGCAGCACTTAGGCAGGTGGGGCCTCTCAAAGAACTGAACTAGAAAGTGGGCTAACACATCCAATGCTCAGCTAGGGAAAGTTCTCTGGGGACAGCCCACCACAGTACAAACTGTGGGACCTGAAGGCAACCAGCCTTCAAGTAGAGACCAGAAGATGACCTAAACACGTTTCTGAGTGCAGAGGAACGAATTAGGAGATCTTCCAAGTGCCCTTCCAACTGCAGGGGTATATAGTGCTAACAATATCCACACTGTAAGTCAAGACAAGAATCTGCCTCTGCCACGTTGGGCAACTCAGGCCGAGCATTTACATGAGAGGACAGTGGCCTCGTTACCTCACTCTTGCTCCATCCCTCTCTCCAGCTGACAATGGCATACACCAGGGCCACACACTGCCACTTCCTTTTCAGAGCTGTACCAATACACATCCCTTCCAATCAATTAATATTTCCATCTCAGTGAACAAGAACAAGTTAACACGCTGACAGTGTGGGCTACCTTCCAGGGTTTGTCTGCTGACAGATTAAAAAGTATGTCAACATGGCTTGATATTAACAAATATTGCAAAGCAGGAGCCTTTGTTTGCTTTGCTTTGTTTTGTTTTGTTGTTTTGTTTTCCCAGTTTATTGGTAGTGCTGGTGAACCCACACCTGCATTCATCCAAAGATAGACTGACCAGGTGATGTCAGCCCAGCCAAGACCTCGGTATGTGAAAGTGCTGGTGAATTGCAACAGCCAGTCAGTTGCTCACTCCTGCTGAATGAATCAGCCAGGAGAAGAGCAGCCAGTGAGTAGGTGTGCACCTTCTTTATTATGCAGTTGGAGGGGATGACACTGTTGTCATAAGATGCACTTTTAAGTGGCTGAGTTTTCAATATTGAAGGTGAAAGACAGCAATAGGAGAAGATTTTTGCAACTTTTAAAGAAAAGGGTTTTTTTTAATGGTGTCTTTTAATTTTTTAAATATAGCACTAACTCTGAACCTTTTCTCACTCTCCATCCTCTCTACCTGCCTGCTCACAAATAGTGATTAAAGGCTGTCTGACATCCAAAGTCACTGGACTGGCGAGGATACAGAGCCCTTCTAGAGCAGGGTTTGCCAACTATGGCCCACCGCTCCATTCCAGCCCACCATCTGCTTCTGCACCCCCATGAGCAAAGCCTGGCTTTCACATCTTTAAATGGTTTAAAAAAATCAAAAAAGCCATATTTCATAACACACGACTCACATTTCATCACACATGAAAATTAAAATTACATGAAGTTCAAGTTTCAACATCCATAAAGAAAGGTGTATTGAAACATGGCCATGCTCATTTGTTTACATATTATCTATGACTGCTTTCATGAAATAACAGCAAAGTTGAACAGTTTTTCAGAGACTGGGTGGCCTATAAAGTCTAAAATGCTGACTGATTCTTTAGAGAAAAAGTTTGATGACTCCTACTGTAGAGTTTGAGGAAAAGCACACTGGATCCTGTTATGTGGTCTCAATGCATTTTCTTTTTTCTTTTTCTTTTTTTAAGACGGAGTCTTGCTCTGTCACCCAGGCTGGGGTGTAGTGGCGTGATCTCAGCTCACTGCAACCTCCACCTCCCAGATTCAAGCGATTCTCCCTGCCTCAGCCTCCCGAGTAGCTGGGATTACAGGCGTGCACCACAACGCCCAGCTCATTTTTATGTATTTAGTTGAGATGGGATTTCGCCATGTTGGCCAGGCTGGTCTCAAACTCCTGACCTCAGGTGATCCACCTGCCTTGGCCTCCCAAAGTGTTGAGATTACAGGCGTGAGCCATTGTGTCCGGCCTCTATGCATTTTCAATTACTCTCCTAACTGTTTTAGGTTACTTTTATTCATTTAAAATTCTATATTAAGCTCCTGCTAGGCAGGCAACACGCTGGGTCCTGGAGGTACAACTGAGAACAATGAGGGATAGTCCCTGTTCTCAGAGCTGAAAGTCCAGTAGAAGAGCAGGTATTAATCACACCATGCAAATGCAGTGTACCAAAACACGATAACCGTGGCAAGTGTTCAGACAGGAGGTCCAAAGAGCTATAAAAGCACAACATAGGCCGGGTGCGGTGGCTCAAGCCTGTAATCCCAGCACTTTGGGAGGCCAAGGCGGGCGGATCACAAGGTCAGGAGATCGAGACCATCCTGGCTAATACGGTGAAACCCCGTCTCTACTAAAAAAAAAAATACAAAAAACTAGCCAGGCGAGGTGGTGGGCGCCTGTAGTCCCAGCTACTCGAGAGGCTGAGGCAGGAAAATGGCATAAACCCGGGAGGCGGAGCTTGCAGTGAGCTGAGATCTGGCCACTGTACTCCAGCCTGGGCGACAGAGCGAGACTCCGTCTCAAGGAAAAAAAAAAAAAAGCACAACATAGTTGAATTGACCTCCTGCTCTGGGATTTAAAGGAAGATATGCTAAAGTGTACATTAATGATTGATCTGGAATTTGTAGGAAACATTGAAGTTAGCAAGGGAAGAGCGAAGAGAAGGAGTATTTCAATTTCTTGACCACATCCTTCTTACTTCCAGTCCTTACTATACTGGGATGAGGTGAAGCACAGAAAAGGAGGGGAGCAAGGATGAGGCAAAGGTGGAGCGTTGGGTAGGATCCAAGCTATGCAGATATGGTCTTTACCCTAAGAACAGTACGAAGTTGTGCAAGATGTTCTCAGCAGCACGATGCCATTAGCAAAACTCTGGAAGCAACCAAAAGACCACAGAAGAAGAGACAAATAAAAACTGGTATAGTCACACAATGGAATATTAAAAAGCAGTGAAAGCAAATCCACTACAACCACATGCAACAATATGGGTGAGTCTTAGCAACATGTTATGAAATAAACAAAGCAGGTCCCAGCAGATAACACACAAAATGACAAACTTTTCAAAAAGTTAAAGGTAACTAAAATTTAACAAGACATATTTTAGGAATATACTAATGTAATAAAATCATGTTTCAATAAAGCAAAGAAATAGTCAAGTACAAGGCTTAGAGTCATGAGTTGACAGCGTTAGGGGATGGAGTGCAGCACTCGGGTAGATACATGTTGTGAATGTTCCATTTTTTGTGGGCAATAGATTTATAGGTATATAAATACCTATTATATTAAAAATTCGAGGCCAGGCATGGTGACTCACACTTGTATTATAATATCAGTACTTTAGTAGGCCAGGGCAGGAGGATTGCTTGAGCCCAGGCTGCAGTGAGCTAGGACTGCACCACTGCACTCCACCTTGGGCGTCAGAGCAAAACCCGTCTCCTTAAGAAAAAAAAAAAAAAAAATAGCCATGAGCCTGATGTAACTATTACACATTGTATGCCGGTATCAAAATATCTCATGTATCTCATAAATACACATATCTACTATGTACTCACAAAAATTACAAATTAAAAAAACTGAAAACAAGACAAAATGGCCATGAGACGTTATGGCGATTTACAACAGAGGGTGGCATGTTCAAACATGCTCATGTGCAGTTCAACATGATCTGTCTGGCTGAATTCTGGAGAATTCTTTGGAATGGGGCAAGAGTGGAAGCAGGTAGCCCAGTGAAGAGACTACTGTCAATGTAAAGCCAGAGATGAGGGAGGCTTAGACTTGGGGAAGGTGGCAGAGGCAGAGAGAGTTGCATCTTTGCTCAGACTGAGTTGCTGTCCCTGCTTACATTTTAGGGCATCAGTATTAAAGAAACAGCAACTCAATAATCTATTAAGTAGATACTAGGAAATAAAATGAATCACGTGGGAGCTAAATGATGAGAACTTATGAACACAAAGAAGGGAACAGCAGACACTGGGGTCTACTTGAGGGGGGAAGGTGGGCGGTAGCAGGAGGGAGAGGAGCAGAAAAGATAACAATTGGGTACTGGGCTTAATACCTGGATGATGAAATAATATGTACAACAAACCCCTGTGACACGTGTTTACCTATGTAAAAAACCTTTACATGTGCCCCCAAACATAACATAAAAATTAAATTGTTAAAAAAAAAAAAAAAAAAGGAAATTAATCTGTTTGACAGCAGATTTCCAAGTCATCCCAGTAGAAAAGGTGTTATCAGGTGAATCAACACAGACTCCATCTGAATGATGATTTGGAGACAATCTGAGCACTATCAGCCAGAGTAGCTAGCATAAAAGAGCTCCAGAAAACCCTCATCTCCTGGAAAAATACGAGAAGAATCACAACAAAACTTTACTGGACAATGTCACCCATCCTTCTAAGGAGGTTTTCTCCCCTCACTTTTATGGTACCTGTCTCCTACCTCCATGATTTACTACTTCTCTGAAGTAACAATTCTGGAAAACTGATTTCCCAACGGTCATGTTTAGTTTGGCCAACTGCTCACTCCTGACTGCAATTTGAGGTACAAGGGTCAAGGCTAAAGTCCAGCAAAGGTGAGAGATGATTCTGCGACCCATTCTCACAAGAAGGCTTGGAGTCATTCATGGGTGGCCGCCATCTTCTCTTCACTAGAGACCTGGTGGTACGTCAGAAGGCAACTCGTTTCAGGCCTTCTAGGTTCAGGCTGCCAGTTCTTTACTATGAGGCTGCCCAGTTAAGTGAAGCTTAAGATTCGGGGCTGTCATCTTAGCTCCACCCTTACTAGCTAAGGGACCTTGGGGCGGGGTGGGGTGGGCCATGGACCTGTCAATCTGTGACAACATAGATGAAGGTGTTTCCGGAATTGATGGGTTCTTGGTCTCAATGACTTCAAGAATGAAGCCACGGACCCTTGCAGTGAGTGTTAACAGTTCTTAAAGATGGTGTGTCCAGAGTTTGTTCCTTCAGATGTTCAGATGTGTCTGGAGCATCTTGCTTCTGGTGGGTTCGTGGCCTCACTGTCAAGAATGAAGCTACAGACCTTCCTGGTGAGTGTTACATCTCTTAAAGACAGCAGATCTAGAGTTGTTCCTTCTTCCTAGTGGGTTCATGGTCTCCCTGGCTTCAGGAGTGAAGCTGCAGACCTTCACAGTGAATGTTACAGCTCATAAAGGCAGCATGGATCCAAAACGTAAGCAGCAGCAAGATTTAGTGCAAAGAGCAAAGGAACAAAGCTTCCACAGTGTGAAAGGGAACCAAAGCTGGTTGGCGCTGGTTGGCTAGAGCAGACTGCTGTTATTCCCTTATCTGACCCGCCCCGCTCCCCTCCCCCACATCCTGCTGACTGGTCTATTTTACAGATAGCTGATTGGTCCATTTTACAGAGAGCTGATTGGTCCACTTTGACAGAGTACTGATTGGTGCATTTATAATCCTTGAGCTAGACAGAGTGCTAGAGGGAAAAGTTCTCCAAGTCCCCACTAGGTTAGCTAGATACAGAGTACCAATTGGTGTATTCACAAACCCTGAGCTAGACACAGTGCTGATCGGTGCACATACAATCCTCTGGCTAGATATAAAAGTTCTCCAAGTCCCCATCTGCTTCAGGAGCCTAGTTGGCGTCACCCAGTGGATCCTGCACCAGGGCTGCAGGCGGAGCTGCCCACCAGTCCCAAGCCATGCCTGCACTCCTCAGCCCTTGGGCTATTGATGGGACCGGGCACCACCGAGCAGGGGGCGGCGCCTGTCGGGGAGGCTCAGGCCGTGCTGGAGCCTACCTCAGGGGGAGGAGCTCAGACATGGCAGGCAGCAGGTCCCGAGCTCTGACCTTCCGGGAGGCAGCTAAGGCCCAGTGAGAATCTGAGTGCGGCGCCAGCGGGCAGCACCGCTGGGGGGGACCTGGTGCAACCTGCGCAGCTGCTGGCCCGGGTGCTAAGCCCCTCAATGCCCTGGGCCGATGGTGCCGGCAGGCCGCTTGGTTTGTGGGGCCCACCGAGCTGCGCCCCTGCCAGCAGGAACTCACACTGGACCACGAATGCACCCGGTTCCTGCCTGCGCCTCTCCCTCCACACCTCCCCGCCAGCAGAGGGAGGCGGCTCCGGCCTCAGCCAGCCCAGAGAGGGGCTCCCACAGTGCCCTGGTGGGCTGAAGGGCTCCTCAAGTGCTGCCAGAGTGGACACCGAGGCTGAGGAGGTGCTGAGAGTGAGGGCTGCTAGCACATTGTCACCTCTCAAAGGCACTCTGCAAATATTAGTCACCATCCCCAGGAAGCAATCTCAGAACACCTCTCCTTCCTTCCATAGATGCTGCTGGGTTTCTCTACATCATGATGAAATGGTCCAGGATAACTTCAACTTCTCTCCAACTGGTCTAATTTTCCCCACAGACGCAGGACAGGAGAACAAGAAGCAGAAGCTGGCTGATGGTGTTCTCGGTGGTCAGAGATTTTTTTGTCCACCCTGATGGACAGGCTTTATCCTCTGCAGTACCCAATGGCTTCTCCTTTCTTTTTTGGCTTTTTTTTTTTTTTAATCCGGTCACTTGTTCGTAATCATACTTGGAAAACAAACAACTGCGGGGTGGGTGGGAAGAAGAAGAAACGTAATGGACCAACCACCCTTTCTCCATCACTCCCCATCTCCAGAGTCAACAGGTCTCCTTGTCTTCTTCCAGTCCCCTTCCCCAGGAAATAACAATGCATGACATTATTTACAAAATGAGTTTCACAGTTCCAAGTTTTGAAGGCTTTCAAGTGAGTTTTCTGACTCTGGGGATATTAGACAAGAATCTGCCCGTCAAATTATATGAATAATAATAATGATAATCTTTTACAAGGGCTGTGAAAGCCCTAAAGAACAGATTTTTAATTCTGAGAAATCCAGAGGATGGTTCTCTCAGACAGCCTCACACAGGGGACCTCCGATGGCACTGGGGGGTCGGCGTGGGGGCAGGATGGTCACCCAAGAGTATCCTCAGCACACGTTCACATGCCCAGTGGACTTGCGAATTATGTACTCCAGTAACCCTGACGAGATCACAGTTCACTCATTTACATTGCATATTGTACAGATTTGCCCCAAGTAACAGATAAACATATTTACATGGATTATGAGTCATAGCCCTGAAGAGCTGGAAAAGGTCTAGAAATCTTCTCACCAAACTTGCTCATGTTACAGAAAAGGACACTGAGGCCTGGAGACCCCAAGTTACTGGCCCAGTCACACTCAGTGGCAGGGCTGGGTCTCAGATTTTGCTTTCCAAGTTCCCAGTGTCTCTGAACTTTAGTGGAATTATTCTGTTATCTTACAACAGACAGAAAAGCAATGAGGAAAACAAGATGGAGAAAGATGAAATTGAAACAGAGAAAAGGATGGAAGAGATAGTGACAGAAATTACAGGAGAGACTGTCTGCCCCATCCATCTCTATCTTTCTGTGTATCTGTTTGATCTCATTCTTTTCCATAACCTGTCTCTACCCTGTCTCCCACAGGCTGGGTCCTGAAATAGCACAACATTATTTAGTTTATTCCAAATACAGTTGATCTTTGAACAACACAGGTTTGGGCTACAGAGTCCACTTATTCATGGATTTTTTCTGCCTCTGCCACCCCCAGAGACAGCAAAACCAATCCCTCCTCCTCCTCAGCCAACTCAACCTGAAGACAATGAGGGTGAAGATATTTATGATCTACTTCCATTTAATGAATAGTAAACACATTTTCTCTATGTTTGTTTTTTTTTTTTTTTTTTTTTTGAGATGGAGTCTCAAATAGGAACATTTGTGGAGTACATTGTGGAGGTAGGAGACAGGTACACAGGCTGGAGTGCAATGGCGCCATCTCGGCTCACTGCAACCTCTGCCTTCTGGGTTCAAGCGATTCTCCCACCTCAGCCTCCTGAGTAGCTGGGATTACAGGCATGTACCACCGCACCTGACTAATTTTTGTATTTTTAGTAAAGACGGGGTTTCACCATATTGGTCAGGCTAGTCTCAAACTCCTGATATCAGGTAATCCAACCTCCTTGGCCTCCCAGAGTTCTGGGATTAAAGGCGTGAGCCACCTTGCCTGGCCTCTATCATTTTCTTAATGACATTTTTTCTCAGCTAACTTTATTGTAAGAATACCGTATATAATATATATAACATACAAAATATGTGTCGATCCACTGTTCGAATTATCCATAAAATTTCTGGTCAATAGTAGGCTATTGGTAGTTAAGTTTGGGGGAGATCAGATTTTCCACTACACAGGGTGTCAGCCCCCCAATCCCCTAGTTGTTCAAGGTCAACTGCACTTTTGAAGAGGGTCTGTAAATGCACAGAACATTGGTGGGGCTGAGAAGAGTCAGGGCAAATTTTTCAGTATCTTTGCACCATGCCCAGCCAGGCCTACTCTCCCACCACTGCCAGTGAAGATGCGAGACCTGATCATTTAGGCCTAAAAGTGCAGCTCACAGGCATCATCTGGCACTGACAAAAAGAGTCATGGCCTGGAGTGGTGGCTCACACATGTAATACCAGAGGTTTGGGAGGCTGAGGTGGGAGGATTGCTTGAGGCCAGGAGTTCAAGACCAGGCTGGGTAACATAACGAGATTCCTGTCCACACAAAAAGTTTACAAATTAGCCAGCTGTGGTAGTACCTGCCTGTAGTCCCACCTACTCAGGAGGCTGAGGTGGAAGGACCACGTGAGCACAAGAGTTAAGAGGTTAGAGAGAGCTATGATCCTGCCACTGCACTCCAGCCTGGGCCACAGAGCGAAGTCCTGTCTCAATAAATAAATACATAAATAGATTCTGGGGTACCGCCCCAAACCTAAGGGATCAGAATCTGCCTGTTAACAAGATGCCTAGATGATTCGGATGCATAATGAAGTGTGAAGCAATGATGTGGAGGACATTAGAAATGGCTCTTCACCTACAGGCCTCTTTCAGTCACAAACTTGCTTCCAGGGCCTGGGAAGAAGAGAGGTCAGAGATTTCAAAGATTGAGTAAAATGTACAGTCTTTAAAATACTAAAATCTGACCAGTCGTGGTGCCTCACGCCTGTAATCCCAGCACTTTGGGAGACCGAGGTGGATGGGTCATTTGAGGTCAGGAGATCGAGACCAGCCTGGCCAACATGGTGAAACCCTGCCTCTACTAAAAATACAAAAATTAGCCTGGCGTGGTGGTGGGCACCTGTAATCCCAGCTACTTGGGACACTGAGGCAGTAGAATCGCTTGAACCTGGGAGGTGGAGGCTGCAGTGAGCTGAGATCACGCCACTGCATTCCAGCCTGGGCAATAGAGCAAGACTCCACCTCAAAAACAAACAAACAAACAAACATAAAAACCTAAATCCATCAGGAACAGAGAAATCCATTGAAAATAGGTAACTCCACAGCACTCCTGTGTGGTTTGGACTTTCCTTTTCAGGCCAGATGTCACCCTGTGACCAAGTCCCAAGAATCCCTGTGACAGGTGGAGTTCTGCAAAATCTGACAGGATGTAGGTTTCCAATATTTCCAGCCACTCCTGAATCAGAAAAGTATAAAAGGCAGAAAAGATTTAATATTTTGAACTTGCCTGATTATGAGGCAAAGCTAATCTCCCTCCATCCCTTGCTGGAAAAGCGGAACTAGGGCGGGGTGGTGTAGGAAGATGTGGCTAGTCCTGCTGCTTCAAAGAGGCAACTTTGCAGCTGAGGTTTTCTAATGAGCAGCCTGGTGGCAAAATCACAATAAAAAATTAGCAAGAGAAAATTTTCAGGTATCAGTTCCAATTAGGGAGTAACAGACAAAGAATAAAAAGTATTTTATGGAAAAATGGTTCCAACACTGAAGCTGGTGAGGGAATATTGACTTATGTCCTTATTTTTCCCAATTGCCACGTCATCCCATGTGTCACATTGACACCAATGAGGATTTCTTGTTACATAATCCCTTTGCCAACACCAGGAACTAGTCCTGCCCTTTGATCTAAACAGATGTGATCTTGAGAGTTACCCTCTTACAAATCTCCAGTTAGGCTGCTCAAAATAAGATTTTTGAAAGGGGAGAACAAAAAAGTACACATCAACACAGAATGAGTAAGCTCAAAACAAAACAAAAAAAAAAAGAGCAAGTTCTACAATGTGCATCCTATGAATAGACACTGCCAATATGTGATGTATATAAAGCATTCTACACCCTTCACAGGTTTTACGTAATCTGCAGATTTTGCCAATCATGTTCATATTTATAGCCACATGCAACTCTTCGTGACACAAAAGCTAAAACAAAGGCCAAAACTTCTACCCTGTAGAATCTGAATTCTGTTGCTTTCTACCTTCTGTCTATACATACATGCATACACACACGCACACACACACACACACAAACCATCACCATAATACAGCCCTCCTGTGCCCATCACAACCATGTAACACCATGTTGTTATTCAATGAAGACCTCTGCGCAAAGGTCTCAGCCACCGAGAATTAAAGCAAGCCTCGCTCCCACATCGGATTGTCCTTGTCATATGGAGAGAAGATGTGCAACTTGGCTTCTGAATTGGAAATGCTCAGGGAAAAAAAAAAAAGAGACTTCAGGATTTCAGCAAAACTCCAAAGTTACCACCTCACTCGTTCAATACAATCATAAAATAACACACGTGTGTACACTTTCATGCCCCCATATGCTTCCTAGGTCTTCAAAGGATATTTTTCTCTATTTTTATTGAACTTTGAATCCAGCCCTGCAACAATGAAACTCTGGGGCTGTTCCAATCTGCTTTATATTTGAGCTGGCTCTGGGCAAGACAAGTAAATTGTAGTTCAGTTCCATCCTGCTATCAAAATCAGCAAACCTGAGCTCTGTTTTCTTCTTGTCATGGGCAGGTTGTTCAGAGCTAGGACTCAGTTCAAATAACTTGGGATATTTTGCCTCTTCAGAAAAAGTTGTGGGGGACACAGGAAAAAAATCCTTTAAATCAGTCATAAGCGCTCTAAAAGGGAAGGCACTGAGAGGAAGGGAGTGTTTGGCTCACTGCCATTTTGCAAATGTGTTTTCAAAACCAATTACGATGCAGTGATCAAGCAGTATATCTGTTCCTGCACCAAAATCCTTAGACCAATCAGTGGGGTGGGGTTTTCTTGGACTCCCTGGTTCTTGGGAATGGGGGAACAGTTCTCTGTAGAAGCCTCTTGATATAAGAAAGGATTTCTTTCTCAAAAGGACATCTTTTATTCCTCCATCTGTTTCCTCTCACAGTACAATTTGGGGTCAACTCAGGTCTTAGAACATTTCGAGGGATAATTTGGCACTTTCTTTCCATAAATGTGAATATGTCGACTGCCAAGGGCTTACTTTTCCTGCCTCTTTCACCACAGAGAAGTACGGGGTGAAGGGAACACTCCCCAACTTGCCTCTATCTGAGAATGTTATCAATAGACAGGGGGTGAATGACTTTTGAAGGGCAAAAAAAGGACACCCCTAAAGAAAAAAGTGGTAATTGAATTTGTTTTCAAAAACTACAAATCCCTGTATCTGCTTAAAGCAAATGAGGCGCTAATGCTGCAAAGACCATTGTTCCTCTAAGGCAGAATCTCCCCAAGTGGAAGAAGACTGGACAGCCTTTGACATAGCCACTGTGTCTCTTCAAATGGTGAGGTTTGTCTCCTTAAATTCAAACTACTGGGACGCAGCATGGGGTTAGTGGACACTCAGTGACAAATGGCTTAAAACTTTTATAGGAATCCAAAAAAAAAGGAGGAGAAAGCAAAAACAAAGAAACTTTTTTTGTTGTTTTGTTTTTTTGTTTTTTTGAGATACTGTTTCACTCTGTCACCCAGGCTGGAGTGCAGTGGCGCAATCTCGGCTCACTGCAACCTCCCCCTCCCAGGGTCAAGCGATTCTCATGCCTCAGCCTCCCCAGTAGCTGGGATTAGAGGCCTGCACTACCACACCCAGCTAATTTTTGTATTTTTAGTAGAGACAGGGTTTCGCCATGTTGGCCAGGCTGGTCTGGAACGCCTACCTGGCCTCAAGTAATCTGCCCACTTTGGACTCCCAAAGTGCTAGGATTACAGGCATAAGCCACTTCACCCAGCCAACAAAGAGATTTTTAATTCTGCTACTGAAAGACTAAACTGTCACTGCTCCTAAGCTTCTTGCCCTCTTCAGTGGGGTGAGCTCCCTGAATGCAGAGGTAATCAAGTTGATGGTGTGATGGCTGCCACAGAGTACAAGACACACAATCTCTATCACCACCATGTCAGGTGCCCTGGCTATTTCCCCAGCATCAGGGATCCTCTCCTCCTCCCACTCTGCATAACCCAAGAGTACAGGAAGCAACACCCATTTCCAGTATAATTCAGTATTCTGTTTTCAAATATAGTGCTACAGAGAAATTGAAAATAAAATCATTTACAATAAAATGACCCTTGTGAACGAATAACTAATTTTATACAATGCTCTGTACCACCAGGGAAAGAAGAAGGGGAAATGAATACAAAAGAGAAATAAGAATTTGTTCAATGCATAAGTAAGTTTTTCAGATGGTGTCAAGATAAATATCTTGATAAAATAAAGATTAAATTTTTAAAATTAAAATGATATGAAAATTTTTCTAAAAAATGAATACCAGGACAGACGCGCTCATGCTTGTAATCCCAGCACTTTGGGAGGCCGAGGCAGAAGGATTGCTTGAGGCCAGGAGTTCGAGACCAGCCTGGCCAACACGGTGAAAATCCATCTCTAGTAAAATTACTAAAATTAGCTGGGCGTGGTGGTGCCCACCTGTAATCCCAGCTACTTGGGGGGCTGAGGCATGAGAATTGCTTGAACCTGGGAGGCAGAGGTTGCAGTGAGCAGAGATCGCACCACTACACTCCAGCCTGGGCAACAGAGTTAGACTGCTCAGAAAAAAAAATTAATACTAGATATCATAATTAGATGTAACAGTTATTAAATAATTTTAAAAGTTTTATTTAAAAAGTTTTAAGTTATAAGTGCAATTTTTTCATTCTGGTAGTTGTTGTGGTTGGGCTTTGTGTTTGTTTGTTTTGGTTTTGGCCAATGCATTCTTATAGAACAGTAGAGCCCTGCTCTAGATTTCTTAGAAAGTACTTCCGTCTCTCTTCCCATTCAGCCCCCAGGACTATCACACTCCTCACCAGGGAGGGAGCATCACAAGGAAGGGAGTTGATATGGTGAGGCTGGACCTGACCAGGAAGGAGCAGCTGCTGGGAAGCTGGATGCTAAGACCCTCCCAGCCTACCAGGATGCTATGGGCAGAATGTTTGTGTCCTCCCACAATTCCTACATCGAAGCATTAACCCCCCATGATAGCATTTGGAGGTGGGGCTTGAAGAGGTAATTCATTTTCGATGAGGCTGTAAGGGTGGGACCCTCAAGATGGGATCAGTGTCTGCTGTGGTCTGAATGTTGGTATTCCCCCAGAATTTGTATGTTGAAACTTAACCTTCAAGGTGATGGTATTAGAACGTAGGGGCTTTGGGAGGTGATTGGGTCAGAGGGATGGAGCCTTCACAAATGGGATTAGTGCCTTTATAAAAGAGGCTGTAGGGAAACTGCTTCCCCCTTACACGAGGACGCAATAAGAAGGCACCATCCTTCTCCGAGGAAACACCAAATGGCGGATGACGCCGGTGCAGCGGGGGGGCCCGGAGGCCCTGGTGGCCCTGGGATGGGGAACCGTGGTGGCTTCCGCGGAGGTTTCGGCAGTGGCATCCGGGGCCGGGGTCGCGGCTGTGGACGGGGTCGGGGTCGGGGCCAAGGCTGCGGAGCTCGTGGAGGCAAGGCCGAGGATAAGGAGTGGATGCCCGTCACCAAGCTGGGCCGCTTGGTCAAAGACATGAAGATCAAGTCCCTGGAGGAGATCTACCTCTTCTCTCTGCCCAGTAAGGAATCTGAGATCATTGACTTTTTCTTGGGGGCCTCTCTCAAAGACGAGGTTTTGAAGATTATGCCTGTGCAGAAGCAGACCCGTGCTGGCCAGTGCACCAGGTTCAAGGCGTTTGTTGCTATCGGGGACTACAATGGCCATGTCGGCCTGGGTGTTAGGTGCTCCAAGGAGGTGGCCACCACCATCCGTGGGGCCATCATCCTGGCCAAACTCTCCATTGTCCCGGTGCGCAGAGGCTACTGGGGGAACAAGATCGGCAAGCCCCACACTGTCCCTTGCAAGGTGACAGGCCGCTGCAGCTCTGTGCTGATGCACCTCATCCCTGCACCCACGGGCACTGGCATCGTCTCAGTGCCTGTGCCCAAGAAGCTGCTCATGATGGCTGGTATTGATGACTACTACACCTCAGCCCGGGGCTGCACTCACCCTGGGCAACTTCGCCAAGGCCACCTTTGATGCCATCTCTAAGACCTACAGCTACCTGACCCCTGACCTCTGGAAGGAGACTGTGTTTACCAAGTCTCCCTATCAGGAATTCACTGACCACCTTGTCAAGACCCACACCAGAGTCTCCGTGCAGCGGACCCAGGCTCCAGCTGTGGCTACAACATAGGCTTTTTATACAAGAAAAATAAAGTGAATTAAGCCTGTTACAAAAAAAAAAAAAAAAAAAAAGAAGGCACCATCCTTGAAGCAGAAAGTAGCCCTCACCAGACACTGAATCTGTTGACACCCTGATCTTGGACCCCCCAGCCTGCAGAACCAGGAGCAGTACATTTCTGTTGTTTATAAATTACCCAAGCTTAGGTATTTTGTTACAGCAGCCAAAACAGACTAGGACAGTACCCTTATAAGAAAAGCAAGGCAGAAATCTCCCCCCCTTTCCAGGAGCACACACCAACAAAAGGCCATGTGAATACATGGTGAGACGGCAGCTGTCTGCAAACCAGGAAGACAGCCCCCACCAGAACTCCACCATGCTGTCACCTTGATCTCAGACTCCCAGCCTCCAGAACTGGGAGAGAGAAATTTCTGTGGTTTAAACCACCCCATCTGTGGTACTTTGTTAGGGCAGCCTGCGCTGACTGAGACACAGGGTAAACCCCCGTTTAACTCCATCCTTCCCCTCAAGGTGAGCAAGCTTGTCCCTCAGGTCACCTTCCTCCCACTGCTAAAAGTAATCCCACCTTAGCCAGGCACAAGTGATCTTCACTTCTTTCCTTCCTTCCTTCTACAGATCATGGGACTAAGCTTCTGACTTCTGGAAGTCAGGGAGAAGATACAGAAACCGAACGTATGTTTCTGCCCACACCGGGCATGGCGCATCCTCTCTTTCAAAGACCAAGTCAAAAAATCTGACGGCTCCAGGAGGGTTTACACCAATATCATTCCAGGAAGAGGTGTTCTGTCTGCTTCTTTCCAACTGTGCTTGGCCTTGTCCAACATTCTCCCTCCAACATGTGCGCTGTGTCTGGTTTTTATAAATATCCTCTGGAAGGAGGTGAAAAGGTCATCCTGACTCACATCAGCAAAAGTAAGAGGGCATTGGTGGAGCTTGTCTCCATCAATGATATATTTTAGAAATCTCCTAGCAACAACAAGCCTCTTTGTTATTGAAGTAAAATGTTTTTGAAACATGAAGACACAAAAAATACACAAAGTCTAGGTACACCCAGACACCCAAAACTCTTGCACTTGGCAATGCAGTTATATTTTGCTGAAGTTAATGTGGTAAGGGTCAGGAGGGCAGGCAGCAGAAGGACAGGGGCCAAACAGAGGTGCAATTTCCACACAACGTTTACCTCTGCCTGTCCCTAAATACCCTATTTCCACTCCACCTGGAGATTTCAGCTGTGAACTATGCAAGGGTGAGAAGTCTTGGTTTTCCCAAGCTTTGCCAAGGTCAAAAGCATTATGAAGAATGTTATTGTAATTAAACATCATGAAAGCATCATGGAGTATGCTATTATAATTAAACCAACAGTTTTCATCTCCCCCACATGCTGCAATAGAACGTAAGTGTATTTAGAAAAAAAAAAAAAAAAAGAGCCGGGGGAGTTGTGTAACGGAGAAAGTTCAGAAAAGAGAGGAGAATTCTGGAGGAGAGTTAAGTGCTAAGGAATGGGTGTGGGTGTAGCCCAGTCCAGAGGCCCTCCAGGGAAAGAAAAGAAGAAAGGAGCAGGCTTTCTGGACAGACAGGGAGCCTGGGAAAAAGATGAAAAAAAAAAAAAAGTAGACTGGGTCATCAGATATTTCCTGAATGTACTCAGGAAGAGACCAAGGAGAAGGTGTAATTCCACATACGCAGGAACATTTGCTGCATTCTTCCAGACAGAACCCCAGGGACACGAGACCCCACAGGCAATGTCCTGCTGTTCACACCAGCTTTAAGAGTGTCCAGACAGGACATTCAGAGATGGCATTTCTCAGGTCAGAACCACTAAGAATTGCTGATGTGTTGTGTAACTAAAAGTTGAAAACAGGGCAAAGAATTCATCTAGGTGCGGTGGCTTATGCCTGTAATCCCAGCATCTTGGGAGGCTGAGGCAGGCGGATCACCTGAGGTCGGGAATTTGAGATCAGTCTGATCAACATGCAGAAACCCCGTCTCTACTACAAATACAAAAGTAGCCGGGTGTGGTGGCGCATGCCTGTAATCCCAGCTACTCGGGAGGCTGAGGCAGGAGAATCTCTTGAACCCGGGAGGCGGAGGTTGTAGTGAGCTGAGATCGCGCCTTTGCACTCCAGCCTGGGCAACAAGAGTGAAATTCCATCTCAAAAAAAAAAAAGAATTCAAGGGCACAGACTGCGCCCTGCTGTCTCTACACCTATAGCATCTCATCCTGCCCTTCCTGAGCCTAGGCTCTTGGGAGTCTCACTCCCTCCTTTCCAGGGTGTGCTTCCCCCGTGGGTGGTCTCCATGCTACACCCTGCCTGGCGGAGTCCAGTGGCTTCCCCTGTCCAGTCTCCTCCACCTCCTGCTTCTGCTCACGACCTCCTTCAGGGGTTCATACTTCCTGCCCTCTTCCCCCATTGTAATTTTTAAAACCATACTATGGAAACTATGGAAGGTCCCTTGTTTCTGCCTCAAAGGCAGGCCCCAGTTAACCATGGAGAGCACTCAGGGAATTCACTCTGACTGCCTTTTGTGCTTAGAGTTAGTTATCCTCTGCTACTGCCCTAATCCATGGTGAATCCACCCACTAATCTGTGGAGAGGCTGGTGCCCACCTGCTTCCCTTATCTCAGACCCATCTCTCTTTGCCTCTGAAGATGACTAGGGTGGTGGTCATCTGTCCCCAGATACTTCCTGACTTAATGGTATTCATCACCCAGCTCCCACAGACATTGAGGGAATTCCTAACTGGCCAGTTACACCATTCTTTAACCTTAGACATGGAGAGCACTAGTGGATATAATTATACTTGATAGCTCTTGCCACAATATTGTCTTTGGTCCTTATGGGGGCCCTTTTCTTCTCTATTTTTTTTTAATCTATCCCCTTTTTCCCCATTTATAATCCTCATTAACTGCCCCCCCCAAAAGTAGTTATTCTAATGTATTTAGCATCCATCTTTTTGTATGTTTTCTTGCACAATGTTTCTTGTCTTTGGTGTACATGTATTTTTAATTTGTGGAAATGATTTATGTTGCATATTTTTTGTTTCTTTTTTTAAAATCAGCATTATGTTTTTTAAGAAAATCCACATTGCTATTTTACACTGAACCCATTGCTTCTTGTTACTGCAGAGTATTTCCATAGATGATGTATATCTACCATGTTTCACTTAGGAACTTTCCTGGTATTGTAACTCTCCATCAACATCATAATATATCAACATATTAATATAAACATCCTTATATGTTTCCCCCTACAGACCAGAATGAAAACTCTTTGGGATACACATCTAATTATGAAATAGTGGGGTCACGGTTTATGCAGGTGTTTAATTTACCTAAGTAGTACCAGATTACTCATGAAAATAGCTACGTGTCAGTACTAGACTCTCACCCATAGTGCATGAGGGGCCCTAGATAAGCCAAACCCCTTTCTCCACCATCAATTGACATCACCCCACTTTCTAATTGTTTCCTATCTAAATTGGTATAAAGTGAATTCTAATTTGCATTTCTCTGCTTATTCCTATATATAAGCATTCCTTTATAATTATGGTCTTTTGGATTCTCTTTTTTCTAAAATGCCTGTTCATATCTTTTGTTCATTTTTCTATTAGAGTTACTTTTCAGGCCTTCTTTGAAAATTCTGCTTAGTAACCCTTTGTTAAATTTAAACATTGCAAATATTTTCTGCCATTCTGACATTTCTCTATGAACTTTGTCTATAATGTCCTTCCATGAAATAAAATTATTAATTATGATGTAAACAAATGTATCAATTTTTTTGCCTTCTGGTTTGTACTTCTAGAATTTTATTTAAGAAGTCCTTTCTTATCTTTCTGCTAAAGACATTCTCCTAACATTTTCTTCTATTAACTTTATAGCTGTAGTTCTTACCATCAGCAGACCTATTCTCTAGAGTAAGCTTTTGATCTATCTGGAGGTGGAGTCTGCTTTTGCATGCTGTGTAAGGTGAGGATCTCATTTTTACCTCTTCTGTGCAGAGCCTTTCTGGCAGTCATTCAAGCAATTTCCCAGTAATGTGTGGTGTCTCATCATTGTTTCTAATATGCTTAAGTCTGTCTTTGAGCTTCCTGTCCTGTTCCATTGGTCTGTATGTTAATGCATATGATTTGTATTACTATGGCTTTGTTGCATGTTTTAATATCTGGATAAGTTCCCCTTTTTATTTTTGTTTTCTTTTTAAAATTGACTTACCGACCGGGTGCAGTGGTTCACACCTGTAATCCCAGCACTTTGGGAGGCTGAGGTGGGCGGATCACCTGAGGTTGAGAGTTCGAGGTCAGCCTGACCAACATGGAGAAACCCCATCTCTACTGAAAACACAAAAATTAGCTGGGCATGGTGGCGCATGCCTATAATCCCAGCTACTCAGGAGGTTTAGGTGGGAGAATCCTTTGAACCTAGGAGGCAGAGGTTGCGGTGAGCCAAGATCACGCCATTGCACTCCGGCCTGGGCAACAAGAGTGAAACTCCATCTCAAAAATAAAAAAAATTAAAAAAAAAAAATTGACTTACCTATTTGTCAATCTTTATTCCTTCCAAAATTTCTGGAGTTCTTGAGAAAAAAAAATCCAACTAGAATTTTGATTTGAGAGTGCACTGAGATGATAAACTAATTTGGGAAGAGCTGCAATCTTTATAACATTGAATTGTTAATCCAAGGACACAATATTTATTGATATCATGTTCTATGCTTCCTATAAAAGTTTAAAAATATTTCTCCAGAGAAGTCTGATGTAATCTTGATCAAAGCAATTCCTAAATATTATATACAGTTTTTGTTACTATTAGAACGGAAACTTATTTTTTATGATATATTCTGGTTAATTTTATTGTAAAAAGAGCACTGTGGCAGAGCAGGAACTGAAATTTTCATTTTGTCTAAGTTAATTATTCCTTCCCACTAACAAGAGAAGAAGGTCTTCCTGAGCTGAGCTCTGCCAGGAGAAGAAAAGTTGACTTTTCTCCCTGCCTTTCCCCTTCTTCGAATCAGTGATCCCCACCTACCCTTCAACGTTTAAAACCACTCCTGGCCAGGCACGGTGACTCATGCCTGTAATCCCAGCACTTTGGGAGACCGAGGCAGGCGGATCATCTGAGGTCCTGAGTTCAAGACTAGCCTGGCCAACATGGAGAAACCCCCGTCTCTACTAAAAATACAAAAAATTAGCCGGGCATGGTGGTGCATGCTTGTAATCCCAGCTACTCGGGAGACTGAGGCAGGAGAATCACTTGAACCTGGGAGGCAGAGGTTGCAGTGAGCAAGATCGCACCATTGCACTCCAGCCTGGGCAACAAGAGCAAAACTCCATCTCAAAAAAACAAACAAACAAACTAAATAAATAAATAAATAAAATAAAAACCCATTCCTGATTGAGAACCGCTAGGTTAGAAACATAACATCAAACTGTAAAATTTACAGTGACATTTAGTGGGATTTTAAAAACCAACTCCTTCATTCATATTTCTCACTTTCGCTTCGATTTCCCCCCTTTTATTCCATAGTCCTTTCTACTAAGTCTCAGTGCATGGAGTACCCTGTCCTTCCCTCTGCAAATTCCACCCCTCTTAACCAGAAAAGGAGTTCTGCAGCTTGCATTCCCACTCGCTTCTTACAAATGCCTCAACTTCGGTGGGCCTGAGTGGAGGTTTGAGGCATAAGCAGGGTAGGGATGAGCTCCAGTTCTGTAAATGAAAACAACATTGGGTGCCCAATTCCAATTTAATATCTTAATTTACTCTAAAAGCACTCTGGCTAACCCCCAACTGGTTTATTTGGAAATTGCAAAGAACACCTTGCCAAGTCAAGCATTATTTTTCCTTGGAAACACCACAATGCAATCTCATGTGAAGAAAGAACATCCTTAGAGTCTCTGTGACTTTGACCTTCCCCCTTTCATGAGCTGTGGCATGATAGTATGACGGAGCTGTTTACCGTTTCCTGGGCCTGATACACATTGTGACAGTCATCACACTAGCTAAAAGTGATTCTCTTTCTGCCATCTCCAGCTCTCATTAAGTTTTTTCCTGGTTTGTTTTGTATGGGTGCCAAAGAGTCATCGAATAGATATGGTGAGTGTGAAGAAGCAAGGACAGTTTATCCTACCAGAATCCCTTTCCTGACCCTTGGATCACAATTGAAACTTGTGATTGTCTTAGTCCATTTTCTGCTGCTATAAAAATACACCACAAACTGCATAATTTACAAAGAAACCAAATTTATTTCTCAGAGTTCTTAAGACTGGTAAGTCCAAGAGCATGGTGCTAACATCTGGCTGGGATCATTCTATTGTGAAAAGCATCATATGGTGAACAAGTATATGAGATGGAGAGAGGAAATCAGGCCAAGCTCATCCTTTTATCAGGAGCCACTCCCACAATAACTAACCCATTCTTATGATACCTGCACCAATCCACTGATGAAGACAGAGCCCTCATGAGCAAATCACCTCTTAGAGATCTCACCTCCCAATAATGTTACATTGACAACTAAATTTCAACAAGAGTTTTGACAGGGACATTCAAACCATAGCAGTGATCCAAACCTTTCTTTCTCCCTGCCAGTCCAAGTTCAACCTAGACAAGACTACCTGTCCTGTAGATACATTTTGTTGGGTTTAGAGAGCCTGTGGTGGGAGTACAAACCACTGCACAGTCCGAGTTATCAAAATGAGGTTTAGTTGCACGGGGAAGTGGATTGTTTACAGTCTTATCAAATTCCCAGGCATCTGCCTATAAAATGAGATCACTCCAAACCTGGAGAACATTTTACTTGCAGAAGACACTACTCCTCCATTCATTTATATTTTGTGTCCTGTGCCTTCTATCGGATTTTTCTTCCTGCCTTTCCCCTTCCTTCAATTAGTGATCCCCACTGAACCTTCAATATTCAAAACCATTCCTGATTGAGAACCACTAGGATAGAAATACAACATCAAACTGTAAAATTTACAGTGATATTCAGCTGGATTTTAAAAACCAACTCCTTGGAGGCCCTTTCTATGTCCCTGTTTTCACAACAGAGTTTATCACTTTCTTCCCTAAATCTCTGTGTGGCATTCCTGGGCAAATACATCCATCATACCCAATTAGGCAAAAACAGACAAGAAAATCTAATTCTCTCCTCTTTCCTTCCTTCCTTATACTGAACTGTGGCTAAAAGCAGCACTCACTATTAGTGATACTAATTTGGTACTTAATTATCCTCAAGTTTATGTCTTCCCCAAAATCTGTTCACCCTTCACCTCTGCACTTTGTCACCAATAACAGACTGTAAGCTCCATATGAAAGACCCATACCTGGTCGATTCCTCCTGGTCTCTCCCAACACAGTGGTACAGACTTAGTAGCTCTCAATACCTATCGGGGTGAACTAACTAGCTGACTCCACTTCTGAAACTTCCATACAGATCTGGGGTGTGATGGCAAACCTCCACTTCAAACCCGGTTTCTCGACAAGCCATTTTATTCATGGACAGGACACCAGGGGCACAGTGAGTGCGTACATGTGTATTTTAAGTTAGCATGACTGTGCGATTCCTATATCTCCTCGGTGTTGCCTTTTCTCTTTAAAGATGGCATTCCTGCTTCACATTTTATTGTCACATAAGACATACTCTAGCCTCTATAATGGGTGCCGAGAAGTGGATATTGTAGCCCCAAGGGTTTTTAAGCCCCCTGATGAACATATCATTACGCATTCACAACGGTGAGGCACATTGTTAGGTTTTCAGCAGCCTGCAAGAGAGACCCTGCTGAGTAGGATGGAGAAAGTCGCGGCAATTAATTGGTAGAGTTGCATTGTTAACATTCTCTCAGTGTTCCCAGCACAGGGCTCTTGACTGGCTTGCTGGAGAAAATAACTGGGGGTGGGAGAAAATGGAGGGTGGAGTAGAGGAGAAAAAACTCTCATTAAAACCCCAATCAAGTCATTTTAGCACTTTTTTTTTTCCACAAGGCATTTGCTTTGAGTCTAGAATGTTATACTTGTTGAACGCTACTATCATAACAAATCACTGCTCTTTCCTAAAACCTGAAATTATTTGCTTTCCTTGGGAGATTTTTGTGTAGGGTGTGTACTGGGATGCTCACATGCTGGATTCCCAAGAGGATATATGTTTGCACTACCGTCTCTGACAATATGCAGTTCTGTACAGGTGCACACATATGTAGGTACATTGTGATGCCAAGAAAAGTGTGCTATAACAGAACAGGGACTCCTATCATAACATGTTCCAAGTTGGGTCCATTTCTTTCTCTTTTTGGGAGTATTGGGCTGAAAGTGAATTGGGTATTTCTCAAAAATGATCTGGTGAGTGCCCAGAAAACCTTTTCATACATAAAGGTTGCTGTCATAGTAGACGGTGGTGACAGTGCCTGCACAGGTCTTTCTAGAGCTGCCTTCCACTCCTGCCTTGGTCACAGAGATCTCCTGGTAGCCGTGCCTGTTCAACGTGGCCCCATACCCTGAGCCATGTTAACTGGGACCAGAGTGAGCACCAGACCTGTGCCAGACCAGTGAGAATCTCAAATTCCAGACCCCAGGACTTTGGAATAAGAAGTAAGAGGTAGACACTAAGGTGTGTGTTTTCTATCAGGTAGACTGAGGGGCAGATAAAGTCATCCAGCTAAGAGAAGAAAGGAGAATAACACAAAAACAGATAGAAAAGGGAGATGGAGAGAGAGTGCTGCCTGCGTGCCCAATGGAGCATCCTGTCTCTAGGGCTGATCTGTCCAGCTGATGTCTGCATCCATGGAGTAAGGACGTTTCCGCTGATGTTCAGGGATGAAAAAGAAAAATCAGGAAAGAAAATCCTCACTGAGAATCCTAAGAAGTGAATCTTCATCTTGAAGAGAAACATTCCTATGCCTCCTACATTATTTCTGCCTCCTCCAGCAGCAAATTTCTAGCGACAAAACATATCATCAAACACATCTTATTCAGGGACAAGTATCAGTGTATTGTTGTCATGATTAAATTTGACTCATATCAACACAGGTACTCAAAGATTTCATGTGCTATATATTTATCTACCCCCGTTACTGAGAAACTTGGAGGAAAAGACTAACTGTGTACATACTCAATGCATCCCTAATTATCAATATTTTATAGAGGTGGGGTAATTTATATGGCATTGAAAAAACTGCCTACCCCCAAACATCCCCTACCCTTCCTAGTCAACATGTTGTTATTTATAAATTCCATTGTTATAGTCATTATTCTATATTAGTATGAGTCCTCTGTTTTCAAAACTGTCCTTTTAAGATGCAAATATCATGTAGAAGATTTTACACACTAAACCCATAACACAATAGCATGAATTCACTCATCAGATTAGTTAGTTGATACTTTAAAAGCTTGAGGATCAAGGCTACCAGATGGTAAACTTTAATGAGCAAGAAAACAGATTTCTCTCACATTGGAGAGAATTACTGGGTCTCTGCTATATGTCTGAGGGTCTGCTGGGGCCACGTAGTGAACACGACCCTGTTCCTCCCTCAAGAAGCTCAAAGTTAAGTGGAACTGGGGCAGCCAGACACATAATAACTGCAATACCTTCCAGTATCTGCAATAATTGAGCTGTGTACTTGATACAGTAGTAGCACGTGGATGGGACAAGGGGAAGCGTATAGAGTTTCATAGATGAGATGCAGCTTAAGCTGGGCTTTGAGCATGGGGAAAAGTCCATGAAGTGGGTGTTCCTTCCAGGCAGAGACACCAGCCTGTGCACACAGCTGGCATGCTAAGGGGAACTGCAGTATAGGATTTGATGTGGCCTTCCATCAAACAGAAGGGAGGAGAGCCTGGAAGGATTGAATTAAATTGTTATTGGGACTGGATCATAAAAGCCTTGCTATGGTTTGAACGTTTGTCTTCTCTGAAACTCATACTGAAACTTAATCCCCAATGTAACAGTATTCAGAGGTGGGGACTTTAAGAGATGATTGGGTCATGAGACCTCCCAATCTTGGACTTCCCAGACTCTAGAACTGTAAGAAATAAACCTCTTTTCTTTAGAAATTAAACAGTCGGCCGGGCGCGGTGGTTCACGCCTGTAATCCCAGCACTTTGGGAGCCCGAGGCAGGTGGATCATGAGATCAGGAGATGGAGACCATCCTGGCTAACACGGTGAAACCCCGTCTCTACTAAAAATACAAAAAATTAGCTGGGCGTGGTGGCAGACGCCTGTAGTCCCAGCTACTCGGGAGGCTGAGGCAGGAGAATGGCGTGAGCCCAGGAGGCGTAGTCTGCAGTGAGCCAAGATAGCGCCACTGCACTCCAGCCTGGGCAACAAAGCGAGACTCCATCTCAAAAAAAAAAAAAAAAGAAAAGAAATTACACAGTCTCAGGCATTCTGTGATAGTAACAGAAAATGAACTAAGACATGCTCTTGACACATATCAAGATATTCTATTTTTTAAAAAATACAATACTTGGAAGCTTTGCTAACTCTAACAGGCTACCTGCTGGCCAAGATCAAATATGCAGAGGCAACAGGAACTACCAAGAGGGCTGCTTCTGAATTCTCACAAGGAGTGTAAGCAGAGGCCTGCCCAAGGGAAAACCAATCTGGCTCTTTCTCTCAGCCTTTCTGAGACCTGGCCCCTGAGCCCCACAGTCACAAATGCTTTCTCAAGAGTTTTCCTTTCTTTTATTTTGTTTTGATGATTTACAGGGTTTATCACAAATGTGCATGACTTCCTATTTACAACACTTGTAACCCTATCTCCAAAATAGACTGACATTTAGATAGTTTTATGATTCATACTTAAAGGTTTCTCTGCATTTAAGCTCTACTGATTAACTCATTTAGGCATGCTAAGGTCCACATATGTGCGATGCTATCTATCCCTACTTCTTGAAACATAGCAAAATTTATGTTAGTTAAGGTAAAAAGCCCCCTGCTTTTGCTCATAATTAAACGATCATTAAGGGCCATTCAAAATCAATCTCTGTCATGCATTTTTAAAAAGAAAAAAAAATCAAAGGATTTTTTTTAAAGCAAGGGACACCATAAACAAAGTGAACAAACAACATATTGGAAGAAGATATCTGCAATGTGAAAACTGACAAGGGACTACAATCTAGAATACATACAAGGAACTCCCCGCCAGCCTATAAGATTGGGGCAGCCATTCTGGAAAGAATCTGGCAGCACTCGGCCAACATAAAGATGGACGTATGCTATGACCCAGCAATCCTGTCCCTGAGACACACGGCACCCCTGTATGCCGCTAATTCCTAGGGATTCTCCCATAAGTCAAGGGAACATGTATGAGGATGTTCATGGCAGCACCTGTGTAATGGGGAGTTGGAGGCAGTCCAGGGGCTCATCACTGCAGAAGCAGATGAGACAGCAGAGGAGCACAGGCTGGAGTACTATACAGCAGCGAGAAGACACCACCTCCTCCCCACACGTAGCAACACACATCACGACAACATGCTGGGCAGAAAAAGTGAGAAGCAGAAGGAGGTTGTTTATATACCATGTACGTAAATGCAAAACACATGTTTACAAAACAGAAATATACGTCTTACAAGAATACAGACAAATAAAATAATACAAACATGTTAAACTGGTTACCTACAGAGAGGACAAAAATAGGGGTGGGGAATGAGAATAAAAGGAAAGCGTGAAAACAAAGGAGGGCCTTGAGGAGATCAAAGGTTAGAGTTTGCTGTGGCCTGGACTTCTGCACCTGAGGGTCAAAAACAAACGCAACAGAGACAGGGAAGCCACTAGCCATAAGGTCCTTGAGGAGAGGGTGCAATGAGCTCCTCTCTAAATCCCTAACAGCACCCAGTACTCTGTCCCATCTTTAGGCAATGCCTAATTTTTGAACAATGGATATTTGATTGGTCAATATTTAACAAATGCATGAATAAGAGGAACAATTAATTTAACAGAGGGTGGCCAGGAGATATGAAGCCATTCTCCATAAACAAATAATTACAGATGCCCTCTTGGGTGCCAGGCACCGTGGTAGATCCAGTGAAATGAGGGATGAGGGACCGTCCCTTTCCTCATGGATCTAGACTGAGGCAGGGCAATGGCTGAGTCAAGTAGCAATTATGACACACTGTTGACGGCAGTGACACAGATAAGAACAGGGCGCCCAGAGACCCTGACGGTGGGGCTCCTAACCTCATTGTTCAGGAAGAACATCCCAGAAGAGACTGATGTCCAAAAGATAAGGAGAAGTTACCCAAGTAAGGAGGAGGGAGGGAATGGCACGTAAGGGGCAAGAAAAATAGACACGTGCAGTGGAGCCTGGGTCTGAATGTCGCTGTCGTAGCTCTGACGCCTGCTACAGGCGGGCCCATCTTCCCAGCCTTCAGATATAACATAGCAGTTACTTTCACAGGTGGAGCCATACCACATTATTAGTGTTCTCAAGCTGACCTTCTCAAACAAAAACTGAAAAAAGAAACAAAACTTGAGTTCTTTTTCAGAGCAAGCAAATGTGCACATCCAAGTAGATGGTGCCTAGAGCAGTCTAACAGGAGTCAAGTACTTACCATTGTCCTGCAAAATCATTTCAGTGCGACTTAAGAGCAATATAGCATTCTGAACGGAAAGGCTTTTAGCCAGCCAAGCTGGTTCACGTTTCCATACTTTTCCTTTCATCTCATGATTCTGATTCTTCAGCTGCGTATCAGCACGGATACTCACAGCTGATACACTTGACAAGTCTCACTCTGGAAATGTTATTGTGTGTATAGAGCTTTGGGTTTGCACTGGCTTGGTGAACTGAAACTAAGAGTCATTAGAAATGCCAGTGCTGGCTGGGTGCAGTGGCTCACGCCTGTAATCCCAGCACTTTGGGAGCCCGAGGCGGGCAGATCACGAGGTCAGGTGATCGAGACTATCCTGGTTAACATGGTGAAACCCCATCTCTACCAAAAATACAAACAAAAAAAAATTAGCTGGGCGTGGTGGTGGGTGCCTGTAGTCCCAGCTACTTGGGAGGCTGAGGCAGGAGAACGGCATGAACCCGGGAGGCAGAGCTTGCAGTGAGCCGAGATTGCGCCACTGCACTCCAGCCTGGGCGACAGAGACAGACTCCGTCTCAAAAAAAAAAAACAAAAAAAGAAATGCCAGTGCTAGAAAGAATGCACAAGATCATCTATTTCAGGCGGTCTCAAACTTGAGCCTGCAACAGCATTCCCTAAAGGACTGGTTAAAACTACACAGATAGCTAGACCTCACCCAGCGTGGCCCATTCAGCAGGTCTCTTTTGGGGTTTAAGAATTTTGCATTTCTAACAAGTTCCCTGAGAATGTTGTTCCAGGGACCACACTTTGAGAACCACTGAAGTACTCTAATTTTACTGATGAAGATATTGAAACCCAGAGAATGTTAGTGATTTATGTAAGATCGCACAAATTCTTGGTGATCAAACCCAAGTCTTAGGAGAATATGGTGGTTGGGAAATACAAAGCTATGAAGATTTTTAAACTAAAACCCTTGGTATTAGTGGCCTCATAGAGGCATCTTATCTGGTTTTTACAACTATCTGCCTTCTCTTTCCACCCAAGCCTGAGAAGTCCTGCCAACTATGGTGTGGGGTTGCACCAGCAGCATAGGAGGTGGAGGGGGGCACGGAGCATCCACAAAGCCCTAGATGTCCTCACTGATGTTACTTAACACTGTATCTCCAAGCTCTCTGCGCAGTTTGCAGGGCATAAGTCAGAACTGTGGGAACTAGCGAGGACTCAGCGAGAGCGTCTTACCCATGCTTCATGACACATTAAAAGGCAAAAACGTGTTCCTGCAGATCAACCCGGAAGAATCTGCTGCTTACCGGTTGGCCCCCAGTACCTACACGGCAATAGCTGCTGCAACTTGACAAATTCGTTGAAACTCTCAGAAACACAAAGGAATCACCGCCAGCCTCCCTCTCCCATTGTAACCCTGCTATTGTGCGGTTATAGTCTGGGAGAATGACGGCCACAGCAGTTGTAGGACTTTCAAGGCTTTAAACAAATGGGGGAAGGGAGGAGAACTAAACAAAACTAAACAAAAGCAACCGCAGGCCTGTTTACCAGAGAGAAGGCTTAATGGGTTGCAAGAGAAAGAGCAGGAAGTCTGTGCTTTCACTCTCATTTGTCTGCTCAGTGGTGAAGAGCCTGGGATGGACAAAGATTTGGGCTCGCCACCCTTGTTTTGTTGTCTAACGCTGCCTCTTTTTTATGAGGAATTTGATGGAGGAAGCCAAGTAAGTCATCAGTGGGTGCCCTTGCCATCATCAATGTCAGTTACTGAGTTGAGGGTGCATTGTTTAGGCATTAAGAATTCAGAGGCCAAGTTTCTCTGACTATTTATCATATCAGGGTCCTGAAAGCTATGGACGACTCACATTATTAACTGGTATTTGTTGTTTAGAGCAATCTAATCATTACAAGATACTTTTTGGATGGACTGTCTCACGAGGTATTATTACAAAAATGGAAATGTTCTGATTTGCAAGAAGCATAATTCTGAATGCCACCAAAAAATAACGATAATCTTTCTGCCCATTGAACAGTTTTGTTCAATGAAGTGTCACAATTACACCACAGTTTTTAAACAAGTTTACTAGTTCTAAGTGTGCTTCCATTCTCTTTAGAGCTACGTAGGTATGCGATTTTTTTTTCCTCTGGAGATTTTTGATCATGGTGTGACTTAAAGGGAGAGTTTATACATTTTATTCCAATGAATCCCAGTTTTAGTTAACTAGTTGGTAGTTGAGCAAGTCATATAATAACAATTATCTTTCATCTGAATGTAGATTTAAAATAAAATATTCATAGCCTTTTAAAAAATATATACATACAGAGGTTCACTCTGTCACCCAAGCTAGAATGCAGCGGTACTATCAGAGTTCACTGCAACTCAACCTCTCACACCAAAACAATCCTCCCACTTCAACCTCCTGAGTAGCTGGACCTACTAGCATGCACCACCACACCTGCCTAATTTTTCTTTTTAATTTTTTGTAGAGACAGGGTCTCATGATGTTGCCCAGGCTGTTCTCAAACTCCTGGGCTCAAGGGATCCTCCCACCTTGACCTCCCAAAGTGCTGGGGTTACAGGCGTGATATAGCATGCCCGACCTACACAGCATATTATTTAAAACAATTGTCTACTTAATTTTGAGAGCCAATTACAAACAGGCAATAATAGCCATCTGACCACCAGCCTGAGCTACAGCTCATCTGACCCCCTATGGCCACAACTGAAAAGGCTGAAGGAATCAGCCAGAACTCCATCTACTCAACCCACAAAGGTCTTGTTTAGAAAGGTGTTCCAAGCTAGGGCTTCCAAGGTTGGGAAGGGCAAATTGTCTTTACTTTGCCTTTAATTTTTTCTTAATAACCTAGTTCAGATTTTTGAAAAGTAGAGGCTCCCAGAACAGCAGAACACACCATGCTGAGCTAGCACCTTGTGCTGTGCTATAAAGATAGTTAAGACCTCCCTCCAAAACTAAGTCCACTCTTGTGGTTTGTATCATTTCCCCTGCCCTCCCCGTCCCCCCAGCTCCACACAGGTGCAACTCTGACGTAGCTTTAGGGTTCCCAGAGTCATCACCTCACCATCTAAGACTTGTGTTAAAATGCTCCCTGTAAAATTCTTCTTTACATGTTGTTTTCTTAATTGCAGAAATGCCTGATTTACTCCCAAAGAATGTTTGAAGATCCTCAGAGCTGTGCAAAGATCCATAATTATCAACAATTGCTAAGGCAGCTTAACCCTTATGTAAAATATTATGCATACAAACGGCTTTATTTTGAACCAGTTCACATTACTAAAACTTGAGTCTGGTGCGGGCTTCATCCCAAGGCTGTGCTCAATAACAGCACAGTAGCTAACACCTTGGCTATGTGTCTTCCTGTTTGGTTGGCTCGTTTTATATCTTTGCACGTTTAAATAGGCAATGGGAGTGCTAATTAAAATGCAATCATGCAGATAAATTATATCATGTTCCTAAAAGGTAAAATGAAAACCCTTTTTATTTCAAAATCTTTGTGATATCCAAGGCAAAACACACGGTAATCCTGAAGACAGAGAAAACCTTTCATGATTATTGCATATTTAAAACCCATATTTATTTCTAGATTTGTTTGCATATTGTTTATGGAATGTATAACACTTTAATTGTGAGTAATTTCTTGGGAGAGTCAAGACTTAGGGCTTTTAGTGCAAATGTTCAAGTTTCGGTGATTAATTTGCATTGTCAGTATTCTAGCTGTCAAATGGGGAATACAATGCATATCTTAAAACCTACTCCAGTCCAAGGGTGAGGACAACCTCAAAACCCATGGTCAAGGTTCACTCAGCAGATTCTTTATTGTACCTACTGCTTACCAGTTCTCAGGGCAACTCTCCTGCCAGCAACCAAAGATCAAAGTCATCACGCTGACAGCCAGCAAACTGTTTTATCTCTCTGAGCCTCAGTTTCTTTCCCTGTAAAATAAGCCTCAGTAAGGCACTGCTGACTGCTTTGGGGATTAAAGGCCCATTTGAGAATTTGCTGAAAGCCATTTACACTGTTCCCCTAGAACAGCGGACGGGCACATCCTCACAAAACTGAGCACATGAATCCACTGATCCTCTGATGCACATCCAGGGACCTCAAGTTAGAACTCCAGGTCCCTTCCAGCACAGACATTCCATGTCTTCACCCAAGAGCCAGTTTTCAGCTCTAGCCTGCCTCCTTTACTCACACTGCAAAATTGGTCTTTGCAAAAATAAATAAATAAAAGCATATAAAAATGAGTCAGTGTGAGGGATGTTCTGCTGTGGATACCATTTACAGCCCAGGATAACACAAAACCATGTAAGCAACACAACTAATTTGGAATCATTGAAAGCATGAGACAGTCAAGCAGTAGTTCACCCACTCCCTCCTTTTAAAAGGCATGTACTTCATTGCAGGCCTTCATTTCAAGGTCACCGTCTCTCCCATAGATTTTTACTACCTTACAGTCTCCAGTCCCAGGCTCAGATATGCTCATAACCTACTTTGGCGTTTGGAGGAGGAAACCTGTTTGAAGGGCTTAGTTTTTACCTTGCAGCTTTGATCTACATCCCTGCAGATGTTCTAAAGTGTCACCCTGAACTCTCCTTCCCTCTCTCTCCAGGTCAGTTCTAGGACAGCATTTCTCATGGACTGTACTACAAAACAGTGTAATCCATGGCCAAATGGATCTGGGAAATTCTGTACCTTGGAGATTCCCAAAGCGTTTTATCATAGTAAAGGTTCTGAGAAGGCCTTCATAAAGAAACCAATTTAACTTTGTTTTACCCAGTGTTACAAAAAACCTACACGGGTCAGGCGCTGTGGCTCATGCTTGTAATCCCAGCACTTTGCGGGGCCAAAACGGGCAGATTCCCTGAGCTCAGGAGTTTGAGACCAGCCTGGGCAACATGAAGAAACCCTGTATTTACCAAAACTACAAGAAAAATTAGCCAGGCTTGGTGGTGTATGCCTGCGGTCCCACCTACTTGGGAGGCTGAGGTAGAAGGATCACTAGAGCCTGTGAGGTGGAGGTTGCAGTGAGCTGAGATGATGCCACTGCACTCCAGCCTGGGTGACAGAGCAGAACCCTCATCAAAAAAAAAAGGCCAGGCGCAGTGGCTCATGCCTGTAATCCCAGCTCTTTGGGAAGCCAAGACAGGCAAATCATGAGGTCAGGAAATCGAGACCATCCTGGCTAACACGGTGAAACCCTGCCTCTACTAAAAAGACAAAAAAATCAGCCAGGCAAGGTGGTGGGCACCTGTAGTCCCATTTACTGTGGAGGCTGAGGCAGGAGAATGGCGTGAACCCAGGAGGCGGAGCTTGCAGTGAGCTGAGATTGCACCACTGCCCTCCAGGCTGAATGACAGAGCGAGACTCGTTTAAAAAAAAAAAAAAAAACAAAGAAAAAAACCTATGTGATCATAGAATAATTTTCCTTTCCTATCCCATTGTTAGACCAGACTCAGAGAAATTCAACAATCTAGTCTCTCCCATGTTCTCAGCCAATGGACTCTCAATGAGCTTAACCTAGATTCTCTGTTGACCAGGTTCATTTGTCATTCCTTTTATCTAAACATCATTTTGTTCAAAGACTTCTTAGGTCTTTCCCAGCTTTGCTCACTGGTGCTGTCAAGCCACCTGGGTCCATTTCCTCTACTAGCAGTTCATATCCACACTCCCTTTTGGAACTTACAATGTACATTTGCATATAAAAAGGCAGTCACCATCCTGTCCCCCATTGTCTCCCCTTCAAATGTGTTTAAATAGAATCTTAACAATTTGGAGCTGAGAGGGCCCTGAAAGATCACCCAAACATTTTTCTAACTTCATAAAGAGAACATAAAGAGAACAGACCTGCAAGGTTAAGTGACTTGACAGAAATATGGCCTGAGCTCAGATTTCTTTATTCCCAGTCCAGTGGTCCTAGGAAGTGGTTCAAGCTTCCCAGTGGCATATGAGATGATTCATCCCAGAGAGTAAATTTAGTAACTTGCAGTGAGGAATGAGATGTGCCTCACACAAGACCAGTTATCTACACGGTGATCTACCCAAGGATAAAATCACACTCAGATGCTTTTGTAAAGGGTGGCTTAGAGATGAGGAGTTGGATTTTCTTAAGGGATTGATGTGCTGGAAAAAGCACTGGCCTGGGAGTTAGGAGGCTGATTCTCATTCTCCCATTAACCAGCTGCAAGTTCTTCATGTCACTGGGCCTCATCAGCTAGATGGTAGCAAATTAGACAACTACCTTTAAGTCCCTTCTAGCCCCACATTTAAGGTTCTGTGATTCTAAATTCTTGGAATTGCTCTGTCTTTGTTTTCAGTATCCCTTTTATGTTTTAACATACAAACCTTTAGCCTTTGGTCTGGGGTCTTTTCAATCCATAATCACCTAGTTTTGGGAATAGAGTCATTTTTGTCCTATCATGAGCATTAGGTAAATTCCAGATTCTTGAATAAAGTGTTCTTAAATACACACACACACACAGGTATTCACAGCTGTTGATTTGATCTTCCTCATCTCCTCCTGGAATCTCTGAATTAATATAGCTCCCCGCTACTCACCATTATCTATTCATTCTGTCTCCACGGAAAGGCCCAGAGTGCTCAGGGAAGGCAGAGCCACCTTGCATGTGAAATCTAGATGAGTTCATTTGGTAGTCTCCACAGCTTCCTGCAACACCAAATCACAGTGTCATTAGCTTCAGATTGTTATGACAGGGTCTCTTAATTCAAGTCTGTGATAGTGCCTTTAAATCACAACATCTATTAAGTGGTTTCATTTATTTAAAGAATGTCCACTGCCCCCAGGGCCTCTGGGCATGGGTACAATACACTGCTATCAAGAGGAGTCCACAGCAGCTCTCAGTAATCAACTAGCTGTTCATTATCACACTTTTACCAGTAACACTAAGTACATCAACAAGGATGAACTATCAGAAACATATGATTCTTGTTCACACTTACATAAAATAGTGACAGTGCTGTTAGTAATTAGTTACCAGATCCTCAATTGCTTTGTTCTTTGGCATTAGTAATGTGCCACTTGAAGTTTTACACCAAATTAACATTACCCACATTCAACTGTTTCAAAGCCCTTTGAAAATGTGCTATCCTTCTTTGCACACGAAGACGACACGCCTGACAGTAACACGTGCATTTGAATCATTTGCTTCCAGCCTTAAGTTAAGAGTGTATAGAGACATCTATTTCCACCTGACCCATTTTGGAACAGGATCATTTTATTCTGATGTTATTAGCCAGAGTTAAGAGATTTGTCCACCATTATGAAAAATTATTTCACTATATGAAGCTATTCGCCTGTCTCAGGAATAAGTTTATTAATATGCAACCTGTCAAACCATCAGCCTAACAGATTAAGGTGAGGGAAAGCAAATTCTGAATATAACCAAGGCACTTACTCAACTAGGACTCAGCCTGGTTCCAAGCTCAGCTCATAGACAGAAGCGTAATGCCAGAATTTGGGGGATAATATTAAATAATTTTGTAATCAGTGCTAAGTCCCTTAAATTCCATTTCTATTTTTCTATTTGTAGAAAGCAAATGATATCTGTTGATATCTAAATTTCTTATGAAAATGAATGAGGTAGCAATTACATGAATTACTTCCATTTTTAAGAGAAAGTGCTTCTGGAATAAAGAAGATTAGTGGAGACTAGGCAGGATCCCAAAACCGGGCTCCAAATTCTGTTCCAAAAATGTGGGTGTCTACACTGTTAAAAGAAACAAAAGCTGGATCTAATTCCATTGGAAGTAACTACACTCACTTTTGCCTTATAAATGACCCTGTAGAAAATGTTTACATAATACCTAGGGATTTATTTTTTGTTTTCCACTGACACTATAAATCAAATGTTTTCCATTGACATTCTAACTAGAAAATTGGATCTAAATCTTCTCACTGGTTAACACAGCCTTGTAAGATCTGGAGTCAAGTAGCTTCATTTCCAAATCCATCTGAAACCCCCAGATCTTTGACTACCCACTTCCAATTGAAATACGAATGTGTCAATTAGCTATCTGGCTGAGATAGGACACATTGAATTCCAAAGCTCCAGATTTTGACATAGGATGAAATGCTTTCAATGCTATAAATGTATATTCTAGAATTACATTTACTCTTTTTCTCTTCTGTATTTTAAAGTAATTGTTAGGTTGTTGTTATTATTGTTATTGAATGTGTTGTCTTTTATGTATGGAAATTCTCCTGATTCATCAACAGAAAAACATGCTTTTGTGGTTTTCTCTTAGTAGAAACTCCATTGCATTGCTCTCCATTTCACCAAATTCTTCTTGCAACCATATGGAGCATGTCTGGTTGGATTAAAGAGGGCCCTGTGTTTAACTGGAAGAAGTTTGGTGAGAGAGTTTGCATTCAGTAACATGAAAGAAATTTAGATTTATGATCTTTGATTCTTATTATCATGGCCTAATAAACAGAACTAACTATCTCAAGTATTATAGGAATGTAATCAAAATTTATTGGGGAAATATTACCTTAAATATTTACTTGAAGAATGTATTCTACATTCTAATAAGTTTTTACTATGATGGCAAACAGAAAAGAATGACAGGATTGGTAACAAATGTTTTATTCCTGCAAGTAATTATTTTGCTTAAAACAAAATGCTCAACTTTTTTTTCCCTTCCACAACGTGAATTCTTCGATCCTTTTGTATAAAAGGCTTAGATGATCAGTTGTCTCTAACCAGAATGACTGCATATGTTCAATAATATATCAGTTTCATCATCCGCCATAGAATAGGCACATATGACAATAAATCATTTTGGGAACTTCCTGAATCTCAGCCAAGTTGTAGACAATAAAAGATCTTGCTTGTAAAGGCAGCTATAAAAGTTAATTTCATACAGGTTCCCCAGCACACATGCTACGGTTCAGTTCCAAACAGATGTGAGCTTGGAACAGCAGTGGAAAATGGCAAGAAGCATTTTTGCTAACTTTCTGTATCAGGAGATCCAAATACTTCATGTTTTGTGCAACCTTTGGTCATTAACACATTGCAGCAGGTATGAAAAATGAATTCTTCAAGCTTTTCTAATGCCTAAGATGCTATTGTTTCCAGTCTAAAGTATCCCTCCACATTGCAAAGATTATCCACCAAGCCAGACATGCAGAAACCAAGAAAATCCTCACTGAACAAAATAGCAAAGACAACAGCAGACATTTGGAGTTTCACTTTGAGAGAATCTCTTGAAACATGAATTTTCATTTATTTCCTTCCTTGCTTTGGACTGTAGATGTCCTAGCAGATAGCTGCAGAGACAGTTATTCACTCCATTCACCCATGTCGTCGCCAGGAAGAGGAGATTTGAAGGAAAGAAGGTTAGACTTCAGCAACATCAACGCAGTTACATGAGTGGGTTTAAAATATCCGTTTGTCAGCCGGGTGTGGTGGCTCACGCCTGTAATCCTAGCACTTTGAGAGGCCAAGGTGGGTGGATCATGAGGTCAGGAAATCGAGACCATCCTGGCTAACACGGTGAAACCCCATTTCTACTAAAAATACAAAAAATTAGCCCAGCGTGGTGGCGAGTGCCTGTAGTCCCAGCTACTTGGGAGACTGAGGCAGGAGAATGGCGTGAACATGGGAGGCGGAGCTTGCAGTGAGTGAGCCGAAATCACACCACTGCACTCCAGCCTGGGAGACAGTGAGACTCTGCCTCAAAAAAGAAAAAAAAAAAAAATCCGTTTGTCCAGGATCACACTTAGTCCTTGGTCACAAAGGTCGCTAGAAACTCTTTCCCTACCCCTGCCAAGGACCACTGTTTACCTTTATTTATTCCTAAGATTCCCATGAATTTAGGCTAAAACCATGTTTCTCCTGATTTCAAACAATAGTCGAGTTCTCAGCAAGTCACATGTTCATCTGAAGTTTCGTAATTGGAACCATTCTCTATGCATCAGCAGAGCTTCATATTAAAGATTCTCTGGAATTGATTTGCAACAATAATGATCAACCCTTCAGTTTATCTTTTGTTGGAATGGGGATTTTCTTATTGTGATAAAGACAGGTTGTCTTTACAGAAGCCCTGCTGATCTTGAAGAGTGCAGAGCACAACTGGTGTCCGAGACCTTGCAGGACAATTAAGTGCCCAGAGATGAATGAGGGCATCATTAACATTTTAATCATACACCTGAAATTAATTAAAGCCAACCTAGGGACTGAGGTGCTCCAGGCCACAAAAAAAGTGGAATGATGATGTTATGTGGTGGATATGTACATTATCACATCTTACGCTGGCAGAATGTTCTAAAATTACAAATGGCACTTATTTCCATTTATTAGTTCATATGAACATCAACCCAGCCTTATAAATTTGTGAGGGATTCTTATTTTGAGGAAAGAGAGGCTCAGTGATATTAAGTGACAGGCTCAGGCCAATCCTTCTGCTCTAACAAAATGACTTTAGACTGGGTAATATATAAATAATAGAAATTTATTTTTCACAGTCCTAGAAGCTGAGAAGTCTTAAATCAAGACACCAGCAGATTTCGTATCTAATAAGGGCTTGTTTCTATTTCGAAGAAGAAGACATCTTCTGTCTGTGTCCTCATGTGGCAGAAGAAGCTAAAGGATAAGAAGGGACAAATTCACTCCCTCAAGTCCTTTTATAAGGGGCACTAATCCCATTCCCTGAGGGCAGATTCCTTGTGGCCTAATCACCTCCCAGTGGTTCCACATCTTAATACAATCACCTTGAGGTTTAGCTTCCAACACAGAAATTTTAGAGGGACACTGACTGTTGACCCTTCAACAACATGGTTTTGAACCATGAGGGTCCACTTGCAGGCTGGTTTCCTTCTGCCTCTGCCACCACTGAGACAGCAGGACCACCACCCCGACTCCTCCTCTTCAGCCAACTCAACATGAACATGACGAGGACAAAGACCCTTATGATGATCCACTTCCACTTCATAAATAGTAAATATAGTTTCTCTTCTTTATGATTTTCTTAATGACATTTTCTTTGCTCTGGTTTATTTTATTGTAGGAATATAGTATATAATATACATAACATACAAAATATGTGTTAATCAACTGTTTATGTTGTTGGTAAGGCTTCTGGTCAACAGTAGGCTGTTAATAATTAAGTTTTGGAGGAATTGAAAGTTACACACAGGCCGGGCACAGTGGTTCATGCCTGTAATCCTAGCACATTGGGAGGCTGAGGCAAGAGGATTGCTTGAGCTCAGGAGTTGAAGACCAGCCTGGGCAACATGGCAGAAAACTCATCTCCACTAAAGGAATGTTTAAAATTAGCCGAATGTGATGGTGCACCCCTGTAGTTCCAGCTACTCAGGAGGCTGAGGCAAGAAAATCATCTGAGCCTGCTGGGGCATGGCGGGTGGTCGAGGTTGCAGTGAGCTGTGATCGCACTACTGCACTCCAGCCTGGGTGACACAGCAGGCCCCTGTCCAAAAAAAAAAAAAAGGTTCTACGCAAATTTTTCTCTCCATAGGGGTGGGAGTCAGTGCTCCTAACTCCCACACTGTTCAAGGGTCTAATGGCATATTAAAACCATAGCAGGGATAACCCTAAAAAAGGACAAAAGAGACAAAGGCCACAATCCCAAGGGCACGGCCTTGAAAAGGCAGTAGGCCAGGAGTCGCTGCACAGCCCAGAGCACCACTCGCACGGTGTCTGGGGTCTGTGCCCACAGGGACGTCCACATAGAAGACATGGGAAATGAGTTTCTTCTGACAGCTTGGCCGCTGACCAGCTGTGGTCCTGGAAAACCAGTTTAACTCTTGGGCTTCCCTTGTCTCATCTTTAAAAGTGAGGAGGGTGGACTATAAAATGAACCCTAAAGTCCCTTAAGATTTGACCTTCTACATAGGTCCTCTGGGTGGAGATGGAGATGAGCTAGCTGTATGTATTGGCAAAAGACAGTAGGAAATGTGCTTTGGGAGCCTTGGGCTGATAGTCCACCTGCCCCTTAGCGATGTGTTATCACAAGTACTTTGCTTTTCAAAAAACAGGGCCAGGTGAGATGATCCACACCTGTAACCCCAGCACTCTGGAAGGCCAGAGGCAGGCAGATCACTTGAGTCCAGGAGTTTGAGACCAGCCTGGGCAACATGGCAAGATCGAGTCTCTACAAAAAATACAAAAATTTTCCAAGAGTGGTGGCCCATACCTGCTGTCCCAGCTACTAGGGAGGCTGAGGTGAGCGAGACCCCATTTCAAAAAAAAAAAGAAAGAAAGAAGAGAAGAAACAAATTGGTCCATGTCTGTCAAGCCATAAGCAGAGTAAGCTCAGAGCCAGACGGTATTTGTCCTTGAACTAGGATGGGAGACAGAACAGAACAGAACCTGATGCAGGCCACCTAAGTGCAGAGAGCAGAGCAGCGAGAAACGAGGTCAGCCTTGCTGGCCTCTGCACAACTCTCAGTTGGTTCCTCCTGAGGTTGGCTCTCAGATTATTGTTTGGTTTTCTCAGAACCAGGAGCATGTGGTTTTGCTTCACCAAGAAGGCCAGAAACTAAATACCTGGACTGTGACTAGCCTGGTCCTTGCCTGCGGAACTAAGCCTGTTACCACGTCTCTCTCCAGATTCCTCCAACCTCTACGCTTGACCAACTGGTCTCGTGTCACAAGCAGGAACGGACCTCACATCCCGTCCTGTTGCTAAGGTTCTTCCCTCCCCCAACCAACCATTCTGCAGTCCAGAACACGGCAGGTCTTCATCTGCAGTCTGTCAGTGGGTATTAAAGTTCCCAACTGTTTAAACTACTCTGCGGCATTCAACAGAAGTAGGACTAGATTGATGTCCAGACGCTACAAGAAGAATGATTCCTTCATTTAGCATCCCATGAAAACCACAATCCTATGTTTACAATAACTAGAACATCTATAGTATGTAACAATTTCTTTCTATCTTTATCCTTTGTCATCAGAACAGACCAATTTATAAGACCACAGAGCTAATTTTGTTTTATTTTACTTAATGGGTCTACTCTTTGCAAACCAACTGAGTATTCTATAAAATAATAAATGGTACCATAGTGGCAGGAAGAGTTCTCTTCCAGCTCCCAAAGTATAGCTTTCTACCTGGCAGGATATGGATCACTGGTTTTCAGTCCATATTACTTCCTAGAAGGTGTGGGCTGCAAAGGAGTTATGCTTTATGTATCCGGTGTTTGAAACACAGCTCTTTTGGCCCACAGAAGAGTAAGCTGTATTGAGACACTCCTCTGGCAGGGTCTTCACATCTTCACAGACCAACCTTGTGAGGCAGAAATCTAGCAATGGACTTTCCATTTGACAGAGGAAGAAAAGGACAGAGAGAAACTCTGTTTGTCCAGAAACACAAGCCTGGCTTTCAGACTCGTTTCGCTCCATATCACCAGCTCTGGGTGACAGCGGTAAAAGCTGTCTAAAGCAAGGGCTCTTTGTAGTCAACAGGGATCTCCTTCCATCTTTGAAATATTTTTTGGCATCCTGGTAGATAACCTAAGAATGTCCTTGGCAGCTCCTCCAAGCAAGTAAACTTTGGTTACATGTTAACCAATGTTATAACCTTTCCATCTAGATAGAAGATTTCCACAAGTTAGCCTGTCTTCAAGGGAGAAAGAAGTCATGAATGGGTACAATTGTCCAAAAATTGCCCCTTGCATTTTCACCATCACTGGACAGAGATTTTTCTTCTCAATTATAAAATGTACTTTAATAGCAAAACAATTGCCTAAGTCTTATGCCTTGGGAAAGAAAATGAACCATGAAGACGTCTCTAAAGACAATTCCAAATGTTTTAGAGAACTTCTGTTATATTGAAAGGAGCATGGGAACAGATTTTTATAGTCCCAATCCAACCATTGCAATTATTTTTTAGTTTCATACCCTGAATAGTTGATCATCAAAATGGCCAAGTTGATACCAGGCCTTTCAAAGCTGTTTAAAAGTAAGCTAACACTTAAGGAATAACAGTCACAGTCATAATACAATCTAACATCTCTACCATGCTTGGGAGTTGACCGTGTATCTTTCCATTTATCACATTTAATCCCCACAACTTCTCTAAATTGGTTTCTCTTATCCTCATTTTGTAAATTAACAAGCGTGGCCAAAAATGGTCAGAAATGGTGTTCTTGTCCCAGTTTTCTAAATTGAAATCTAAAAGCTTCTTTCATGACACCAAAAATAAATCTCAGCCGTGCCAGGTCTATTTACAACATATATTGGGGAATCGTAAATAAAATAAAATAAAATAAAAAAGAATAACTTTACATTTCCGTAATTGTGTATGGACTGATCTTAAAAATGGGTAAGGCCGGGCGCGGTGGCTCAAGCCTGTAATCCCAGCACTTTGGGAGGCCGAGACGGGCGGATCACGAGGTCAGGAGATCGAGACCATCCTGGCTAATACGGTGAAACCCCGTCTCTACTAAAAAAATACAAAAAAAACTAGCCGGGCGAGGTGGCGGGCGCCTGTAGTCCCAGCTACTCCGGAGGCTGAGGCAGGAGAATGGCGTGAACCCGGGAGGCGGAGCTTGCAGTGAGCTGAGATCTGGCCACTGCACTCCAGCCTGGGCGGCAGAGCGAGACTCCGTCTCAAAAAAAAAAAAAAATGGGTAAAACATCATCATACAAATCAACAGGATTAAGTACTGAACACCATTATTTGGCAGCTGAGCTTTGAAACCTTGCACAATGCTGTGCCCATCTTAGACTGTTTTCCCAAAAACCAACCAAAATTACTCCAGTTCTCTGGGGCAGAAATCTTTTGGCTCTCCGATGGCTTGCCTGTGTATTTCAGGAGATTTCATCATCTTGCCTCATCTCAGTCTCTCATATGCCTCCAGGGGAGGAGACTTCAAATTCTGGGCAGAGCTCTCTACTGTCAACATCTATAGGGTACAGGTGATTTGTAAAACAGAGTTCAGCAGCCACAATCTATTCCCTGGGACTTCCTTGCAAAAGAACAAATCACCCCCCCACTGACCACCAAGTGAATGCAATTTACAGCTGCATGTTATGGGCCTAGGGGAAAAGGCCAGGTATAGACTTGACCTGGAGAGAACAAAGATAAAGATGTTTGGGCAGCAATTGATGTTAATTGTTTGTCTCCTCAATTAGAATTTTAATATTTCTTCACTGGTTGTTTTTCCCAACTCCTAAGACAGTATCTGGCAAATAATCAGAATTAAATGAATGTCTGTTAGAAGGGAAGTAAAGAAGAGAAGCATAGAGGGACAAAGGCTAGGGGAAAAAAGGAAGAGAGGGTATGGAAGGAAGGAAGAAACAAGGAAGGAAGGAAGGAAGGAAGGAAGGAAGGAAGGAAGGAAGGAAGGAAGGAAGGAAGGAAGGAAGGAAGGGAGGGAGGGAGGGAGGGAGGGAGGGAGGGAGGGAGGGAGGGAGGAAAGGAGGAAAAAAGGGAGGGCAGGAGGGAGGGAGAGGGGAAAAAAGGGAGGGAGGGAGCAGGGAAGGGAGGAAGGGAGGGACAGGGCTTATTTTTCTAAGGCTGCCTCCAGGAAAACAGAGCCGGGATAAGCAGGTTAATGTTGGTAAGCTTTTAAAATCTTCTTATCACAATGTGCTGCTTCCCCACCTCCCTCCCCCTATAGAGTCAGCACATCCAGCCCAGAAGCAAGAGTCTCCTCCTACATTATAAACAAGAGTGTCTGCCTAGGAGGGAATGTCTTCATCATGGAAAAAATGCACCCTCTCCCACTGTGTCTAACTTCCTCCACGTTTCCTCCCTTGGCCCCAGGAGCCCAAACAGCCTTGGACCTGCATCCCTGAGGGAGGTCTTCTAGCCTCATCGGGAGTCCAGCCTTTCTGTCTGGCCCACCAGCTGCACCCTGGAGCCCAAGTGTGGCTGTCTTTCTAGCCTTGGCTTTGCTCGTGCTCCACAAGCAAATAGATGGGCCAGTAGGGAGTATCAAGCCTGCTTCCTGCAGAGGCCATATGTTTTCTCTCATATCCCAAACCTTCGTCAGGTGGGTTCTGTTTCCCCAACATGCTCAGCCTCCTCATACAGCTTCTAAAGGGATAGGGGTATCATTTTCTCCAGCTCTGCAGACACCTGTTGCTTGCCCTCAGTTCCTGACTCCCCAGTTCACAGAGTCAGTACCACTTAAAGATGTAATCACTGCAGAGAGAGGGGAATTTCTCCTGTGCTATTAGTTGCCTCAGCCTTGTCCCCTGCTCCTCTGGCTGATTTGGTTACTGCCCTGTGTTTAGATCAGAGCTAAAATTTTGGGTTTTCTTAGCTACTTCTGAAGGACTGCTCCCAAGCCCTGAATATTAATGGGTAACCACAGGGAAGGCCTTAAGAGGTTCTTTCAGTTGCTTACAAGGACAATGCCAATCCCTTTTTTAGGAAATGGGGAGGGAGAGAAGGAAGGAAGGTGGGAGGGAGGACATTAGCATTACAAGGACAATGCTACTCCCTTTTTTAACATTACAAGGACAATGACCTTACAAGATCAATGCTAAGCCCTTTTTTTAGGAAAGAGGGAGGGAGGGAGGCAGGGAGGGAAGGGAAGGAGGGAAGGGAAGGAGGGAGGGAGGGAGGGAGGGAAGGAGGGAGGGAGGGAGGGAGGGAGGGAGGGAGGGAGGGAGGGAGGGAAGGAAGGAAGGAAGGAAGGAAGGAAGGAAGGAAGGAAGGAAGGAAGGAAGGAAGGAAGGAAAGGAAGTTTCACTAAGCAACTTTTACAAACTAGACCCAGCCCAAGGTGCTTTACCTCTAACACCTCTTTTATTCTCAGCAGCAATTCTGTAATGAGGTGGATATTATCATCCATATTTTACAGAAGGGAAAACTGAGATTCAGAGCAGTTAAGTAAAGTGATCATGATCACACAGCTAATAAATGGTCGAGGTGGTACCCCAAACCATAGACATCTGATCCTTCAGAGAGTTCTAGATTCTCCTCCCACTACCTCCTCCTCGATTGTTGTCTTAATCTCTACACTATGGTATTTACCTTTCTGGGACATCTAAGAATTTATTAATGAGTGTACTGAGTATCTTTTATGTAAAAATGAAATATAACTGTTTCATAAAAATAAAAAACTCCATTTTTTCATGAAATCATAGAAATCATCAATGAGAGCTGTCTTATCAAAGTAAACAAAACTTCTACACCCACAGCGAGTAAAGCAGAAGAGCTGGCTCCACTCAAGATTTTGCAACTGATTCAGATTAAGGGGAGGCTCTTAGGGAATTTTACTTTAGGAACTGTATCAGAGGCTGCAATCCCCATTCTCCCCATCACTAACAATGGAACTCCCACATTGTACCTGGGCACAGCCCTTCAGATGGAGACTACATTTCCCAGGCTCCCTTGCAGCTTGGTGTGGCCATGTGATCAAGTTATAGCCAATGAGATGTGAGCAGAAGGATAAATACCACTTCTAGGTCACAGCCCTGGGAAACAGCACAAACTTACAGTCTGGCCTTTTTCCTCCTTCCTGCTGGCTGCAGCTGCAGCTGCTTCCTTGGACCCAACCCCAGCCTGCTGACCTCTGCACACTGTTACATAAGAGAAAAGGAAACTTCAATCCTATTTACATCACTATAATTCAAGACCTTTCTTTTTTAATACTTTATCTTTAAGGAAAAGATAAGCCTGTGCCCTAACAAATACAGGTGCTCAGGACTTCCACCTTGTCAGTATGACTGACAAGGAACACATTTAAATTGTGATTTGTTCAAGTCTCAAGTTCATTTGAGTTTTTAATTATATGTCAATCGATTTACCAATCAGTTAATATTTTTGGGCATCTGCTCCATTCAAGACACTCTACTTGGCACTAAGATAAACAGATAGTCCCTGACTTACAATGTTCAACTTAACGATTTTATGACGTTATGATGGTGTGAAACTCGTATGCCTTCAGTAGAAGCCGTATTTCAAGTACCCACACAACCATTCTGTTTTTCACTTTCAGTACAGTATTCAATAAATTATATGATATTTTCAAGACTTGTTTATAAAAGAGGCTTTGCATTAGAGGTGTTTGCCTAGCTGGAGGTTCATGTAAGTGTTCTGAGCATGTTTCAGGTAGGCTATGCTAAGCTACGATGTTCAGTAGATGAGGTACACTTAATGCATTTTCAACCTACAATATTTTCAAGTTATGATGGCTTTATTGGGACCTTACTCCATTGTAAGTCGAGGAGCATCTGTGTATGACATTATCCAGCCCTTGAGAACTTCATCCTCAAGCCAGGAAAACCTAACAGACCCAAAAATATTTCAGAGCAGTGCTGTACATTATTAACCTCCACACAAGAGGCACCAATGGCAAGAATGATGGAGCTATGCAATGTAAACCTTTATTAATAACACCATTCCAGGGTCAAGGGGTCTCCCGATTTGAAATAAGATTCTGTGGTGTTTGAATCTGTTTTTCCTTTTCCAAATCACTTATTTTCCCTCTACTTCAAATTCTCCAGTTATGGATGGTCCTAGGTGGATTATCAATGTCTTCATCCTTTTGACTTTATGACATGGGGTCCCAGCCCCTCCAATATGTCTTCCTGTTTCTGGTCCTAGAGGACATGGAAGTGGTCCCAGTCCATTGCATATTTTGTTTTTAAAACATGCACTATTAATATTGGAGATAATCTCTCAGTACTTCTGTTCCTGCTGCCCACATAACAGATCTTTGTGCGTTGTCCTATTGGCCCATGTTGTGCCTCATGCTGAATGACTGCTTTTCAGGAGCCAGAGAAAAGTGGCTATGCAAATTGGCCTGGATGCTCAGGCACCAAAACTAGAAAAGGAAAGGATAAGCAGGCCTGAACAAAATCAGGAGATGGACTGATGAAGCGAGGAGTAATATACATGGAAATTCATTCCATGTCATTGGCATACAAATCTGGAGCTGGATCTTTAAACTAATCAACTGTTTCATTGTTCACTAAAGGGGAGGGTAATGTCTGTCCACAATATTGGCCAATATGAAATAAAACACACACACAGGAAATGGGTTTCATCATCTATCACTTTGGATTAGTTACATCTCCAAAACAGGTATGTGAGGGAATTGGAAATCTTTTTTTTTTTTTTTTTTTTTTTTGCGATAGTCTCATTCTGTCGCCCAGGCTGGAGTGCAGTGGTCTGATCACAGCTTACTGTAACATCTGTCTCCCGGATTCAAGCGATCCTCCCACCTCAGCCTCCTGAGTAGCTGGGATTATAGGCACGCACCACCACAACTGGCTAATTTTTGTGGTTTTGGTAGAGACAGGGTTTTGCCATGTTGTTCAGGTGGGTCTTGAACTCCTGGCCCCAAGTGATTCACCTGCCTCAGCCTCCCAAAGTGCTGGGATTACAAGCGTGAGCCACTGAGCCCAGCCAGAACTGGAGATATTTCTAAATGTTATGTGAAATTGAGAGTGGTCTCCATCTAGCTATGAGGGAACCACATGTGATACAGAGAAAAAAGAATTTAATCTTGTGTTAGAGGAGCTTCTCCACTACTTACTACCAGTGTAACTCATCGGGTGACAGTATTTTCATGCCTAAAAATGGAATAGCAGTGCAGGAGTGCCCTGTAAATTACTGAGAAATGAAAGTGTCTGGTACACTGCTTGACCCAGAGTAACTAATCATGAATTGCTAACTCAATCAGAAATGGACATTTTTAAAATGCTAACATCTGTTCTAAAATGAAAAGAAGAACCTAGAGTGACATGGAGGGAAGGGCTGTCAGAATGTGATATGTAAAGACTAAGAAAATGATGCCTGGACAGAAACCTACCTCTGCTAAAAAGAAGGGATTTCAGAAAACATGAGAAAACTGGCAAAGCCACAGCATGAAGTGACAGAGAAATGTGTAGGAACGCTCTGAAGCCAGAGGGGATCTCCAAGGACATGAACCCAGGAAAGAAAAAGAATAATTCATTGAATTCCTCTAGGAGCAGGACAACGGAGGAGTCTTAGCCTAACAGAGACTGGACGGTGTGTAGGGATTATTTTCAGCCACAAATGAGGGAGGGGACTTGCAGAACTTCAAGGAAATCTATGAAGGGGAACTGGAGAGTGATACAAAAGCCTGAGTTAAATTGCATAAAGAATAGTTTGCAATTCTACATACCTATCATTTGCCAAATAGTTGCAGTTGGCCCCAGGAGATTTCCATATGTTGTGCTAAAATCGCATTGGAGGCTGACTGAGCGTTTGTGGCTTTTCAGAGATGCCAGTATTGGCGAGGGGGTTGGGGGTTGCTGGGGGCA